>NC_069501.1:583490295-584090295 GCF_027579735.1 Bombina bombina | reverse complement strand
TAGTGTAAATTTAAAAAAAAAAAACTTTTTCACTGTGAAACATCAGTCTGCTAGTGTACTCTAATTGCAGTTGCCTGCCTGCCAGCGTGTGTGCCAGGCCCACTTGCTAAGTGCCACCACTCATATCTGTTGTAACAGTAGTGTAAATTTTTAAAAAAAAACTTTTTTGACTGTGAAACATCAGTCTGCTAGTGTAATCTAATAGCAGTTGCCTGCCTGCCAGCGTGTGTGCCAGGCCCACTTGCCAACTAGTGCCACCACTCATATCTGTTGTAACAGTAGTGTAAATTTTGTAAAAAAAAAAAACTTTTTTGACTGTGAAACATCAGTCTGCTAGTGTAATCTAATTTGCGTTGCCTGCCAGCGTGTGTTCCAGGCCCACTTGCCAATTAGTGCCACCACTCATATCTGTTGTAACAGTAGTGTAAATTTAAAAAAGAAAACTTTTTTGACTGTGAAACATCAGTCTGCTAGTGTAATCTAATTGCAGTTGCCTGTCGCCAGCGTGTGTGCCAGGCCCACTTGCCAACTAGTGCCACCACTCATATCTTTTGTAACAGTAGTGTAAATTTTTTAAAAAATAAACTTTTTTGACTGTGAAACATCAGTCTGCTAGTGTAATCTATAAGCAGTTGCCTGCCTGCCAGCGTGTGTGCCAGGCCCACTTGCCAACTAGTGCCACCACTCATATCTGTTGTAACAGTAGTGTAAATATTTTTAAAAAAAACTTTTTTGACTGTGAAACATCAGTCTGCTAGTGTAATCTAATTGCAGTTGCCTGCCTGCCAGCGTGTGTGCCAGGCCCACTTGCTAAGTGCCACCACTCATATCTGTTGTAACAGTAGTGTAAATTTTGTAAAAAAAAAACTTTTTTGACTGTGAAACATCAGTCTGCTAGTGTAATCTAATTTGCGTTGCCTGCCTGCCAGCGTGTGTGCCAGGCCCACTTGCCAACTAGTGCCACCACTCATATCTGTTGTAACAGTAGTGTAAATTTAAAAAAAAACTTTTTTGACTGTGAAACATCAGTCTGCTAGTGTAATCTAATTGCAGTTGCCTGCCTGCCAGCATGTGTGCCAGGCCCACTTGCCAACTAGTGCCACCACTCATATCTGTTGTAACAGTAGTGTAAATTTTTAAAAAAATAAACTTTTTTGACTGTGAAACATCAGTCTGCTAGTGTAATCTTATTGCAGTTGCCTGCCTGCCAGCGTGTGTGCCAGGCCCACTTGCCAACTAGTGCCACCACTCATATCTGTTGTAACAGTAGTGTAAATTAAAAAAAAAAAACTTTTTTGACTGTGAAACATCAGTCTGCTAGTGTAATCTAATAGCAGTTGCCTGCCTGCCAGCGTGTGTGCCAGGCCCACTTGCCAACTAGTGCCACCACTCATATCTGTTGTAACAGTAGTGTAAATTAAAAAAAAAAACTTTTTTGACTGTGAAACATCAGTCTGCTAGTGTAATCTAATAGCAGTTGCCTGCCTGCCAGCATGTGTGCCAGGCCCACTTGCCAACTAGTGCCACCACTCATATCTGTTGTAACAGTAGTGTAAATTTTGTAAAAAAAAACTTTTTTGACTGTGAAACCTCAGTCTGCTAGTGTAATCTAATTTGCGTTGCCTGCCTGCCAGCGTGTGTGCCAGGCCCACTTGCCAACTAGTGCCACCACTCATATCTGTTGTAACAGTAGTGTAAATTTTAAAAAAAAACTTTTTTGACTGTGAAACATCAGTCTGCTAGTGTAATCTAATTGCAGTTGCCTGCCTGCCAGCTTGTGTGCCAGGCCCACTTGCCAACTAGTGCCACCACTCATATCTGTTGTAACAGTAGTGTAAATTTTTTTAAAAATAAACTTTTTTGACTGTGAAACATCAGTCTACTAGTGTAATCTTATTGCATTTGCCTGCCTGCCAGCGTGTGTGCCAGGCCCACTTGCCAACTAGTGCCACCACTCATATCTGTTGTAACAGTAGTGTAAATTAAAAAAAAAAACTTTTTTGACTGTGAAACATCAGTCTGCTAGTGTAATCTAATAGCAGTTGCCTGCCTGCCAGCATGTGTGCCAGGCCCACTTGCCAACTAGTGCCACCACTCATATCTGTTGTAACAGTAGTGTACATTTTAAAAAAAAAAACGTTTTTGACTGTGAAACATCAGTCTGCTAGTGCAATCTAATAGCAGTTGCCTGCCTGCCAGCATGTGTGCCAGGCCCACTTGCCAACTAGTGCCACCACTCATATCTGTTGTAACAGTAGTGTAAATTTAAAAAAAAAAAACTTTTTCACTGTGAAACATCAGTCTGCTAGTGTACTCTAATTGCAGTTGCCTGCCTGCCAGCGTGTGTGCCAGGCCCACTTGCTAAGTGCCACCACTCATATCTGTTGTAACAGTAGTGTAAATTTTTTTAAAAAAACTTTTTTGACTGTGAAACATCAGTCTGCTAGTGTAATCTAATAGCAGTTGCCTGCTTGCCAGCGTGTGTGCCAGGCCCACTTGCCAACTAGTGCCACCACTCATATCTGTTGTAAAAGTAGTGTAAATTTTTAAAAAAAACTTTTTTGACTGTGTAACATCAGTCTGCTAGTGTAATCTAATTGCAGTTGCCTGCTTGCTAGAGTGTGTGCCAGGCCCACTTGCCAACTAGTGCCACCACTCATATCTGTTGTAACAGTAGTGTAAATTTTAAAAAAATAAACTTTTTTGACTGTGAAACATCAGTCTGCTAGTGTAATCGAATTGCAGTTGCCTGCCTGCCAGCGTGTGTGCCAGTCCCACTTGCCAACTAGTGCCACCACTCATATCTGTTGTAACAGTAGTGTAATTTTTTTTTAAAAAAAAACTTTTTTGACTGTGAAACATCAGTCTGCTAGTGTAATCTAATTGCAGTTGTCTGCCTGCCAGCGTGTGTGCCAGGCCCACTTGCCAACTAGTGCCACCACTCATATCTTTTTAACAGTAGTGTAAATTTAAAAAAAAAATAAAAAAATATTTTTCTTCTTCTCAGAAGCCTTATTCAGCAGCTCGACCTGGTGTCCCCTGTGCTCTCCGGCCAGGAAGCAGGACACACAGATACAGGCAGCATCCTCAGTGCATTAATATAATAGGAGCATCTTGTGGGTGGAGCATTTTCTGTTACCCCAGGAAGTGATTGCACGTGCAGTGACATCAGTGAGGACAAGGAACGGGACATTGCTAGCTTGGTATCCAACCTTGTGCAAATGGGGAGTTTGCGGTTGTGCAAATGGACTGTTTGCGGTTGTTTGCGGTGCGTTAAACGGGGAGTTTGGTCTGTCACTGTGAAGCGGGTGTAACCCTTACACTACCTGAACAATACAACATCATACCTGATGTTTTAAAGCACATTATTCCAAACAATTTAGGAATTTTAGGTGATTTATGCCCTTTATGGCTTAAAACCAGACTCTGCATCAACTATGTAATTTTCCATGGGAGTTTTGCCATGGATCCCCCTCCGGCATGCCACAGTCCAGGTGTTAGTCCCCTTGAAACAACTTTTCCATCACTTTTGTGGCCAGAAAGAGTCCCTGTGGGTTTTAAAATTCGCCTGCCTATTGAAGTCAATGGCGGTTTGCCCGGTTCGCCCGTTCGCGAACATTTGCGGAAGTTCGCGTTCACCATTCGTCAACGCAAAATTTTAGGTTCGCGACATCACTATTAGTAACTATTCTACCTAGTTAAAATAAATACAAACTTGCCTGTAAAATAAAAATAAAACCTAAGCTAGCTACAATGTAACTATTAGTTATATTGTAGCTAGCTTAGGGTTTATTTTATAGGTAAGTATTTAGTTTTAAATAGGAATAATTTAGTTATTAATAGTAGGGTTTTTTTAGATTTATTTTAATTATATTAAAGTTATGGTGTGTTAGGGTTAGATTTAGGGTTTAATATGTTTATTATAGTGGCAGCGATGTCCGGAGCGGCAGATTAGGGGTTAATAAATGTAGGTAGGTGGTGGCGATGTTAGGGGTGGCAGATTAGGGGTTAATAATATTTAACTAGTGTTTGTGATGCGGGAGTGCGGCGGTTTAGGGGTTAATATGTTTATTATAGTGGTGGCAATGTCTGGAGCTGCAGATTAGGGGTTAATTATTTTATTTTAGTGTTTGCGATGCGGGAGGGTCTCGGTTTAGGGGTTAATAGGTAGTTTATGGGTGTTAGTGTACTTTTAAGCACTTTAGTTATGAGTTTTATGCTACAGCTTTCTGTTTTTACAACATGCTTATATGGATGTGATACAGCAGGGGAGTGTTTTATTCACTTCCGTGATCCTCCATGATCAAACATAGAGCAGCCATGTTGGAGTTTTCTCTGTGCTTGGATAGAGCTGACCTTTTGAAAATAATGTTCCATTTTGATAATATGAAATAAAATTGTAATAAATTATAAATCCTGTCTAAAAAGAAACATTCTTAAAATAAAGCAATGCCCCTGTTACAAGAAAAAAAAAATGAAACTCCCTTTACAATTTTCAATTCTTCAGCAAAATATAACTAAAGGTAAAACAATATATATTTCTTTAAAAGGCCATAGTAGTAAAAATACATGTTCTAATTCGTTATAACTCATTTTACGACCATCAACCCTGTACTTACCTGCAAAGGGTTTAAACACACAGTAGAAATACCGCTTGGGAACCACAGAGCACTGCTGATCCCGAGCAGAAAATGCAGCTGATCCAATCATCAGCTCTAGTTGTTTAACTAGTACTCCTGATTGGATAAGCAGCGGTTGGCAGTTTTTGCTCTGGACCAGCAGTGCCCTGTTGGTCCCAATCAGTACTTCTACTGTCCGTTTAATGCCTTTGTGTGGGTTAATCACACAATATTGCAGGATTGATAGTCTTAAAATTACATGCACTAACAAATTAGAGGATGTAAATTTTTTCGACTATTAAGGTACTTTAAAGGGACAATAAACACATTGATAATATAAATAATAATACATGATAAACTATATATATAAAAATAATATTGTAATATACTTTCCTTATTTATTTTGCCCCCCTTTCCTGTAATTCCATTCTAAAATTGTGAGCTTTTCAGCTCCTGTTAGAAATGGAAGTGCAGAACACTGTAATATTCCACAGAGCCATTGACTGCACAGTCTAGTGACCTATTTATAACTGTCTCTAATTGGCCACAGCAGAGAAGGTAACCTAAGTTACAACATGGCAGCTCCCATAGTTTGATAGACAATACAACTTTACACATATTTTGTCAATGTTTAAACACTAAATTAAACTTTATAATCTACATATTATTCTCAGACTAATCTTTTCTTTGAATGCTTCCTTCTATCTAGCATTTATTTAGGGCTAGATTACAAGGGGTGCGCTAATTTTCCGCACGCCCGCAAATGGGCAAATTTGCCCGTTTGCAGGCACGCAATAAATAACAAACCAATACAAGTGTCTGGTTATTGGTACCACAAGCTTGCGGTAGCAATTAACACTTATAAAATTAACCAGAGATCAGATCTCTAGTTAATTTTATAAATATGCCCCAAATGCCCCAAAATACAGTGTAGTGTATTTTGATAAAAAATAAAAATTGTACCATTTTTATTTTTTAATAAAATAACTGCACTAGGCAGTATTTTGGGGGTAAAGTTGGCGGGAATGGGATGTTAGGAAAAAAAACGGTACTGAAAAGTGCGTTTACCCTGCGGTCTATGGGAACTGTGTGTTCCCAGTAATGCTTATGTACATATTTATTTATGTGTATATACACATATTAACACATAAATATATGTATATAATCATATACATATATATATATTTGATGCCATCGCTACACTACTTACCCCCTTCGTTACGCTTAGGTTCTGATGCCTTCTCTGACGGCATCAGAACAAGGCTCCCATTGGAGCCTATGAAGGGCGCTCTTGCGAGAGCAATGCGAGTTTGCGTTCACATTACACTTTACTTGTAATACCAGATCACATTATCGTGCGCTGGTATTAGTCAGTGGAGCACTAATATCTCTTGCACGCCTTTTAGCATTCCACTTGTAATCTGGCGCTTAGTGTTTTATGTCCCTTTAAATAAGTAAGCACCTCACACAGCATGGGAGTATCACAGAAGTAAATACAATATTGTTTTACTAAATGCTACTCTGCTGTTTCATTTTCCTTTGGGAGGGGAATTGAGGATATGGAGATCTTTTTTAGAATATGGCAAATCTAGATAGCACATTACTTTACGTAAAGTAATGTGCTATCTAGATTTGCCATGTTCTAATAAAGATCTCCATATCCCCACCGCTCATTAAGGCTTTTCTTTTTTTAAATAACACGTGTCTCGCCACATATCCTCCCTTCTTGTTACTGTAAATAGTGTTGCCTCAACACTGGTGGCGAAACCACGCATTTAATAGCACAATCCCAATTTAAAGACAAGTGATGTACAGGGTACGTTGCTGGTCTTTTAGGGGTTAAAGTATAGGTTCTAAGCATCCCACTGGCATGTAGTAACACAAAATCTGTCTGATTAGGACTGTGGCCACATATTTTAATATCTAGGTGAAAATTGACGTGAGAATTTGTGGCAGTTAAAAAAAAAAAAATTGTATTCATCACAACATTGATGTTGAAATAAAGATGTGTTATTTCTTTCTTAAGACACAGTGAGTCCACGGAATCATCAATAACTGTTGGGAATATCACTCCTGGCCAGCAGGAAGAGGCAAAGAGCACCACAGCAAATCAGTTAAGTGTCACTGCCCTTCCCACAACCCCTAGTCATTCTCTTTGTCTTTGTACAAGGAGAAGGTGAAGTTTTGTTAAATCGTTATTGATTATAATTATGGGAGCATAAATTATTATTTATTATGTAATATCTCTCTCTCCCTAATACTATTATATATACTCATATTTAGTATTCAGTAATTTTATACAATGTTCATCTGTTCTGTGTTTTAGTGTCCCTTTATCTAGCTTGATCTTAAAGCTACAGTTGCATTTAATTTCGCCTTTCAGTTTTTATTTGCATAAAACTCTGTGTGGTTTTAGACACTAATATTGTTTTCTAATATGCATTTATGTGTTTCGCTGGATCTCTTGAGATAGAGAGAACGCTTTACTTCTGAGCCAATGGGGGCTAGTTATCAAGCCGTCTACTTTACCTGCCTTCGCCGGACCAATACGCCCGCCTAAGCTCGCCTACCATCGCCGCCACGGACCTGAAAAATTTCGCCTAAGTTATCAAAAAATCTGTCAAAAAGCCGTGCACCAAGTACGGGGCGATGAGCAGCGGACTGTGAGAGTTATCACTCATCCGATCTTGCTGCTCTTCGGCTTTTTGACAGCTTTATTGATACCCCTGTCACTAAGCACCCACATTAACTACACTGTTCTACCTCTATACTGGCGCCCCCGGAGCCCCCCGCAACTAAATAAAGTTATTAACCCCTAAACCGCTGCTCCCGGACACCGCCGCAACTCTTATAAATGTATTAACCCCTAAACCGCTGCTCCCGGACACCACCGCCACCTACATTATACTTAGTAACCCCTATCCTGCCCCCCTATACCGCCGCCCTCTATAATAAAGTTATTATCCCCTATCCTGCCGATCCCAGACCCCGCCGCAACTAAATAAATAGTTTAACCCCTAAACCACCGCTCCCGGGCCCTGCCGCAACCTATATTAAACTTATTAACCACTAATCTGCCCCCCCCTACACCGTCGCCACCTATAATAAATTTATTAACCCCTATCCTGCCCCCTCCTACACCGCCGCCACTGTAATAAAATTATTAACCCCTAAACCTAAGTCTAACCCTAACCCTAACACCCCCCTAACAAATATTAATTAAATAAATCTAAATAATATTTCTCTTATTAACTAAATTAATCCTTTTTAAAATTAAATACTTACCTTTAAAATAAACCCTAAGATAGCTACAATATAAATAATAATTATATTGTAGCTATTTTAGGATTTATTTTACAGGCAAATTTCAATTTATTTTAACTAGGTACAATAGCTATTAAATAGCTATTAACTATTTAATAGCTACCTAGTTAAAATAAAGACAAATTTACCTGTAAAATAAAAACTAACCTAAGTTACAATTACACCTAACACTACACTATCATTAACTAAATTATTCCTATTTAAAACTAAATACTTACCTGTAAAATAAACCCTAAGATAGCTACAATGTAATTAATAATTACATTGTAGCTATTTTAGGATTTATATTTATTTTACAGGTAACTTTGTATTTATTTTAGCTAGTTAGAATAGTTATTAAATAGTTATTAACTATTTAATAACTACCTAGCTAAAAGAAATACAAAATTACCTGTAAAATAAATCCTAACCTAAGTTACAATTAAACCTAACACTACACTATCATTAAATTAATTAAATAAATAAATGAGCTACAAATAACTACAATTAAATACAATTAAATAAACTAACTAAAGTACAAAAAATAAAAAAAATAAGTTACAAACATTTAAAAAATATTACAACAATTTTAAGCTACTTACACCTAATCTAAGCCCCCTAATAAAATAACAAAGCCCCCAAAATAAAAAAAATCCCTACCCTATTCTACATTAAAAACTTACCAGCTCTATTACCTTACCAGCCCTTAAAAGGGCCTTTTGCGGGGCATGCACCAAAGAATTCAGCTCTTTTGCCTGTAAAATAAAAATACAACCCCCCACAACATTAAAACCCACCACCCACATACCCCTAATCTAACCCAAACCCCCTTAAATAAACGTAACACTACCCCCCTGAAGATCATCCTACCTTGAGCCGTCTTCAGCCTGCCGACCACCGATGGAACCGAAGAGGAGATCCGGAGCGGCAGAAGTCATCATCCAAGGGGCGTTGAAGAAGTCTTCCATCTGATGAAGTCATCATCCAGGTGGCGCTGAAGAGGTCTTCCATCTGATAGAAGTCTTCATCCAGGCGGCGTCTTCAATCTTCATCCATCCGGAGCGGAGCCATCTTCAGACGAGCCGACGCGGAGCCATCCTCTTCTTCCCGACGACTAACGACGAATGAAGGTTCCTTTAAGGGACATCATCCAAGGATTCTATCAGCCAATCGGAATTAAGGTAGGAAAAATCTGATTGGCTGATTGAATCAGCCAATCAGATTGAAGTTCAATCCGATTGGCTGTTCCAATCAGCCAATCAGATTAAGCTTGCATTCTATTGGCTGATCGGAACAGCCAATAGAATGCGAGCTCAATCTGATTGGCTGATTGGATCAGCCAATCGGATTGAACTTCAATCTGATTGGCTGATAGCATCAGCCAATCAGATTTTTCCTACCTTAATTCCGATTGGCTGATAGAATCCTAACAGCCAATCGGAATTGAAGGGACGCCATCTTGGATGACGTCCCTTAAAGGAACCTTCATTCATCGTTAGTCGTCTGGAAGAAGAGGATGGCTCCGCGTCAGCTCGTCTGAAGATGGCTCCGCTTCGCTCCGGATGGATGAAGATTGAAGACGCCACCTGGATGAAGACTTCTATCGGATGGAAGATCTCTTCAGCGCCGCCTGGATGATGACTTCATCGGATGGAAGTCTTCTTCAGCGCCCCTTGGATGATGACTTCTGCCGCTCCGGATCTCCTCTTCGGTTCCATCGGTGGTCGGCTGGCTGAAGACGGCTCAAGGTAGGATGATCTTCAGGGGGTAGGGTTAGGTTTATTTAAGGGGGGTTTGGGTTAGATTAGGGGTATGTGGGTGGTGGGTTTTAATGTTGGGGGGGTTGTATTTTTATTTTACAGGCAAAAGAGCTGTTTTCTTTGGGGTATGCCCCGCAAAAGGCCCTTTTAAGGGCTGGTAAGGTAATAGAGCTGGTAACTTTAATGTAGAATAGGGTAGGGAATTTTTTTATTTTGGGGGGCTTTGTTATTTTATTAGGGGGCTTAGATTAGGTGTAAGTAGTTTAAAATTGTTGTAATATTTTTGAAATGTTTGTAACTTATTTTTTTTATGTTTTGTAACTTAGCTTTTTTTATTTTTTGTACTTTAGTTAGTTTATTTAATTGTATTTAATTGTAGTTATTTGAAGCTAATTTATTTAATTAATTGAATGATATTGTAGTGTTAGGTTTAATTGTAACTTAGGTTAGGATTTATTTTACAGGTAATTTTGTATTTCTTTTAGCTAGGTAGTTATTAAATAGTTAATAACTATTTAATAACTATTCTAACTAGCTAAATAAATACAAAGTTACCTGTAAAATAAATATAAATCCTAAAATAGCTACAATGTAATTATTAATTACATTGTAGCTATCTTAGGCCTAGACTTGGAGTTTGGCGGTAGCCGTGAAAACCAGCGTTAGAGGCTCCTAACGCTGGTTTTAGGTTACCGCCGGTATTTGGAGTCACTCAAAATAGGGTCTAACGCTCACTTTTCAGCCGCGACTTTTCCATACCGCAGATCCCCTTACGTCAATTGCGTATCCTATCTTTTCAATGGGATTTTTCTAACTCCGGTATTTAGAGTCGTTTCTGAAGTGAGCGTTAGACATCTAACAACAAAACTCCAGCCGCAGGAAAAAAGTCAGTAGTTAAGAGCTTTCTGGGCTAACGCCGGTTTATAAAGCTCTTAACTACTGTGCTCTAAAGTACACTAACACCCATAAACTACCTATGTACCCCTAAACCGAGGTCCCCCCACATCGCCGACACTCGAATAAAATTTTTTAACCCCTAATCTGCCGACCGCCACCTACGTTATCCTTATGTACCCCTAATCTGCTCCCCCTAACACCGCCGACCCCTGTATTATATTTATTAACCCCTAATCTGCCCCCCTCAACGTCGCCTCCACCTGCCTAAACTTATTAACCCCTAATCTGCCGACCGCAAAGCGCCGCCACCTACGTTATCCTTATGTACCCCTAATCTGCTGCCCCTAACACCGCCGACCCCTATATTATATTTATTAACCCCTAATCTGCCCCCTTCAACGTCGCCTCCACCTGCCTACAATTATTAACCCCTAATCTGCCGAGCGGACCGCACCGCTACTATAATAAAGTTATTAACCCCTAATCCGCCTCACTAACCCTATAATAAATAGTATTAACCCCTAATCTGCCCTCCCTAACATCGCCGACACCTAACTTCAATTATTAACCCCTAATCTGCCGACCGGAGCTCACCGCTATTCTAATAAATGTATTAACCCCTAAAGCTAAATCTAACCCTAACACTAACACCCCCCTAAGTTAAATATAATTTTAATCTAACGAAATAAATTAACTCTTATTAAATAAATTATTCCTATTTAAAGCTAAATACTTACCTGTAAAATAAACCCTAATATAGCTACAATATAAATTATAATTATATTATAGCTATTTTAGGATTAATATTTATTTTACAGGTAACTTTGTATTTATTTTAACCAGGTACAATAGCTATTAAATAATTAAGAACTATTTAATAGCTAAAATAGTTAAAATAATTACAAAATTACCTGTAAAATAAATACTAACCTAAGTTACAATTAAACTATCAATAAATTAATTAAGTAAACTACCTACAATTACCTACAATTAACCTAACACTACACTATCAATAAATTAATTAAATACAATTCCTACAAATGAATACAATTAAATAAACTAGCTAAAGTACAAAAAATAAAAAAGAACTAAGTTACAAAAAATAAAAAAATATTTACAAACATAAGAAAAATATTACAACAATTTTAAACTAATTACACCTACTCTAAGCCCCCTAATAAAACAACAAAGCCCCCCAAAATAAAAAACGTCCTACCCTATTCTAATTTACTAAAGTTAAAAGCTCTTTTACCTTACCAGCCCTGAACAGGACCCTTTGCGGGGAATGCCCCAATAAATTCAGCTCTTTTGCCTGTAAAAAAAAACATACAATACCCCCCCCCCAACATTACAACCCACCACCCACATACCCCTAATCTAACCCAAACCCCCCTTAAATAAACCTAACACTAAGCCCCTGAAGATCATCCTACCTTGTCTTCACCTCACCAGGTATCACCGATCCGTCCTGGCTCCAAAATCTTCATCCAACCCAAGCGGGGGTTGGCGATCCATCATCCGGTGGCTGAAGAGGTCCAGAAGAGGCTCCAAAGTCTTCATCCTATCCGGGAAGAAGAGGCGATCCGGACCGGCAACCATCTTGATCCAAGCGGCATCTTCTATCTTCATCCGATGACGACCGGCTCCATCCTGAAGACCTCCACCGCGGACCCATCTTCTTCCGGCGACGTCCAACTGAAGAATGACGGTTCCTTTAAGGGACGTCATCCAAGATGGCGTCCCTCGAATTCCGATTGGCTGATAGGATTCTATCAGCCAATCGGAATTAAGGTAGGAATATTCTGATTGGCTGATGGAATCCAATCAGCCAATCAGATTGAGCTCGCATTCTATTGGCTGATCGGAACAGCCAACAGCTTGGATGACGTCCCTTAAAGGAACCGTCATTCTTCAGTTGGACGTCGCCAGAAGAAGATGGGTCCGCTGTGGAGGTCTTCAGGATGGAGCCGGTCGTCATCGGATGAAGATAGAAGATGCCGCTTGGATCAAGTTGGTTGCCGGTCCGGATCGCCTCTTCTTCCCGGATAGGATGAAGACTTTGGAGCCTCTTCTGGACCTCTTCAGCCACCGGATGATGGATCGCCAACCCCCGCTTGGGTTGGATGAAGATTTTGGAGCCAGGACGGATCGGTGATACCTGGTGAGGTGAAGACAAGGTAGGATGATCTTCAGGGGCTTAGTGTTAGGTTTATTTAAGGGGGGTTTGGGTTAGATTAGGGGTATGTGGGTGGTGGGTTGTAATGTTGGGGGGGGGGTATTGAATGTTTTTTTTTTACAGGCAAAAGAGCTGAATTTCTTGGGGCATGCCCCGCAAAGGACCCTGTTCAGGGCTGTTAAGGTAAAAGAGCTTTTAACTTTAGTAATTTAGAATAGGGTAGGGCATTTTTTATTTTGGGAGGCTTTGTTGTTTTATTAGGGGGCTTAGAGTAGGTGTAATTAGTTTAAAATTCTTGTAATATTTTTCTTATGTTTGTAAACATTTTTTTATTTTTTGCAACTTAGTTATTTTTTATTTTTTGTACTTTAGCTAGTTTATTTAATTGTATTTATTTGTAGGAATTGTATTTAATTAATGTATTGATAGTGTAGTGTTAGGTTAATTGTAGGTAATTGTAGGTAGTTTATTTAATTAATTTATTGATAGTTTAATTGTAACTTAGGTTAGTATTTATTTTACAGGTAATTTTGTAATTATTTTAACTATTTTAGCTATTAAATAGTTCTTAACTATTTAATAGCTATTGTACCTGGTTAAAATAAATACAAGGTTACCTGTAAAATAAATATTAATCCTAAAATAGCTATAATATAATTATAATTTATATTGTAGCTATATTAGGGTTTATTTTACAGGTAAGTATTTAGCTTTAAATAGGAATAATTTATTTAATAAGAGTTAATTAATTTCGTTAGATTAAAATTATATTTAATATAGGGGGGTGTTAGTGTTAGGGTTAGACTTAGCTTTAGGGGTTAATCCATTTATTAGAATAGCGGTGAGCTCCGGTCGGCAGATTAGGGGTTAATAATTGAAGTTAGGTGTCGGCAATGTTAGGGAGGGCAGATTAGGGGTTAATACTATTTATTATAGGGTTAGTGAGGCGGATTAGGGGTTAATAACTTTATTATAATAGCTGTGCGGTCCGCTCGGCAGATTAGGGGTTAATAAGTGTAGGCAGGTGGAGGCGACGTTGAGGGGGCAGATTAGGGGTTAATAAATATAATATAGGGGTCGGCGGTGTTAGGGGCAGCAGATTAGGGGTACATAGGGATAATGTAAGTAGCGGCGGTTTACGGAGCGGCAGATTAGGGGTTAAAAATAAAATGCAGGTGTCAGCGATAGCGGGGGCGGCAGATTAGGGGTTAATAAGTATAAGGTTAGGGGTGTTTAGACTCGGGGTACATGTTAGAGTGTTAGGTGCAGACGTAGGAAGTGTTTCCCCATAGCAAACAATGGGGCTGCGTTAAGAGCTGAACGCGGCTTTTTTGCAGGTGTTTTTTCAGCTCAAACAGCCCCATTGTTTCCTATGGGGGAATCGTGCACGAGCACGTTTTTGAGGCTGGCCGCGTCCGTAAGCAACTCTGGTATTGAGAGTTGAAGCTGCGTTAAAAATGCTCTACGCTCCTTTTTTGGAGCCTAACGCAGCCTTTATGTGGACTCTCAATACCAGAGTTATTTTTATGGTGCGGCCAGAAAAAAGCCGGCGTTAGTTTTTCGGGTCGTTACCGACAAAACTCCAAATCTAGCCGTTAGGGTTTATTTTACAGGTAAGTAGTTAGTTTTAAATAGGAATAATTTATTAAAGTATAGTGTAGTGTTAGGTGTAATTGTAACTTAGGTTAGTTTTTATTTTACAGGTAAATTTCTCTTTATTTTAGCTAGGTAGCTATTAAATAGTTAATAACTATTTAATAGCTATTGTACCTAGTTAAAATAAATTGAAAGTTGCCTGTAAAATAAAAATAAATCCTAATATAGCTACAATATAATTATTATTTATATTGTAGCTATATTAGGGTTTATTTTAAAGGTAAGTATTTAGTTTTAAATAGTATTAATTTAGTTAATAAGAGAAATATTATTTAGATTTATTTAATTAATATTTAAGTTAGGGGGGTGTTAGGGTTAGTGTTAGACTTAGGTTTAGGGGTTAATAATTTTATTACAGTGGCGGCGGTGTAGGGGGGGCAGGATAGGGGTTAATAGGTATAATGTAGGTGACGGTGGGGTCCGGGAGAGGCGGTTTAGGGGTTTATACATATATTACAGTTGTGGCAGGGACCGGGAGTTGCGGTTTAGGGGGTAAACACTTTAGTTGCAGCGGTATAGGGGGGGACAGATTAGGGGTGTTTAGACTTGGGGTACATGTTAGGGTGTTAGGTGTAGAAAGTACCATAGGAATCAATGGGATGTTTGGCAGCAGCGAACATGAACTTTCGCTATGGTCAGAATCCCATTGATCCCTATGGGATCCGCCGCCTCCAGGGTGGCGGTTTGAAAACCAGGTATGCTGGGCCGGAAAAGTGCAGAGCGTACCTGCTAGTTTTTTGATAACTAGCAAAAGTAGTCAGATTGTGCCGCACTTGTGTGCGGAACATCTGTAGTGCCGTAAGCATCGATCTGTGTCGGACTGAGTCCGGCGGATCGAAGCTTACGTCACAAGATTCTACTTTTGCCAGTGTCTAGGGCTTGATAACTAAGGCGAATCAGCCTCACCACAAATACGCTGCAGAATTCCAGCGTATTTGAGGTTGACGGCTTGATAACTAGGGGCCAATGTTTCAAAGGATGATACTGTTTGGGCAATACCACAGTTTTCTCCTTTTTCGTCCCAAGCCTCTATGGCGTCACCTGCAGTGCCCTGCAGTTCCTCGCAATCTCTTGGAGGAGTGTTTTTGCATACAGAATTGGCAGCTCAGGTATCCTCTGCGGTATCTGCGGCTTGGTCTGTTTTTTCCTTCCTATAGGGAAAATACAAGAGGACATTTAAAGTTTAGATAGTAAGGTTTCTGCTACGCAGGGTTTTTCTCTCTCCTAAGTCTAGTGAGGAATATTCACTGGTAGTTTCTGAGGGCAATCTCGAATTTGAACAGTATAATTCCTTCATCTGATGCTGAAGTCATCTACTTCAGATGTATGCTTGCATACCTCATGTACTGTTATAGGAGGTTTTAGATTCTTGGACGACATTGATACTCCTGTCGTTGTCAACCTTGGAAAGTTTTGTGATCTTTATTATTTCTATGATGTTCTTTCCTATGAGGAGGTGTTTTCTAGATGTTCTTACAGGAATAGGAGAAGCTAGGGATATCTTTCTTTCATGTAATTAGCAAGAGTCCATGAGCTAGTGACGTATGAGATATACATTCCTACCAGGAGGGGCAAAGTTTCCCAAACCTCAAAATGCCTATAAATACACCCTTCACCACACCCACAAATCAGTTTTACAAACTTTGCCTCCCGTGGAGGTGGTGAAGTAAGTTTGTGCTAGATTCTACGTTGATATGCGCTTCGCAGCAGGCTGGAGCCCGGTTTTCCTCTCAGTGTGCAGTGAATGTCAGAGGGATGTGAAGAGAATATTGCCTATTTGAATTCAATGGTCTCTTTCTATGGGATCTATTTCATAGGTTCTCTGTTATCGGTCGTAGAGATTCATCGACGATATACTCTTATATACCATTACCTCTACTGATTCTCGTTTCAGTACTGGTTTGGCTTTCTAATACATGTAGATGAGTGTCCTGGGGTAAGTAAGCCTTATTTTTTGTGACACTCTAAGCTAGGGTTGGGCACTTTTATATAAAGTTGTAAATATATGTGTTTAAACATTTATTTGCCTTGATTCAGGATGATCAATATTCCTTATTTCAGACAGTCAGTTTCATTATTTGGGATAATGCATATGAATAAAAACATTTTTTCTTACCTTAAAAATTGACTTTTTTCCCTTTGGGATGTTAGGCTCGCGGGGGGGCTGAAAATGCTTCATTTTATTGCATCATTCTTGGCGCGGACTTTTTTGGCGCAAAAAAATTATTTTTCATTTCCGGCGTCATACTTGTCGCCGGAAGTTGTTCGTGTTTGCGTCATTTTTTTGACGTTTCGGCATCACTGGATGTGGCGTCATTCTTGGCGTTAAAAGCATTTGGGAGCCAATATTGTGGGCGGCTTTTTTGGCGCTAAAAAATGTGGGCGTCATTATTGTCTCCACCTTTTTCTCACATTATTTAAGTGTCATTTTCCATTTGCTTCTGGTTGCTATAGGCTTGTTCATTGGCATTTTTTCCCATTCCTGAAACTGCCTTTTAAGGAATTTGATAGATTTTGCTTTATATGTTGTTTTTTCTCTTACATATTGCAAGATGTCTCAGATTGCCCCTGGATCAGAAGCTACTTCTGGAAAATCACTGCATGATGCTGGTTCCACCAAAGTTAAGTGTATCTGCTGTAAACTTGTGGTATCTGTTCCTCCGGCTGTAATTTGTGATGAATGTCATGATAAGCTTGCTAATGCAGACAGTATTTCCATTAGTAATATACCATTACCTGTTGCTGTTCCATCAACATCTAATACTCAGGATGTTCCTGTTAATATAAGAGATTTTGTTTCTAAATCTATTAGGAAGGCTATGTCTGTTATTCCTCCTTCCAGTAAACGTAAAAGGTCTTTTAAAACTTCACATTTTTCAGATGAATTTTTAAATGAACATCATCATTCTGATTTGTCTGTTTCTGATGATGATTTTTCTGGTTCAGAGGATTCTGTCTCAGATATTGACACTGATAAATCTTCATATTTATTTAAAATGGAATTTATTCGTTCTTTACTTAAAGAAGTTTTAATTGCATTAGAGATGGAGGAATCTAGTCCTCTTGATACTAAATCTACTAAGCGTTTAAATTCGGTTTTTAAACCTCCTACAGTTATTCCGGAAGTTTTTCCAGTCCCTGATGCTATTTCTGAAGTAATTTCTAGGGAATGGAATAATCTGAGTAATTCATTTACTCCTTCTAAAAGGTTTAAGAAATTGTATCCTGTGCCATCTGACAGATTAGAGTTTTGGGACAAAATCCCTAAGGTTGATGGGGCTATCTCTACTCTCGCTAAACGTACTACTATTCCTACGGCAGATAGTACTTCCTTTAAGGATCCTTTAGATAGGAAAATTGATTCCTTTCTAAGGAAAGCTTATTTATGTTCAGGTAATCTTCTTAGACCTGCTATTTCTTTGGCTGATGTTGCGGCAGCTTCCACTTTTTGGTTGGACGCTTTGGCACAACAAGTGTCAGATCATAATACTCATAGCATTGTTAAACTTCTTCAACATGCTAATAACTTTATTTGTGATGCCATTTTTGATATCATTAGAGTTGATGTCAGGTATATGTATTTAGCTATTTTAGCTAGAAGAGCTTTATGGCTTAAAACTTGGAATGCAGATATGTCTTCTAAGTCAACTTTGCTTTCCCTTTCTTTTGAGGTAATAAATTGTTTGGTTCCAGTTGGATTCTATTATTTCAACTGTTACTGGGGGGAAAAGGAACTTTTTTACCTCAAGATAAAAAATCTAAAGGTAAATATAGGGCTGCTAATCGTTTTCGTTCCTTTCGTCAGAATAAGGAACAGAAGCCTGATCCTTCCCCTAAAGGAACAGTTTCAGTTTGGAAGCCATCTCCAGTCTGAAATAAATCCAAGCCTTTTTTTTGTTTGCGTCATTTTTTTGACGTTTCGGCATCACTGGATGTGGCGTCATTCTTGGCGTTAAAAGCATTTGGGAGCCAATATTGTGGGCGGCTTTTTTGGCGCTAAAAAATGTGGGCGTCATTATTGTCTCCACCTTTTTCTCACATTATTTAAGTGTCATTTTCCATTTGCTTCTGGTTGCTATAGGCTTGTTCATTGGCATTTTTTCCCATTCCTGAAACTGCCTTTTAAGGAATTTGATAGATTTTGCTTTATATGTTGTTTTTTCTCTTACATATTGCAAGATGTCTCAGATTGCCCCTGGATCAGAAGCTACTTCTGGAAAATCACTGCATGATGCTGGTTCCACCAAAGTTAAGTGTATCTGCTGTAAACTTGTGGTATCTGTTCCTCCGGCTGTAATTTGTGATGAATGTCATGATAAGCTTGCTAATGCAGACAGTATTTCCATTAGTAATATACCATTACCTGTTGCTGTTCCATCAACATCTAATACTCAGGATGTTCCTGTTAATATAAGAGATTTTGTTTCTAAATCTATTAGGAAGGCTATGTCTGTTATTCCTCCTTCCAGTAAACGTAAAAGGTCTTTTAAAACTTCACATTTTTCAGATGAATTTTTAAATGAACATCATCATTCTGATTTGTCTGTTTCTGATGATGATTTTTCTGGTTCAGAGGATTCTGTCTCAGATATTGACACTGATAAATCTTCATATTTATTTAAAATGGAATTTATTCGTTCTTTACTTAAAGAAGTTTTAATTGCATTAGAGATGGAGGAATCTAGTCCTCTTGATACTAAATCTACTAAGCGTTTAAATTCGGTTTTTAAACCTCCTACAGTTATTCCGGAAGTTTTTCCAGTCCCTGATGCTATTTCTGAAGTAATTTCTAGGGAATGGAATAATCTGAGTAATTCATTTACTCCTTCTAAAAGGTTTAAGAAATTGTATCCTGTGCCATCTGACAGATTAGAGTTTTGGGACAAAATCCCTAAGGTTGATGGGGCTATCTCTACTCTCGCTAAACGTACTACTATTCCTACGGCAGATAGTACTTCCTTTAAGGATCCTTTAGATAGGAAAATTGATTCCTTTCTAAGGAAAGCTTATTTATGTTCAGGTAATCTTCTTAGACCTGCTATTTCTTTGGCTGATGTTGCGGCAGCTTCCACTTTTTGGTTGGAGGCTTTGGCACAACAAGTGTCAGATCATAATACTCATAGCATTGTTAAACTTCTTCAACATGCTAATAACTTTATTTGTGATGCCATTTTTGATATCATTAGAGTTGATGTCAGGTATATGTATTTAGCTATTTTAGCTAGAAGAGCTTTATGGCTTAAAACTTGGAATGCAGATATGTCTTCTAAGTCAACTTTGCTTTCCCTTTCTTTTGAGGTAATAAATTGTTTGGTTCCAGTTGGATTCTATTATTTCAACTGTTACTGGGGGGAAAAGGAACTTTTTTACCTCAAGATAAAAAATCTAAAGGTAAATATAGGGCTGCTAATCGTTTTCGTTCCTTTCGTCAGAATAAGGAACAGAAGCCTGATCCTTCCCCTAAAGGAACAGTTTCAGTTTGGAAGCCATCTCCAGTCTGAAATAAATCCAAGCCTTTTAGAAAGCAAAAGCCAGCTCCCAAGTCCACATGAAGATGCGGCCCTCATTCCAGCACAGCTGGTAGGGGGCAGATTACGATTTTTCAAAGAAATTTGGATCAATTCGATTCACAGTCTTTGGATTCAGAACATTGTTTCACAAGGGTACAGAATAGGTTTCAAGGTAAGGCCTCCTGCAAGAAGATTTTTTCTTTCTCGCATTCCAATAAACCCAGTGAAGGCTCAAGCATTTCTGAAATGTGTGCTTTCGCACTTTTTTTCTTATCACCCCACTTCTTGGCTATTCATTAAACTGATTTGTGGGTGTGGTGAGGGGTGTATTTATAGGCATTTTGAGGTTTGGGAAACTTTGCCCCTCCTGGTAGGAATGTATATCCCATACGTCACTAGCTCATGGACTCTTGCTAATATGAAAGAAATGAATTTATCAGGTAAGTTCTTACATAAATTATGTTTTTTCCCTATCTCCCGTCCTTTAAAGGATTTTCCTGTCATTGACGCCATTAAAATGCATGGTGCCTTAAGTAGAAGGAAGCTTTTCTACTATGGCTCAGAGAACTTCGATCCCTATGAAGGGTAGCTGCTCCCTTTCAGATCCATGGATAAGAAGCTGGAGGTTTAATTGTTCATTTAGAGCAATGCCTTGTCTTATTAGACTTGCTGTGCTGGCCAGTCGGGCTTGTGGCTGAAATTTTGGAAACCAGCTGAGAGGCTTACCTGTGGCTTAGTGGTACAGCCTAGGCCTTCTAGTTCTGCAGTTGCAGGTTCTTATTTTATGTTTCCTCCAAATCCAAGCTTCTGGTGTTTCCTTTCAAGGATCAGACCTTGTTGGTCTTCCTATAAAGACTGTTAGGTCTTGGGGTATTGCAAGGGTTTTTTTCTAAACAATATATGGTTCAGGTGTCATCCTTCCTTTGAGCAAACTCTTTTTCGGGAGATCTTGTCCAATCTACTTTCCAATGGCTGGGAAATGAATCTGGAGTTTAGCTAATTAAGGATTTATTCCTTTTCCCCTCTCTGCTGTCCACTGTCCTGCCAACAGCAAGCTCTAATGGTCCGGTTGATAGCTTAATCATCTTGCAATCAGAGGGTTAAGATTTTGAATCTATCTTCATTTGATTTTTCCCTTCACTTTTCAGTGACTCTATGTATCGAGGAAATTGGTCTAATGGTTTCCATTGACATCATTCCCTTGTTACTAGTTTCCATACAATGGAGATCTTTCAGATCTGTCTCAGGAGATAAATCTAGATCAATCATCAAGAGACTTTCTCCCGTGGTGGTTTTTCAGGAGTATCTGTCTCAGGGTGCGTGCTTCTGGAGACATTCCTGGGTGATGTGACCACAGACGCCAGCCTGCTGGGCTGGGAAGCAGTCTGGGACTTATTTAAAGCATGGAAGTGTCTGTCCTCCCCTTTAACATCTTGCAGTTGAAAGAGATTTGCAATGTTCTGAGGGCTTGGTTCCAGTCGGACAAGGTCACCTCAGTGGCTTACATCAGAGGCCGTGCTGTCTAAGGCACTGGATTAAACCTCCAGTCTCCTTGGAGATGTGGGTTTGGATCCAACCTCTCCAGAATCCAGTTAACCTATGCGGTGCTTGAACATTATTTAATCCAGAGGAACTCGAATTTCCTTATTCATAGGAGGTGACTTGGAATGTCTGTGGGTGGAAGCTCACGAGTACTATTTGTCATCCACTTTCCAGGGGTGGACATCTGGGAATCTGATTTCTGAACAGACAGATAAACCCTTAAATGGGGGGTTTCCGGAGTTGGCCTTTGAGGACGTTTTGGCAGAACGCAGAACGCCAAGCTTCCAAGATATGGGTCAAGGTCTGGTGATCCGCAGACCGTTCTGGTGGCTTTTCCTGAAATTCAATTTTGCATCCCTATTTCCTCTGTTGGATTCCTTCCACGAGTCTTTACTTGTGTCAAACAGGAGAGAACAACAGTAATTTTAGTAGCTCCTGCGTGGCCTCACAGGATTGGGTATGAAGACTTAGTGGAGATATTGTCTCTCTAACTTTGGAGATTTCCTCTGAGGTAGGTCCTTCTAATTCAGGGTATTTTCCTTCTCTCAAATATTATTTCTCGGAAGCTGGCTGCTTGGAGATTGGACGCTTAGTTAGTTTTTTGTAACTTTGTAATTTTTTAGTGTAGAATTAAATTATTTGAGTAGGGTTAGGTGTTTAAATATATAATATAGTTATTTTAATTTGTAATTTTAGTATAAAAGTTGGGTTAGATTAATTATTAATTTAATATAGTTTAATGTAATTTTAGTATAATAGTTAGGCTAGATTAATTATTAATTTAATATAGTTTAATGTAATTTTATTATAATAGTTAGGTTAGATTAATTATTAATTTAATATAGTTTAATGTAATTTTATTATAATAGGTTAGATTAATTATTAATTTAATATAATTGAATCTAATTTTATTATAATAGTTAGGTTAGATTAATTATTAATTTAATATAGTTTAATGTAATTTTATTATAATAGTTAGGTTAGATTAATTATTAATTTAATATAGTTTGATGTAATTTTATTATAATTGTTAGGTTAGATTAATTTTTAATTTAATATAGTTTAATGTAATTTTATTATAATAGTTAGGTTGTTGGCTGTTGCTGTGTCTCTGCAACCGCTTGAACCTCGTGCAGGTCAAGTCCCTCGCCACGTGGCAGCCCGGTACTTGGGGCTTGATGAGAACCTTCTCCTCTGTCAGAGAAGCAGATGTAGCGACAAGGTTCCGCAGGGTCAGGGGACTGCTCCAAGCCAGCCACCGGCCTGATACCTGTAGATCCCTCCGTGTAATTTGAGACCTCTCTGCAGCGCTTATCTTAAGCCAAGATGGCAGCCGTTGCCGTTCACAGCGCCTCTCCACTTCACCACTTCAAACTGCTATAGTGGACGTTGGTGGGGGAAGGTTGACACCCTCCAACCTCTCTGATGCCCAGACACGCTCCCTGCCAAGGGCACAATAGATTCGGGCTCTGTTTGTAGAAATCACTAGTTTATATTGAGATCCACTACGGAGCTCCAATTGTGCTGTTATTGCTAAGCCCGCCAACCGGAAGTCCCAAACACAACCGTTTTTAACTCATTAATATCATAGCATTTTTACTGATCCACACCATTTTAATACTTTCCTACAGTTTGCATATATCTAAATTCTCTCAAAATATTTTCTACTGAGAAAAGCCTAAAGAGCACATATCAGACTCAGCTTATTCACCCACACCTTCCCCAAAATAATAATCCACTCAATGGATTCTGTAGTAGAACATGACCAACTACCATTCTGCAATCCCCTGAATTTTTGCCTCTATTAACCAGCAAATCATTGTGTGCCTGCCTGCTTGCATATCTCATTTATATGATATTTGCATTCACTTTACAGTCTGTATAATCCTATGAAGTATTTTGTAATGAAAAAAGAACAATAAATTCTTTACAAACTATTTCGGAGAATGATAAAAAAAGAGCTTACTGGTAGAGAATGTTCAGATAGAATTTAAATTGATAAAACTTTATTGTTACCATTAAACATTAACATAAGCTACAGATTATCAAAACAGCAGAAAAAACAATAGAGAAACAGATTTCTTCCTTTTATGCTTCTCACTGAGGATTCAGGTGCAGTAAAATGTTACATTGTACCTTTTTTCCAAAGAAAACTTTTCAGTTTATTTATAATGGTTTTATTTTTCCTTTGTTGAATGCAATAAAATAAAAAAATCTTTTTTAAAATTGTGTAGATTTAACACAAGTACTAAAAGGGATTGCCAGGAAAATATGCTCCTTGAAATTCTCTCTGGTTTGAATTCCTTAGTGTCAGTGGGTTGTCCGTTTAGATTTTCTATACAAGAGACAGCACTCAATCGAAAATTGATACTATACAACCATTTCAGAAGTACATGGTCATCACAGAATGTAATTCCTGTAGCATTGATTCTAGTTAAGAGCCGCTTGTTCTGCCAGATAAATTCCGTCACTCCATGGGGACAACACAGTGTGGTTCAAAGCTGAGGACGATAGAAAGCTTGATTACTAAAATTTCAGTTATAATCTTGCCAAGCAAGCCTCTTATTTACCTTTATAGCTTTCTGAGATGTTCTTTTTGTTGAAATGAAATAAAAACACTATTTATCAGACACATTTCCATGAAAATATAATGGAATAAAATATATGAAGCTAAATTAAAATATTTACTTCAAAGTATTGCTCCACATCATTATCATTACAACAATGCATACTCCACATATTTAATATATTTGATTCAGTTTGCAGCACTGACACTTAACATCTACATTCCATCACCTTATATAATAGTTTTAAAGGGACACTGAACCAAAAAAATGTCTTTCGTGATTCAGATAGAGCATGCAATTTTAAGCAACTTTCTAATTTACTCCAATTATCATTTTTTCTTCGTTCTCTTGCTATTTTTATTTGAAAAAGAAGGCATCTAAGCTAAGGAGCCAGTCATTTTTTTGGTTTAGTACACTGGACATCACTTGTTTTTTGGTGGGTGAATTTATACACCAATCAGCAAGAACAACCCAGGTTGTTCACCAAAAATGGGCCGGCATCTAAACTTACATTATTGCTTTTCAAATAAAGATACCAAGAGAATGAAGAAAATTTGATAATAGGAGTAAATTAAAAAGCTTCTTAAAATTGCATGCTCTATCTGAGTTACAAAAGAAAACATTTGGGTTCAGTGTCCTTTTAAAATTCAAATTTTAAAGTAATCCTGCTTTGTTATAAGATTAGACGGTCATGATTAAAGTGTGAGGGTTTGTTGTTAAAACTGATCTTTTATGCTGTTCTGACCAGTTTATCATTTGGAAAGAGGGTTTGAAGTGAAGGGTTGTGGAGTATTGGGGAAATTGCAGTTGAAAAAGTTTTAAGGCAGTTCTTGGATTTTGATGGTATTGTGATGCAGGCTGTGTAGAGACAATTGCATTTGGAGGTGGGGCACAGTTAGGGTTGGGCTTGTAGAATGGATTATAGTTAGAGATTGGTTAAAGTTAATTGCAGTTGGGACGAGAACATTGGAGTGGAAGTGTGGTATAAAGGTTACATATATACTGTATAAGACTGCAGAAAAATGTTTTAACTTCAAGATGGTGGTAACCGCCTCTTTAATTTTGAGATTTTGTTTTTTAAGAGTGAAGCAAAAGGAAGAAAAATACATCTAGGTCAGTGAATGAGGCAAACAGTAATTAAAAGAGGCAGCGCCCATGGGTGGGCATAATCCCATAGGGCAGGCTACTGAGTGCTGTTGACCAAACCTCTTCCTAGTTCCAAATACGCTAATCACCCTTTGAGACCTAGGGCCCGATTATCTAAACTTTGTTGGTTCTGACTTGGTTTTTCACACCGCTCCTGTCAAAGGTGCTGCCTTGGTGGAATTATCTTAACAAAAGGCCAGTTCCTGCAAGTAGCGAGATGTCTCCTGTAGAAAGTAATGGAGCTCACTGGAAAGGGAAACTTTGCTGGCTAGAGCAAAGTTAGCAGAAAGTAGGGGGCGCATTTTAAAAATGAAATCTTGAATCAAAAATAAATCACATTGCGCTGCATTCTGCATATGGCATCTTGCAATCGCCTATATTTTTGTTTGCATGTGTTTTGAGAGACAATTTAATATACGACCATGGAACACCCATGTTCAGCCCATTTTTTGATAAAACAGCAATTACACTTTGGATTTTGTGCTTTTAAGTATGAATTTCTTTGTGTTTTTTGCACATCCAGTGCATTTAAATTACAATTTATGCTGTGCATATTTAATACAATTTATGCCTGTAAAATTTACCTACAAATGTTACATTTTTTATAAAATACGATTTATGTGAACAATTTTGTTACGGTTTTTGATGCACTTTAACAATACGTTGTTTCCTGTGTATTTATGTGTGAATGGTTCAAATATTTGTTTTGTATGATTTTTTATTTATGTTTTTCATTGTGCACTTTTGTAATATAGAAATCTCCTTCCCATATGAAAAAGCACTATACTCCCCTTAGCAAGACACCCTGTTTACGGTTTCAAAAGTGGCTTTAGATCAGAAGTACTGAAGAGCATTCTTTAATAATCTCACCAGCCAAGAGTGCTTTAGATAATCAGTCCCCTAGTCTCCCTGAGGTTGATGGCCTAAAGGGATATAGCTGACAAAGCCCATTTAGGTCAAAATCTATGTCTGGGGTTAGCTGAAAATATCCTTCATTCAGAGAAAAAATGCCTGGTATTTCAAGGCTGGACTGCCCTTATATACTGACTGCTATATTGCAGTAAAGTTATTTATCTATGAAAAGCACACTCTGGGCTAAAAGAGGCAGTAGCCTGGGTGGGCATTACAAGGCAGGATAATGAGTGCTGTCCATTCCCAGTTGAGCACCTCTCTCCAGTGTTCAAAATGACAGTAACTAATCTATTTAGTTTAGTTTATTCCTGCTGTTAAATTTTCCCATTTCACTCTCATAATAATTTTAAACGGACATGATTCAGACAGAGCATACAATTTTACACAGTTTTTTCCAATTACTTCTTTGTTCTAATTTGCTTTGTTCTCTTAATATTGTCTGTCAAAAAAGTATACCTAGGTAGGCTCAGGTGCAGCAATGAATTACTGGGAGATAGTTGCTAATTGGTGGCTGCACATATATGCCTCTTGTCATTGACTCAGATAAGATCAGCTAGCTCCCAGCAGTGCATTGCGGCTCCTTCAACATTGGATACCAAGAAAATGAAGTAAAATTGATAATAGAAGTAAACTGAAGGGGGCTATTTATCAAGGCCCGAATTGGGCCGTATACCCCTGTATCCGCGTGATCCTTCAGGTTCGCCGGAAACAGGAGTTAAGAAGCAGCGGTCTTAAGACCGCTGCTCCTTAACGCGTCCACCGCCTCTGAGGCTGCAGACATCAATCTGCCAGATCTCATACGATTGGGGTGATTGACAACCCCTGCTAGCGGCCGATTGTCTGTGAATCTGCAGGGTGCGGCATGTCAGAAGCAGTTCACCAGAACTGCTTGTGCAATGTTAAATGCACACAGCGTATGCTGTCGGCATTCAGTGATGTCTGACGGACATTATACACTACAGCGTATCATGTCCGCTAGACATTGATAAATCGTCCCAAGGTGTTAAAAATCGTATGCTCTATCTGAAACATGCCTATTTAATTCAAACTCTTCCCATACATATAACAACATCCAATCTCTCTCCTTACAAGCAGCCTGAATTTATCTACAAGGCTGCTTTGTGCTAAATATGGGCTGTATTTTTATAAATATTCACTCCAAGAATAATCTCAAATCTGTCCGTGCCGTTTAATGGTCAATGTTAATTCCACCTCTTAATAATTTGTCTGCCTTTTTATTTGTCTTAAATTAATTGAGAACTTGACCAGAACTCTTGCTTATTAATGAAATCAGTGACATAAAAAAAATGACTAGCACTCTGGTGGTTTGCATTAATTAAATTAATATAATTATCATTTTTTTCTATTTGCCTCTGTGGATACACTTATCATAATAAGGCTGAAGCAGGTAAGAGTTAAGACAGTGTTTTATTTCAGCCATTATTTTTTTCAAGATATATTTTTTTGTGCTAGGTGATCCCAGCGGATTTCCGTGAAATCCATTAACTTGAAAAAAGCTAAGATGCTTGAAGGAATTTATTAATGCTTTGCTTTACAACACTAATAGATCGCTTTGAAATTTAAAAGCTACTGTTAATAGCTGTCACAATACAATGTCTTTAAAATGTAACAATGTAGCAATGCAACTTATGACTTACATATGACAGCAATAAAGGCACATAAGGCATATTTAAACAAATGCACTTTTTTATTCTGCACAATGAACATCAATGTTTAGTGATATAGCAGATCAAGAACTCTTAAACCGGGGGGGGGGGGGGGGGGGGGGGGCGGAGCCAACACGCACAGGGATCGGTTGCATCAGGGGAGAGCTCCCTGACAATTTACAATTATTTTTTATTTTACACCCCATCACCACCCCCATCCCAATACTTAAAACTGGATATACGGTAACTCTCTCCCACCACAGTAACAAGTGCATACATGCACATTGAAGCGGCACTACTCTTTTGTGGGCTGTTAAGCGGATTCACTTGCACCACAACACGTTGAGAGACCGGACGCACGCCTATCTAAACTAAACTTGTGCGAGCATCAGAGGAACCACTGATCGCCACTGCTGCAGCCCTAAAGCTAATATGTCGCAGTCAGCTAGGGAAAAAAACAGGCAGCCATTTCCACCAAAAAAAACTGTGATTGACCATTTTGGGCCCTCATGTGTAACATCAGCAAATGAGGCTTAGACCCCAGATTCGCCTAGATCTGACATCTCTGAGCTCACATCAGCCGCTATGCAGAACATTCAGCAATTCCCTCAAGAGATGGTTACTCCTACTTTCATCATGGACTCTTTAAAACCCCTGTTAGACAAGCATCATGCCTTGCTTACAGCTAAAATAGCAGCCTCCACTGCTGAACTAAAAAAAGAAATCTCTTCAACAAATGAGCGTATTGACTCCCTCGAAAGGAGGCAAGAAGATATATCTACAGAGCAATTCAGCCTTCTTACTTTCACGCAACACCTTTCAGATCACTTTGATTTTGTGGAGGATAAAATAGCAGATTTGGAGGACAGATCCCAGCACAATAACCTCAGGATCCGAGGTGTGCCCAAGACTGTCTCCGTGACTGACTTACAACCATATCTAAAAGAGTTGTTCCATATATTAGCCCCTCCAACTACAGAGTCAGAAGACTTAATAGACCGAGCTCACCGCTCACTTAAACCTAAAGGCTTGCCGGAGGATCACCCTATAGATACCATAGTTCGCCTCCACTACTTTACCTATAAAGAACGTATCCAAAGAGCTCATTTTCAGAAGCCCATGCTACCAGACAAGTTAAAAAATCCATGCGGACCCTACAAAAGAGAAAAACTTTTGCTGAAATTACGTCTACACTCAGGAAGAACAACATCAGATACAGATGGGGTTACCCCATTAAGCTACTGGTGTTCAGAGATAACCAAGTGTTCACCATCCTTAAACCATCTAAAGGCTATGAGCTCCTCCAGATGTGGAGTCTACTACCCTCCTGTAGAGAAAAACTACAGTCCCAGCACAGCCAACTTCGAGCCTCAGCAGAAGAATGGATGGCCCCACCTAACTTGCTGAGTCGGCAGTCCTCTACACGCATCAATAGGTCTACAGACCCGAAATGGATAGCCGCTGAGACACAAGGCCCTACTCACTGCAAACAACCGGAGAGGTCCGATTGGTCAGCCCTTCCACAAAGACACAGATCCGGCTCATCAACTTCTTGAACGGCCCCGCCGGGATGAAAAGCTTATCCTAATAGATAATGTTCCAGCTTCCTTGGAATGCTTACAAACTCTGTCCAGCTGAATTCAGACTTGGAACGATAAGTATTTCTTGAAACATGCATCTCATATGTTATTTATGGTTCATCTGTGTGTTGTTTTCTTTGTTAACACTGTTATTTTTGCAGGTTATTGCCTGTTAAGTTTGTGCATTTTAGAGGACTGCCTTGGACTTTCCTAGATCTCTATGGACTTTGTCTTATTGTAGTTATACAAATGTGATGTCCTACTAGTGTAATTATATTTATACATTAATGCATAATGCTCAGAAACAATGTTGGTATTCCCGATGATGACTAGGTCCTGATATAGCTATGGCCCAAGATATACTTTTTGGGGTTACCTGCCTTAATGGAGGGGGAATGTGTAGCGGGAGCCCAGCCTGCATTCATTCTTACTCCTCTTTATGTCATGATGGTGTTTTGTTACCTTCTAGGTCAATTAGAGAATAAACAATAGGACCTCATCTATGTAGACCTAGGGCACAATTACTAATACCATACATTACCTGCACAGTAACCGTAACACATTGCAGGACCAAGCTCAATTAAGGCTACATTGACAATTAGACCAATAGAAAATTGCAAATGAGACAGCTAGCGTTTTCTACTAGACTGGATGACCCGGGTCACTGACACGCACACTGAAGACGACATGTGCTGCAACGGAGTGAGACGTCTGTCTGCTTGCAGTTCAGACATAGCTTTCTCTAGAATGATTTAGGCCCATGATATATATCTGTTCCTTACACTTGAATTAGCATAATATACCCAATTCATACTGTGGTGATAAAGACTCATCTGTTCCCACTTGACTACCTATTTTGACAGACCTCTATAACTACAAAGACAAAGATAGCTAGAAGTAACACAGACACATATTGTATCATAGTCTGGATAAAGGAAACTATAGAGGGCATGACGGAATAAGCCGATCATGCCAGGTATAGCCCTTAAGCTACATGTTATCTTGATATTATCTAACAATAGAGAGCGCACTAAAATTGTTGAAGTTAATGTTGCTGTCAAATTTAATGATTGATCCTTCTTGTTTTTTTTTCTTTTCTTATTTTTGCTCTCATTTATGTGGAAATTACTATATTTTTTGGTTTCTCCTTATTATCTATACACTGTCAAAATGTTAATATCTTTTTTACTCATGACATGTGGCGGGCGTAAAGGCCGCTACTTTTGACACTCCATATCTCCGGCCTAGTTATTTAACCCCATACCCGAGCGACCATCCCTCTTATTAAGAATCTTGCTGTAAACAATAAAAACACAGTTCATATTTCCCACCTCCCCTCCTCACGACCCTTCTCCCCCATTTGCCCCTAATATAAGGAGCCCCCCTTTATGAGGAGGACTAGCTAAGCGGTTTCTCTCGGACATACCGCAACCACTAGAAAAGCATTGCAATACGGTTTAATTTAGAGTGACCTGTATCTTCTCTCCTAACCCTTTCCCATCCTAAGCCCACTTTTCCCTATCTCTTCCCTTACTCTCTCTCTTCTTTTTTTTTCTCTCTCTCTCTCCTCCTGCTACAAAACAAACACCACTATGTCCATAATATGCACCTCCCACAATGTCAGGGGACTCAACACACCAAACAAAAGGAGCCAGCTCACAAACTACCTCACCCATGTTAAGTCGAAGGTGGTTTTTCTGCAGGAAACTAGATATGTGCGATTCGGTTCGGTTCGATTCGGAAATTCGGAAAATTTGGCAAATTCGGCAAGTTCGATTAGATTTGTAAATTCGGGATGGCCATTGGATTACACTAGTATTGTACAGTATGTTAGGTTAACACCTAATATACAGTATAATACTAGTCTAATCCCACCTAACACTTACCGAAATGCCGAATTTCCGAACCGAATCGAACCAATCCAGCCGAATTTCTTCAAATCCGAATGAATCCGAAACGAATCCGAAACGAATCGATTCAGAATTTTCCGAATTCGAATCAATCCGAACTGAACTTCGAAAAATTCTGAATCGATCCGAACCAAACTAAATTTTTTTGCCATGCACATGTCTACAAGAAACCCACTGGGTGGAGGGTGCACCTATCCCCTTACATTGTAAACATTTCACGGTAGTTGAGACAGCCTCCTTCCCAGCCAAGTCAAGAGGAGTTACGATATTGATCCACAAGACAGTACTTTATGAAAAACTAGAAACATATAAAGACCCCAGAGGTAGATACCTTATCCTAATCTGCAAATTAGATGATGTCCCATAAACTTTGGCTAGTTACTATGGCCCAAATTCTGGACAGATAAGAGCACTTAGAACATTCTTAAGATTACTAGCTTCCCACAAGACTCAAAATGTACTCTTAGCTGGCGATTTTAACATGATTTTCGATACGACTTTAGACAGACGCTCACCAAAGCTCAAACTCTGTGATAACCAAATTTCTCGGACTGCTAAACAATTTACTAACCTTATTGCTCAATATAACTTGTTTGACACTTGGCGATCCCACCACCCTTCCTCTAGATATTACTCTTACTATTCCACAGTTCACAACACATATACTAGAATCGATTATATCTTCTGTGAGCCACGATTACTTGATCATATTCAACAAATAGATATGCCTAGCTGCTCTTGGTCAGACCACTCTCCAATTCAGTTCTCTATGAGGGCCCAGAATTGCATGTCTTCCAGGCCCTCTTGGAAGCTACCAGAATATCTACTCTCAACCCCAGAGCAGGTCCTATATATACAAAATGAACTGGGCAAATTTTTGGATATAAATGATAACGGATCAATTGATGATTTTTGTCTGTGGAGCACGCTCAAAGCTTACACTAGAGGGCTGTTCTTCAAAATCAAAGCAGAACATAGAATGCGGTTGGGAGGGACCTTAGCTCAACTACACTTAACTATTCGTTCCTTAACCACCTCTCATGCCTCATCGCTAAACCCTCAGACACTTTCCCAAATAGAAGACACTAAAGCAAAGATAGAGGCTTTAGAACTCAATAGATATCAGTCACAGATACACCGATTTAAACAAACTTTCTATGAAAAAGGAAACAAGGCGGATCGATTGTTAGCCAACAAACTTAGACAATGCACTACGGAAGCCTGTATCCCATATATAAAAACACTGCAGGGAGTAGTACATCTCCCAGCAGATATAGGTAAAGCTTTTGCATCTTACTATTCCTCCTTATATAATTTAAAAAATTCTCTAGACTCACCCCGCACAATCTATTCACCAACTTTGAGACTTTTTAGACTCACTCTCCCTGCCAGTTTTGTCAGATGCCCAGAAAGATCTACTAGATTCCCCTTTTTTGTATCGAGGAGGTGACCTCAGCCTTTAAATCCTTGAAATCTCATAAAACCCCTGGCCCGGACGGATATAGTGCCCTTTTTTATAAGACTTTTCTTCCACAGCTCTCCCCGTTGCTTATTAGAGTTTGCTCGTTGGCTAGGCAGCCTGGCTCTCTTCCCTCTGAGTTGTTGGAGACAGCTATTGTAACTATTCCGAAACCGGGTAAAGCCTCTAATGTGTGCAAAAATTTTTGCCCCATCTCTCTAATCAACACGAATGTGAAGATTCTAGCCAAAATTTTGGCCTCCAGACTGAATCGAGTTCTTCCGTCGCTTGTTGACGGGATCAAGTGGGCTTTACCCCTGGTAGAGAAGGACTGGACAATACCCGGCGGCTACTCAATATTTATTTTGCAGCTAAACGGCGGAATCTCCCCTCTACGACTCTGGCGCTTGACGCTGACAAAAAGGGTGAACTGGGCCTACCTATTTGAAGTCTTGAACACATTTGGCTACAATATTCTGCTCCCTCAGCTTCTGTTAGGGGCCTGGGATTTCGTTCCCCTGTCTTTCCAGTTACAAACGGGAACCGACAGGGTTGCCCCCTATCCCCATTGATATTTGCTCTTGTTATGGAGCCACTCGCTGAGGCTATCAGAAGTAATCCGGATATACAGGGAGTTGAGATTGCCGGGACATTGCAAAAAACTGTGCTATTTGCAGACGATTTGACTATATTTTTAAAAGACCCTTCACATTCCCCCTCTGCTCTTTTTAGATTACTGAACTATTTTGGTCAAATTAGCTTCTACAGGTTAAATGTTAGCAAAACTGATGCATATACTATTAATATACCGGATAAAGAATTAAAGGTCCTTAAGATAACATATGAATTCAATTGGTCCCAGCAAAGAATTAAACACCTAGGCATGTATCTTTCCTGCAATATGTCCACTATTATCGAGTCTAATTTTTACCCCCTACTGCAGCAGTTCCAAAAAAGTGCCGACAAATGGAGTGTTCCTTGTATCTCCTGGTTGGTCCATATAGCAGCGTTCAAAATGGTGCTACTCCCAAAACTCACATACCTCTTTCATTCGCTCCCCATCCCAGTCCCTAAATCTCTCATATGTAAATTCCAGCAAGTCTGCAACAAGTACATCTGGATAAATAGACACCCTAGAGTAGCCACACGAATAATGCAACAACCACTTTGTAGAGGGGGTGCAGGCGTCCCTAACTTAAAGGGACACTCAAGTCAAAATTAAACTTCATTATTCAGATAGAGCATGCAATTTTAAACAACTTTCCAATTTACTTCCATTAACAAAATGTGCACAGTCTTTTTATATTTACACTTTTTGAGTCGCCAACACCTACTGAGCATGTGCAAGAATTCACAGCATATACGTATATGCATTTGTGATTAGCTGATGGCTATCACATGATACAGGGGAGTGGAAATAGACATAACTTTGCAATTTATTTAACAAAAATGTACTATTAATTTGAAGTTCAGACTAAGTGCTAGCACATATTCTCTCCTGGAATGTTACTTTATGTATCAGTAAATGGCAGGCACTAGAGCAAGCAACATTACCTACCCCACTTCTATTGCCAGATCTCATATGGCTACCCAAGCATGTTAGATCTTCTTACAAGATACAAAATAAAATTATCTCACATGCCCTCCACCTATGGGATAGAATCCATTCACTACAGCAAATTGCCCCACATCCTTCCCCTATTCATTCCCTTTCGGGGCTCTTGACAGCCCTCAGAGACTCACATCCACACTTGTGGCGAGAACATGGTGTAAACTGCATAACTGATCTATTCCCTAGGGGACACTTTATTACAACATCACAGTTTTACTCAGTCCACAACCCACCACTCCTCCTACAGTTTGAGTTCTGGAGATTACGTAGTTTACTAAAATCATGGAGGTTTTTAGACAGACCATTGCGAGAACCCACTGAGTGGGAAAAAAGATGGACTAATATCATCAAGGCCCCACAAGCGCTCTCAATTTCATATAGAGATTTGCTGAATTCCCCTATTTTTTATAAATCAGCTTACATTGTGGCCTGGGAGAAAGATTTGCACTTCCATGCAGAGCAGGCTGAATGGTCCAAAGCTGTTACGCGAACCAGACAGGCACTTCATTGTATCACCCTATTGGAACTATACATTAAAGTATGCACACAGTGGCACCTCACACCTCTCAGACTTTTCAAAATCTCTCACTTAAATTTCCCACTATGTTGGGGAGGCTGCGGGTTGGTGGGATCGCCAGTTCATATATGGTGGGAATGCCCGGTACTACGGCCTTTCTGGAATGAGATTTCTCGTAAGTGTATGAAACTAGACCCCCTACTGAGAAATTCCCCGCAAACCGTTCTATTTCACTTAGATATTAAAATGTCCTCCATTCCAACAGACCTCCTGAGCATCTACTTGTTCTCTGCAGCCAAATTAGCAATCGCTAGACTCTGGAAACAAAAGACAATCCCCAATTGGGGTGACGTAGCCAAAATAATGACTTACTTCAAGCTCATGGAGAGCCCGATTTTCACTCAACAGAATAAAATACTCCTACATTCACAGATTTGGGACACTTGGAAACAATTGGACAAACTCTAACGGGAAAACCTAGAGTTGGGCACTTAAGCTTTAGAGCCTTCAGGTGTACATAATGTGAGACTCAGAGGCTTTAGAGGGATACTCCCTTTCCCCCCCCCCCCTTTTTTTCTATTACCCTCTTCTCCCTTCTCCTCTTCCTCTCCCTTTTTCTTTCCTTCCCTCCCATCCCCCAGTCCTCCTTACCCCTTTTAGGTCACTCTTGCCAACGACCCATGTTCATTTAAGGTGTTCTGTTTTCTTATTTACCTACTTTTCACTGATATATTGAAACCTATAATGTACTAGCTTTGAAAAAAGAAAAAAATGACAGGACAATACTTACCTACTGTTATTAGGAAAAACTGAGGCCGATTATTATAATAATATCACCTTGCTGCATGTGCAGTTATGTTTTGGATATACCACAATGTTATGTATTACAAGGGACCTTGCTGTTTGTTACTATTTGTTTCACGCTAGAAGCATATACAGTAATTTTGTACTGCTTTTATTTTTCGACCTCAATAAAAACTATTTTTTTTTTAAAAAAAAGAACTCCTTAACCTTACTCAACAATTCAAAAAGTTGGAAACATCAAATGATATCTGTCATTTACTTCTACTGTTCCCTCAAACCTTTTTCAGCGGGAGAACACACAATTTTTTCAGGCTGTATTTTTTTTTTTTTTTTGCTGAGTGGGGGGGGGGGGGGGGGGGGTATTTTTTTTTTTTTTTTTTTAAATGGTGATGGTATTTCTGACAGGGGAGTATTGAGTCTTTCATTGGAGCAGAAGTAAACTACAGTTTATTGAAGCTAATTTTTGCAAGTATTTTTTGTGCAAATATTCTAAGGGGCCGATTTACCAATGTCTGGTGGACATGATACGCTGTAGCGCATCATGTCCGCCAGACATTGCTGAATGCTGACAGTATACACTGTCAGCATTTAACATTGCACAAGCCGTTCTGGTGAACTGCTTGTGTGTAATGCCGCCCCTCAGATTCGCGGCCAATCGGCCACTAGCAGGGGATGTCAATCAACCCGATCGTATAGGATCAGGCGTACTGATATCTGCAGCCTCAGAGGCAGCGGACCAGTTAAGGAGCAGTGGTCTTCAGACCGCTGCTTCATAACTGCTGTTTCCAGCATGCCTGAATGCGTTTTCCTTCTGTTCTCTCCCTCTGTTCTTTTCCCCTCTAACTCCCTATGCTCCCTCTTCTATCCACTTTCTCACTCTGTTTTCTTCCCCCTCTCTTTCTCTCTCCCTCTGTTTCCCCCCTCTCTCTTTGTTCCCCCTCTCTCTCCATTTGATTTAGCACATCCCCTCTCCCTCTCTCTTTGTCCTGCCCCTCTCTCCTCTTTCCCTCTGTTCTCTCTCCTTTCTCTCCCTTTGTTCTCTTACCCTCTATTCTTCTGTTCTTTCCCCATCTCTTCCTCTCTCTCTCTCTCTATATATATATATATATATAAATGTATTAATTATTACTATTGATTATCTCCCTCTTTTTCTCCCTCTCCCTCAGTTCTGTCAACCCATCTTTTCCTCTGTTTTCCCCCTTTCTTTTTCCCTCTTTATTCTCCCCCCTCTCACTTTCTGCCCCCTGCCATCTTGCCCTCTGTTCTCCTCCTGTATTCTTGCCCCCTCTTTATCTGTCTGTTCTCTCCCCCACTTCCCCCTCTATCTCCCCCTTTGTTCTCTCCCCCTCTGTTCTCCCCTCTCTCTCCATATGTTCTCTCCTCCTCTGAATCCCTCTGTTCTTCCCTCTCACTCTCCCATTTTTTTCTTTCCCTTCTTTCTCCCTCTGTTCTCTCTCCCTCTCTTCCTCTCAAACACTCCTCACAAACACTGTCTCTCTCTATCTCTCTCTCTCTCTCTCTCTCTCTCTCTCACACACACACACACACAAACTATAACACACACCCTCACACACACACACTCAAACACACAGAGGAAGATTTAGAAAGAAGAGGCAACAACATAGGACAAGGGAAAGAGAGGGGAGAGATCTGACAGAGAGAGGAGGGGAGAGACCAGAGGCAGAGAGAGGGGAAAGAACAGAGAAGGAGAAAGAGGGGGGCAGAGGGAAAGAGAGAGAGGGGGAAAGAACAGAGTGAGAGAGATAGGGGATATAAGAGAGGGAGAGAGAAAGAGGGGAAGAGAACCAAGGGAGGGTGAGGGGGGAACAGAGAGAAGGGGGGGGGGGACAATGAGAAGGGGAAAGAGGGCAATAGAGAGGAGGGAGAATAGAGGAAGGGTGAGTGTGAGAGAGAGAGGGACTGAGAACAGAGGAAGAGTGAAAGAGAGAGGGGAGAGAACTGAGGAGGATTGAGAGGGAGGGGGGAAAACGGATGAACAGTGAGAGAGAAGGGAGAGAACAGAGAGAGAGAGAGAAGGGAGATAAAATAAGCAGGGATAGGAGATAAAAGAGGGGTGAGAGAACAGAGGGAGAAAGATGGGGAGAGAAAAGACACACACACACTCAAACACACTCTCTCACAGACACACACACACACAACCTCTCTTTGTTTACGTTATTCTTAAGTGTAGTTAAACTTGAAAATGTTGTAATAAAAGTAATCACACACACACTCTCTCTCTCTCTCTCTCTCTCTCTCACACACACACACACACTTACACTCTCACATACACACACACTCTCTCACATGCACATACACACACATTTAGAAGATACTCTCACTCTCTCTCACACACACACACAAACACACTCTTTCCTTTTACACACATGCACAGACACACACATACACTCTCACATACACACACACAATCTCAAACACACACTTACACACAGTCTCTCACACACATCACACACACTGCCCCACACATACACTGTCCCACACACTCTCTCACACACACTCTCACACAGAGAACAGAGGGAGAGAAAAAGAGAGGCGTGTATTTTTACTTATTTTAAGATTGTGATTGCTTGTTCTCAATATTCATGTATTGAGAACACACATTCACAATATTCATATTTCACAATATTTTTTTTGCGTGTTTGTAATATTTATATTTCATAACATTGCTACCACAATTACGCAATCGTGTTTTACTTAATGGGGCATATGTATCAAGCTCCGATTGGAGCTTGATGCCCCGTGTTTCTGGCAAGCCTGCAGGCTCGCCAGAAACACCAGTTATGAAGCAGCGGTCACAAAGACCGCTGCTCCATAACCTGTCCGCATGCTCTGAGCAGGCGGACAGTCATCGCCGCAAATCAACCCGATCTAGTATGATCGGGTTGATTGACACCCCCCTGCTGGCGGCCGCGAGTCTGCAGGGGGCAGCGTTGCACCAGCAGCTCTTGTGAGCTGCTGGTGCAATGCTGAATACGGCGAGCGTATTGCACGCCATGTTCAGGGAAGTCTGGCGGACCTGATCCGCACTGTCGGATCAGGTCCGCCAGACTTTGATAACTTGGGGCCATAATATTGCTATCACACTGTAGCAACTCTATACATTATGGAAACAAATACATTGATTATTAGGAGGTTAAGAGGGTATGCAACCCAAAATGTCATTCATATTTGTGCATTTCATTTTTTTTTTCTTGTGGAAGTTATTTGGTCATAGGCTAAACTTGGTATTGTCAGTGACATTTTTTAACCCACAGAAAGTGGTAAGATTGAAGGGACATGAAAACCACATTTTTTTTTTCATGACTCAGAAAGAACATACAATTTTAAACAACTTTCCAATTGACTTCTATTATCTAATTTGCTTAAAGTGAAGGTCAATTTTCATGTGAAAGTGCCCGTTTTTTAAAAATACTATTAAAAACAAGGGCACTTTCATTCATGAAAATTGACATTTCAGCCGTTTTTTTAAAATATACTTACCTTTTCTTCTTTAAGCCGCTCCAGTGATTCACCAGCCCGTCGCAAGCCTCTTCATACGTCAGCAATGACGATTCTGGCATCCTCCAATCACGGTTTTCCCCCCGGGGTAATCATTACCTGAGGCAACGCCGTGATTGGAGGAAGCCGGTTTCGTCATTGCTGGGTAAGTAAACCAGGAAGAAGCAGGCGGGGAATCGTTTCAGAACGGCGATCCGGGGTTTCAGAAGAACAAGGTAAGTATTTTTAAAATACGGTGCTATGTCAATTTTCATGAGTGAAAGTGCCCCTGTTTTTAATTGTGTTTTTAAAAAAACGGACACTTTCACATGAAAATTGACCTTTGCTTTAATTCTCTTGATATTATTTGTTAAAAAAACATATCTAAATAGGCTCAGTAGCTGCTGATTGGTTGCTGCACATATATGCCTTGCGTGATTGGCTCACCCATGTGTATTGCTATTTCTTCAACAAAGAATATATAAAGAATTAAGCAAATTAGATAATATAAGTAAATTGGAATGCGGTTTAAAATTGCAATTTTAAACAACTTTGCAATTTACTTACATTAACACCATGTGTACAGTCATTTTATATTTACAGTAATTGCTTGATCAGGGAATAAGCTTAATTATAGCTGTCTCATCAAATAGAACATGCTCAAAAAAACTTTTCAAGGTATGTGTTCCTGAACTGCAAAACATTGAATTATGTGCTAAAATAATTACATTTTATTTTTAAATTACTTACCTTAAATGAAAATCTGGTATGTCAAGTATCAAAAGTGAGGCAATCACATATATAATCATATCCATGGTTATACAGTCTTTGGGGTCAGATACCAATGAACAATATATTTCTCTAGATATGGCCATTAAAATCTGCCCACTGAGGGACCTCAAAACAAATTCTGATTATCCTAATTCTTTGAAGGTATAATCTAGATTTTATTAAAGACACAGAGACGAGTATTTTGCATATCTTTCTTTAGTACTCATATGCAGCCTTTAAAAGTAAACCATAACATATACTGAAATACAATAAGAAGCTAACATGAGAGCTACTTATAACAAAGAAGAAAAAACAGCCAATCAGAGAAGGGAGTTGACTATAAACAGACCCCTATACTGTCAATCCTCCTCTTTCTAATTGATGCTCACAAAGAACATAATATTAATAAACATAAACAGTCCAAAAGTCCAAAACAGCATTGAATCACAGAAGCCACTGAAATGAATAATTGATTGAAGAATTCTTTAGAACTGATGAGATTGATTGAAGAAATCAAAGCCGTCCAAATTCCCTTTGATGAAGGATGGTTATCTTGAACTGAAGGATTAAATCCAGATAAAAAGAATCGGTTGCATTCAGATGGAAACTGTTAAAGACAAAAAATTATTAGTAATATATATAATTGACGAAAAAGGGAGGGATATAACAACATATTTGAGGTGGGAAAATACTCGTCTCTGTGTCTTTAATAAAATCTAGATTATACCTTCAAAGAATTAGGATAATTGGAATTTTATTATAAGACCAGAGACTCCTATTTTGCAAGTTTAAAGCTTAATAGGAAAAATAATTAGGAAAAAAGGTTGAGAAGCGTGTTGAATGGGTCTGAAATAAAATTGTTTAAAAATAGAATCCGGGGGCAGTGTCCGCGCAGTGTCTTGGAAAAGACGCAATCTCTGTAGGCTCCAGCAGAATTGACACTAATCCGCTGATTAAAGTGTCTAAACGGCAGGAAAACGACCAAATATCACACAAATACCACAACTCTGCTAGTGGTGGCTTTATAAATACCCTTCTTGCCGTATACTTGACTTTGGAGACTCAGCTCGGAAATTTTACGGCCTAGAGCAGCGGCCCACTGATAGGTAACCACCCCCCCTCCGGGAAGAAACGGGTCATTGGTGCTGCCGGAATATTCTGGCTTACCATTTCTTCACCCTCACCCAGCTCTATAAGACCGGAGGGCTGAAGCTTTGTTCTGCTAACGACGGGGAAAAAGTACCACCTTGCTTGGACACTAAGAGCAGCAAACAAAGGTTATCCAATATGGCGTACGAGCACAGCCAGCTACGCCACGAGGCTCTCTTGGCAAGATTTACTGAACGTATGCTACAGCTGATGGCGAGAGCCCCATTTGAATTTCTATCACAGCGCATAGCAGCAGGACAGGAGAGCTCAAGACCTAATGCTGATTCCTCTCAGGAAGATACTCGGACGGGCCAGACTACTGTTATTGAACTACCTCCGGCTACACAGAAGCTGCCTGATGCGGCGAACGCATCGGAAACGGTTCTATCTACTGGAGTTTGCAGGGTTGCCACACAGCGCATACTGTGGCCGATCTCTATTCCAGGCTGGAATAATAAAGCGCAACTTGATGAAAAGCCTTGCCAAGCGGGAGTACCCCTGGAATCACCCCCGGTGAGTACAGGACCCTCGGGTCCTCTGGGTTCACCCGCTGGCGCCGCAACACAAAAGATAGTAGTGGAGGGTACAGCATTGCGGTCCCAGCTTAAAGATATTGGACTGGGCTGCATCGGAGAGGTGAAATCACTGAGAGCAACCAGGACAGGATTACTGTGCGGAACCCATCACACAGCCAGAGACATTTTATTGCAATTAAAGGACCGCGGCTACAAGCCGACTCTTTCCCTGGGGACATTAAACATTGCGAAAGAGGTACCTGCTCTATTTGCCACAAGAAACGCCACTGGGTTTGTTGTCTCCCTGACTCAGTTGAATTGGCCCGGAGGTTGCCGCATGGACACCCACACCACCATTGCCTACTATGGCCAGCTTGATACAGGGGGCTAATAGCATATAAATACGATCCTCCTATCCAGCTCAGTGACTGTTTCTGGCTATTACCAAGCAGAATAATTTTGTGTTAAAGTGTTTAAAAGTATGTTGCTAGGTTCAGGACTTATCCTTTAATTTATAAGATGATTTATACTGTTTTTAGTTTTACCTTGTTAGCTGGTTGGTAATGTTTGTATAGTGATTATATGAGCCATACATGACACACAGTACTAACGAAATAAGAACCTGCTCAGTCTGGGAGATCACCTTGCTTTAATATACAGGGAGCAGGGGCAGATAAAGAGCCCACATGCCCAAACCTAAACGCTTTACCTGGGGAATGACCTGTTATATAGCATATAAATACGATCCTCCTGTCCAGCTCAGCCACTGTTTCTGGCTATTACAAAGCAGAATAATTTTGTGTTAAAGTGTTTAAAAGTATGTTGCTAGGTTCAGGACTTATCCTTTAATTTATAAGATGATTTATACTGTTTTTAGTTTTACCTTGTTAGCCGGTTGGTAATTTTGTATAGTGATTATATGAGCCATACATGACACACAGTACTAACGACACATAAGAACCTGCTCAGTCTGGGAGATCACCTTGCTTTAATATATAGGGAGCAGGAGTAGATAAAGAGCCCACATACCCAAACCTAAACGCTTTACCCGGGGAATGACCTGTTATATAGATAGATGAAGGAGAAGGCTGATTAGAGTAAATGCCCTGAAGATGCTTCTTGCCATCATAGTTTCGATGCCATAATTAGATTAATACATCCTCAAGCCTATCCTGCATTAAGAATAGTGCTCTCTGACTTGTATATTCACTTAAACTAGGATTCATCAAGCAGAATATATTATTTGTTCGCTATCTAGTTTTGGAGCTAATTAGAGAGGGTGCAAGATCAGTATTGGAAGAGGAGGGGAGTTAATGTTTTAATTGGAATAACAGGACCCTGTGCTCTTCCCCTCCTCTGATCCTTCCATAATATCAAGCTCTTATCATATCCCGGTTATAACTTGTCATACATATTGCATTCTTGGGCATATTCGATGACACTCTACAATGAGACAACTATGACACATATCTGATGAATTCATTGTATGACTGCTTATGAGGTGTTTTTGTCTGGCTTTCTTTATCATTGTTCTGTTTATTTAGGTTAACAAACATATTTCATTTTTGGACATATATGTTGGTATCCCACGCTAAGAACATCAAGACATATATTTGTTGCATTTGCTGCTTGATGTATATATTTAAACCCCAAAAATTCCCCCCCTCCCTTAGTTATCACTTTCTTTTTTATTTTTCTGTATCATTATTATACAACCCCTATCCTTATGTTTATATCACAGTAGGGAAGACCCATGAGTGGTCTGCACTGATATTCAAGGGGATGAAAAATGAGGACTACTATTCAGGAGTTACAAGCATGTTTTTGAAATACCATCTTGTCAATGTATTGCTCATTTTTATAAAACATGTCAATTGTATCATGTAATCCCTCAATAAAAATTGTTATAAGTGATTCGGAAAGAGCATGCAGTTTTGGGCGGCTTTCTAGTTTGCTCCTATTGTCATTTTTTCTTCGTTCTCTTGCTATCATTATTTGAAAAAGAAGGCATCTAAGCTTTTTTTTGGTTTCAGTACTCTGGACAGCACTTTTTTATTGGTGGATGAATTTATCTACCAATCAGCAAGCACAACCCAGGTTGTTCACCAAAAATGGGCCGGCATCTAAACTTACATTCTTGCATTTCAGATAAGGATACCAAGGGAATGAGGAGGGTTTGATGGTGGGAGTAGATTGGAAAGTTGCTTGGGATTTCATGCTCAATCTGAATCACGAAAGGGAAAAAAAAAAAAATAGAATCCGAAGACCAATCCGCCGCACTCAAAATTTGTTGAAGAGGGGCAGATTTTAGAAAGGCCTTTGAGGCAGCCGAACCTCTAACAGAATGAGCTGTAAAAGAGATATCGATACCGGCTTCTTTCATGACCCATTTAACCCATCTCGCAATGGAAGTAGAAGTTATAGGAGCATAAGGAGGAGCAAAAGAAATCAAAAGTTGATTGACAGAAGGATTTCTGAAAGACAGAGTTCTAGATTCATAAGACTTCAGACATTCAATCACACAGAGAGAAGGTTCAGAAGGGAGATAAGGATAAAAAATTGAAGTAGAAAGAGTTTTAGTCCTACAAGACAGAAAAAAGGTAACTCCTTCAGGGGAAAAACGTTTAGAATTCCAATCTAAAGCTTTAACATCAGAAACTCTTCTAAAAGAAACTAGACAGAGAAGAGTAGCGAGTTTGGCAGAAAGTTGTTTTAGGGATAAGGAAACGTTATCGGGCCAGGATTTAAAAAGGGAAAAAATTAAATCGACGTCCCAGAAAAATTCATGTTTAGACACCGGAGGACATTTTAGTCTGATAGCTTTGAGAACCCTACAAATCAGAGGATGCTTGCCCACAGAAAGATTATTAATTAGATTATGTTGTGCAGAAATAGCTGAACGATAAACATTAATAGTTCTGTAAGCAAGACCTAAATCAAAAGGTGAGACAGGTAAATGATAATATCAGTTACGTCTGAAGAAAAGGGATCCAAATTTCTCGGCAAGCACCAGCAAGACCATTTGAACCATGTTGCAAAGTAGCATCTACGAGTCCCTGGGGCCTAGGAATCCTGAATGAGAGACTTAGCTCCTTCCGAAAGGCCTCGGAGAGACCAGGGTCCTCTGAGATCGTCCACGCTACTAGGAGAAGAGAACCTTGGAGAACTAGGCTGTGAAAACTGCCTTCCGGTTTCATGAGAAGATGAGGCAGGGGAGGAAACAGAATCGGGAGATTGATGGACATCTCCAGGAGAGAGGGGTACCATGATTGTGTCGGCCAAAAGGGGATCACAATCGTTAAACGAAGAAGATCCCTGCGAACAGTTGAAATTGTCCTCTGAATCATTGAGAAAGGAGGGAAAGCGTAAGCTCTCTGAAGGGGCCAGGGCTGAAGAAAAGCATCTATGGCCGCTGCCACCAGATCCGGACGCCAACTGAAATACGGACGAATTTGAAAATTGGTCCTGGATGTGAAAAGATCTAGACAAAAGGGACCCCTGAGGGATTGGAGAGTGAGGAAAATGTTCCTGTCCAATTTCCAGTAACTGAAATCCGTCAAATGATGAGATCCCCAATCCACAGCTGAGTTTGATTGACTTGGAATATATTTTGCTTTGATAGAAATATTCCTGTCCAAACAAAGGTGAATGAACTCTTTGGTTATATTGGATAAATCTCTGGATTTGGTACCTCCCAAACGATTGAGATACCGCACCGCCAAGATATTGTCCATACGCAGGAGAATAGAAACTGGAGAAGAAAATTTGGCAAAACTTTTGACTGCAAACAAGCCAGCCAATAATTCTAAACAATTCTAAATAATTCTAAACAATTGATATGAAAGCGTTTCTCTTCCACAGTCCATTTGCCACCTGTGATGGAGGGACCACAACGAGCTCCCCAGCCTGAAAGACTGGCGTCGGATTCGATAATGAAATCTGGAGTCTTGCCAAAAATGGCTCTTCCATTACAGGCTTCCAAATGAGAAAGTCACCAGAAAAGTTCATCCTTGGCTTCTGAAGAAAGAGGAATAAAATGAGAATAAGAAAAACCTTTTCTCAAATGAAGAATTTTTCATCTCTGGAGTTCACGATAATGTAATGGAGCGGGGAATATAGCCTGAATAGAGGATGAAAGTAACCCCACTATCCTGTCTATAGTTCTCATAGGAACTGAATCATTGGATAAAGTTTTCAAAATTTCTTTCTTGATATTCTTCACTTTGTCTGAAGGAAGACTCAAGGTAGATAGGACAGTGTCTATTTGGAATCCTAGGAAAACCAAAGATCTGGTAGGGAGAAGAATTGACAACTGTTTGTTCACAATAAAACCTAGAGATTCCAACAAGGAAATTGTTAAATAAAGGTGATTCTGAAGAGCTAGGAAATCTTGATCCATAATAAGAATGTCGTCCAAATAAATTATTAGGTGAACTAACCAATTGTTTTCTCTCAGACATTCTCTTAAAAGATGAATGCCCTCCATCTTGAAATGATGGTAATGAACATAAGCGTTCAAGGATTTTAGATTTATCATTGGTCTGAATTGATTGTTTTTCTTTTTGACCAGAAAAAGGTTGCTTAAATAAGCATTGTGAGGGTATAGAGCAGGCAAAATTGCTCTTTTGGAAAAGAGTGTTGAGATTTCGTCTTGAACCAGAAGTTCGTCACTTTTGGAAAAATGGATAGGGTGAGGACGTTTTATTTGAATAGGTTGAGAAACAAATTCTATTAGAATGCCTGAGACCGCTTGAAGAATCCAAAGGTCTGAGGTAATTAAAACCCAATTTTGGGCAAACAATGCGATTCTGCCACCAATTCTGTCTGGGGAAAAAAGAGCATGAGGAGGAAATAATGAACATACCTGGAGCTTGTCTTGGTCTTGTCCTGCCCCTGAAACTTCTTTGGTTCCATGGGCGCCCTCTTGAAGGGAAAAAGGAGGAAGTTGAGGGTTCTTGGTAGTTCCTCTGGTAATGAGATTGGAATTGGGGAGGATAGTGGGATTGGTGTGCTTGGAAGTAGTGAGACCTGGATATGAATGGTTGACGGCCGGGAAAGCGGCCTCTGCCTCTCCCGGCCCTGTCAGAGAAATTCTGAGATGGATAAAAGATTTTCTTAACTGAGGATTTTACTTTATTCATGTTGGAAAAGGTGTTGACGTATTGATTCAACTCCTTTAAATAAGAGTCTCCAAAGAGGAGACCATTGTTTTCTGAGGCAATACTATTAGAGGCAAAGTCACATATCTTTGGGTTGATCTTTCTGAGAATGTTGCGGCGTCTCTCGAGAGACATGGCAGAGTTGGTATTACCAACAAAACAAAGGACTCTTTGGACCCATTCTCTAACCACAAAAGGATCCAATGGAGCATTTTCAGCAACTCCCATTTCAGATAATTTGAACAGTTTAGTTAGGGGACCTACAGTGTCGAGAAGCTTATCTTGACAGATCTTCCACGATCTGTCAATACCCTTTTTTAATTTGTACCCTGGGGCTCCAATAAATTTTAGGACTTTGGGGTCAACCTCGGGGGTGATGGCAGCATTTTTTGGAAGAAGGGGGCAAGGACATTCTGCCCTCATTTTATTTCTGGCTTGCTTCTTTAGGGGTTTGCGAAGCTGAAAATCAATAAACTTAGCAACATCAATTGAAGGACACCATTCCGATGAACGGGGATGATGTAACTCGTCTGGGTTAAATCTTGGGTTACCAAGACAATCTAAAAATTCATTTTCCTCTTCCTCATTAAATTTTTTTAAAAATGTTGTCATCTTTTTGTGTTTTTTGGCAGCTGGAGAATAATTACAGTCGTCTGAGTTGTCAAATGAATCAGAATTAATGTCAGTGTAGTCATCTTCATCTGAAGAATTTGAATTAGAGGAAGGGATTTTATCAATATTTTTTATCTTAGATTTAGATTTTGACATTACAATAGAATCCCCCATTTGAGCACCCTTGGGGTGCAGGGTTCGTTTAACAGCAGTTTTACTTCCTTTGCTGTGAGGAAAAGTGTCAGAAAGTAACTGACGTGATTTAACAATTAACTTCTTGCTTGCTTGTACAGCAATAGAAGGATTCTTTCTTTTTAAAGACTTTTTAGAATCCTTTAAACCCATTAAATTGGTAATTTTATTGAATAATTTACTCATAGAAGAGTCTATCATAACTTGCACAGAATGTGCAGTTAAAGGGTTACTCCCTTCAGAGACTTCAGACATTCTGAAAATATATTTAAAAAACTTTTTAACAAATGTGAATAAAGTAAATAAATTTTAAATTTCCAGCTGATTAATTAAATTTGTATAAAGAAAAAATATATAAATTGCAATTAAACTTTTATAACAGGTAACAAAAAATGAAATTTTTTACCTCAGAAAAAACTTTTTGAAAAATATATAATTAAATCTAAATGTAAAACTGTAGTGTAATATCTATACTTGCCACAAGATGACAACGGAAGCAAGTAAAAGCAAATATTTTTTGTGGAAATAGGCCAAAGCAACAACCGGAATGAGACAATGTTGCTTATTTGGCCACCGGAGCTGAACTGAGGCGTGTCTCCCACACGTCAGGAAAGAGGGTGGGAAGAGAGCCTCAGGACAGACCCCAAAATGATGGCGTCGACACGCGCAGGAGGAGAAAGCCTGAAATGGATACTCAGGCTAGAGGCAAAGAAAACCGGCGGTATAAACCGCAACTTGAAAAACGGACAAAAGTAAGTAGGAGAAACGAAAAGGAGGGGTACATTAAATAGTTGTGAAAAATGGACAAGTACTAACGAAAAAATAGAGCAAAGAGGGGTAAATAAAATTGAAAGTAAAATGACAGAAAAAGCACAAAAAGAAATATAAGGCAAACAAAAGAGGCAATACAAAAAACAAATGGTAATAAATATGTATAAACTAATGAGCAAACAAAATTTTATTTAACAATAAAAAATACAATGTTAGAGGAATACTTATCTCTTGACGAGCAGCAAAAGAAAGTGGAGGATTGACAGTATAGGGGTCTGTTTATAGTCAACTCCCTTCTCTGATTGGCTGTTTTTTCTTGTTTGTTATAAGTAGCTCTCATGTTAGCTTCTTATTGTATTTCAGTATATGTTATGGTTTAATTTTAAAGGCTGCATATGAGTAGTAAAGAAAGATATACAAAACAGGAGTCTCTGGTCTTGTAATAAAATAATATATTTTGAGGACTTCCAGGTTCTGCCCTTTTTCTTACAGAATTCAGTGAGTTCAGCACCTGTGAAATCTGCACTTTAATTTCTCTCCAAGCTGCAGAATCTTTGATCATTGGGCCCAAAGAAAGTAATGAAGCTCTCTGGAATAAATAATCTCACAGAGGAAATTAAAGTTAAAGGAACATGCAACCACATTTTTTAGATTCAGATCAGCATACAATTTTAAACAACTTTCTGATTTACTTTGATTATCAAATTTGCTTCATTGTCTTGGTTTCCTTTGTTGAAGGAGCAGAAAGGTTCTAGTAGGATTTAGCTGACCACATTGTGTAAACCAGTGAAAAGATATACTGTATGTGAAATCAATACAGTAGAGAAGAAGGAAATAACATCCCCAAAGACACTCACTTAAATCAACTAAGGGCATGAAAAGGGGCCACTCATAAAACTTAACTTTTATTAAACTCTAGTGGATAAAATAGTACCTGAAAGATACTAAGTAATAAAAACAATTAAAAAGATACAAAATGTTTCCAAATATCACTGTCTGGTACTCTGAGACACACGCCTTTGAAAAAGCTCAGGCAAAGTGCATGTCAGGCATTCGCCTGTCTGTGTGTCTCTGGAACATTACCTTAATTGTGGTGTCAATACTGATACTAACTATAGCTTGTTGAACTCTGTATGCAATGGATAATGCCCGCACATTTTAAAAATAACTTTGAAGCCTTTCAGCGTCAGCATATAGTATTAAGCCCTTTCTCAACTACACCCCATTGTGGTGATACACAAAATCATAGATTGTTCTTATGTAGGGATCTTTTTCATTAGCTAAATAGTTCACAGTGGGTTCTCTATTCCTATTATAAACTTTAAAGCTGCATCCCAATGATTATTAGCTATTATTGTATTTAATTATTAAATTTTTGCATTATAGATACTCTCTGTATCTTACCTCCAAGTACCAGACAGTGATATTTAGAAACATGTTGTTTCTTTTTCATTTAAGTAATTGTCTTTGGGGATTTTCTTTCCTTCTTCTCTACTGTATTGATTATTACAATAATTCCTGGTACCCCCCCCCCTCCACTCTCTCCTTTTGTAGTCTGTAGAGTGTATGGGCTATATATTGGCACTATTACTGTATTTAGCATATATCGTTCAGCATTCTTTCTGTTATTTTTGTAAGGTATATCTGCAGTGTCTAATCACCAATCAGCTCCCAGTAGTTCATTGCTGCTCCTGAGCCTACCTATGTTTACTTTTCAACAAAGACTACCAAAATAATGAAGCAAAATAGATAGGAAAGCCATTATACGTTTTGCAGTGAGGCTAAGAAGCTTGCGTTACACCCTATAATGACAAGATCCGTTTCGCAATCTGAGAGCAGTAGTTATGAGTTTTATGCAACAAAACATTACATAAAACTCATAACTAAACTGTCACAAAGTACACTAAACACCCATAAACTACATATTAACCCCAAAACCAAGGCCCTCCTGCATCGCAAAAGCTATATTTAATTTATTAACCCCTAATCTGCCAATCCCAACATCACTAATAAAATTTATTAACTCTTATTCTGTCGCTCCCCAACATCGTTGCCACTATAATAAAGTTATTAACCCCTAAACCACCACCCTCCAGCATCGCAGACACTATTTAAATATTATTAACCCCTAATCTGCCGTCCGCCCACATCGCCCCCACTATACTAAAGTTATTACCCCCTAATTCCGCCGCCACTATAATAAACCTATTAACCCCTAAGATGCAAGCCCCCCACAACGAAATATAATAAATAAACCTATTAACCCCTTAACCAAAAAGCCCCCCACATTGCAATAAACTAATTTAAACTAGTAACCCCTAAACCTAACGCCCCCCCCCAACTTTATATTAAAATTACAATTTCCCTATCTTAAATTAAATTAAAACTTACCCGTCAAATTAAAAAAAATAAGTTTAAACTAACAATTAAACTAATATAACTATTAAACTAAAATTTAACTATCTACCAATTAAATAAGCTATATTACACATTAAAAAAAATCCTAACACTACTCCAAAAATTACAAAAAATCAAAAAGACTAAATTACAAAAAATAACAAACACTAAATTACCAAAAATAACAAACGAAATAACAAAAATAAAAAAGAATTATACCTATAAAAATAAAAGAGCCCACCCAAAATAAAAAAAACCCTAGCCTACAATAAACTACCAAAAGCCCTTAAAAGGGCCTTTTGTAGGGCATTGCCCTAAGTTAAAGGGCCAGTAAACGTAAAAAATATTGTTATATAATTCTGCACATAGTGCAGAATTATATAACATTATATTAGTGTTATCGTTATAAAACTTAATATTCCCTTTGATTTTTTTTAAAATATGGCTGTTTTTCAGCTCGCTCCTGCTGACAGACAGAGCAGGAGCGAGCTGCACTTAGCGTAATGGCGCGGTAGGGCCGGGCTGTGACTATACAGCTGGCCTGATGCGCTGTGTAATAAAAACAGACCCGCTCAGAAGAGCACAGAGAGCGGGTCTGAAAAACAGCCATATTTTTAAAAAAATCAAAGGGAATATTAAGTTTTATAACGATAACACTAATATAATGTTATATAATTCTACACTATGTGCAGAATTATATAACATTATTTTTTAGGTTTACTGACACTTTAAACAGCTTTTTTACCTGTAAAACAAAATACAAAGACCCCCCAACAGTAAAACCCACCACCCAACCAACACCCCAAAATAAAAAACCTAACTCTAACAAAAACCTAAGCTACCTATTGCCCTGAAAGGCAATGCCCATACAAATGCCCTTTTCAGGACAATGGGTAGATTAGGTTTTTTAGATAGTTTTTTTTATTTTGTGGGTTGGGTGGGTGGGGGTTTGTAATGTTAGTGGGTCTTTCTAAATTTTTTTCAGGTAAAAGAGCTGTTTAACTTAGGGCAATGCCCTACAAAAGGCCCTTTTAAGGGCTATTGGTAGTTTATTATAGATTAGGTTTTTTATTTTGGGGTGTGTTTTTTTAAATGGGTATTAGAATAGGAATAATTGTTATTATTTTTGATAATTTGTTATTTTGTGTAATGGTTTTTTTTTTCGTTTTGGGGTGGGTTTTTCTTTTTAGAATAGACATTTTTTATTTTTAATGGGCAGCAAAAGAGCTGAATGCCCTTTAAAGGGCAATGCCCATACAAATACCCTTTTCAGGGCAATGGATAGATTAGGTTTTACTTTACTTGTATTTTGTGTGTTTAGGGGGTGGGGGTTTGTATACTATTAGGGGGTGTTTGATTTTCTTTTTTAGCAATAGAGCTGTTAACTTTAGGTCAATGCCCTACAAAAGGCCCTTTTAAGGCCCCACAAAAGGCCCTTTTAAGGGCCCTTGGTAGTTTATTATAGATTAGGGTTTTTTATTTTGGGGTGTTTTTTTTTTTCTAAAGGGTATTAGAATAGAAATAATTTTTATTGTTTCGAATACTTTTGTTTGTTATTTTTTTGTAATAGTGTTTTTTTTATTTTTTGTAATTTTAGTGCTTTTTATTTTTTGTAATTTTAGTGTTTTTATTTTTTGTAATGTTAGTTTTTAGTGCAAGGCAGCTTATGTTTTATTTCACAGGTAAGTTTGTATTTATTTTAACTAGGTAGTTAGTAAATAGTTAATAACTATTTATTAACTAGTCTACCTAGTTAAAATAAATACAAACTTACCTGTGAAATAAAAATAAAACCTAAGCTAGCTACAATATAACTATTAGTTATATTGTAGCTAGCGTAGGTTTCATTTCACAGGTAACAATGGCCTAGATTTAGAGTTTGGCGTTAGCCGTGAAAACCAGCGTTAGAGGCTCCTAACGCTGGTTTTAGGCTACCGCCGGTATTTGGAGTCACTCAAAATAGGGTCTAACGCTCACTTTTCAGCCGCGACTTTTCCATACCGCAGATCCCCTTACGTCAATTGCGTATCCTATCTTTTCAATGGGATTTCTCTAACTCCGGTATTTAGAGTCGTTTCTGAAGTGAGCGTTAGACATCTAACGACAAAACTCCAGCCGCAGGAAAAAAGTCAGTAGTTAAGAGCTTTCTGGGCTAACGCCGGTTTATAAAGCTCTTAACTACTGTGCTCTAAAGTACACTAACACCCATAAACTACCTATGTACCCCTAAACCGAGGTCCCCCCACATCGCCGACACTCGAAAAAAATTTTTAACCCCTAATCTGCCGACCGCCACCTACGTTATCCTTATGTACCCCTAATCTGCTGCCCCTAACACCGCCGACCCCTGTATTATATTTATTAACCCCTAATATTCCCCCCTCAACGTCGCCTCCACCTGCCTACACTTATTAACCCCTAATCTGCCGACCGCAAAGCGCCGCCACCTACGTTATCCTTATGTACCCCTAATCTGCTGCCCCTAACACCGCCGACCCCTATATTATATTTATTAAACCCTAATCTGCCCCCCACAACGTCGCCTCCACCTGCCTACACTTATTAACCCCTAATCTGCCGACCGGACCTGAGCGCTACTATAATAAAGTTATTAACCCCTAATCCGCCTCACTAACCCTATAATAAATAGTATTAACCCCTAATCTGCCCTCCCTAACATCGCCGACACCTAACTTCAATTATTAACCCCTAATCTGCCGACCGAATCTCGCCGATATTCTAATAAATGTATTAACCCCTAAAGCTAAGTCTAACCCTAACACCCCCCAAAGTTAAATATAATTTAAATCTAACGAAATTAATTAACTCTTATTACATAAATTATTCCTATTTAAAGCTAAATACTTACCTGTAAAATAAATCCTAATATAGTTACAATATAAATTATAATTATATTAGAGCTATTTTAGGATTTATATTTATTTTACAGGTAACTTTGTATTTATTTTAACCAGGTACAATAGCTATTAAATATTTAAGAACTATTTAATAGCTAAAATAGTTAAAATAATTACAAATTTACCTGTAAAAGAAATCCTAACCTAAGTTACAAATAAACCTAACACTAGACTATCAATAAATTAATTAAATAAACTACCTACAATTACCTACAATTAACCTAACACTACACTATCAATAAATAAATTAAATACAATTGCTACAAATAAATACAATTAAATAAACTAGCTAAAGTACAAAAAATAAAAAAAGAACTAAGTTACAAAAAATAAAAAAATATTTACAAACATAAGAAAAATATTACAACAATTTTAAACTAATTACACCTACTCTAAGCCCCCTAATAAAATAACAAAGCCCCCCAAAATAAAAAAATGCCCTACCCTATTCTAAATTACTGAAGTTCAAAGCTCTTTTACCTTACCAGCCCTGAACAGGGCCCTTTGCGGGGCATGCCCCAAGAAATTCAGCTCTTTTGCCTGTAAAAAAAACATACAATACCCCCCCCCAACATTACAACCCACCACCCACATACCCCTAATCTAACCCAAACCCCCCTTAAATAAACCTAACACTAAGCCCCTGAAGATCATCCTACCTTGTCTTCACCATACCAGGTTCACCGATCGGTCCAGAAGAGCTCCTCCGATATCCTGATCCAAGCCCAAGCGGGGGGCTGAAGAGGTCCATGATCCGGCTGAAGTCTTCATCCAAGCGGGCCAGAAGAGGTCTTCCATCCGATTGAAGTCTTCATCCAAGCGGCATCCATCCGGAGCGAAGCGGCAGCATCCTGAAGACCTCCACCGCGGAACATCCATCCTGGCCGACGACTGAACGACGAATGACGGTTCCTTTAAATGACGTCATCCAAGATGGCGTCCCTCAAATTCCGATTGGCTGATAGGATTCTATCAGCCAATCGGAATTAAGGTAGGAATATTCTGATTGGCTGATGGAATCAGCCAATCAGAATCAAGTTCAATCCGATTGGCTGATCCAATCAGCCAATCAGATTGAGCTCGCATTCTATTGGCTGACCGGAACAGCCAATAGAATGCAAGCTCAATCTGATTGGCTGATCGGATCAGCCAATCGGATTGAACTTGATTCTGATTGGCTGATTCCATCAGCCAATCAGAATATTCCTACCTTAATTCCGATTGGCTGATAGAATCCTATCAGCCAATCGGAATTCGAGGGACGCCATCTTGGATGATGTCATTTAAAGGAACCGTCGTTCAGTCGTCGGCCAGGATGGATGTTCCGTGGTGGAGGTCTTCAGGATGCTGCCGCTTCGCTCCAGATGGATGCCGCTTGGATGAAGACTTCAATCGGATGGAAGACCTCTTCTGGCCCGCTTGGATGAAGACTTCAGCCGGATCATGGACCTCTTCAGCCCCCCGCTTGGGCTTGGATCAGGACATCGGAGGAGCTCTTCTGAACCGATCGGTGAACCTGGTATGGTGAAGACAAGGTAGGATGATCTTCAGGGGCTTAGTGTTAGGTTTATTTAAGGGGGGTTTGGGTTAGATTAGGGGTATGTGGGTGGTGGGTTGTAATGTTGGGGGGGGTATTGTTTGTTTTTTTTTACAGGCAAAAGAGCTGAATTTCTTGGGGCATGCCCCCAAAGGGCCCTGTTCAGGGCTGGTAAGGTAAAAGGGCTTTGAACTTTAGTAATTTAGAATAGGGTAGGGCATTTTTTTATTTTGGGGGGCTTTGTTATTTTATTAGGGGGCTTAGAGTAGGTGTAATTAGTTTAAAATTGTTGTAATATTTTTCTTATGTTTGTAAATATTTTTTTATTTTTTGTAACAGTTCTTTTTTATTTTTTGTACTTTAGCTAGTTTATTTAATTGTATTTATTTGTAGCAATTGTATTTAATTAATTTATTGATAGTGTAGTGTTATGTTAATTGTAGGTAATTGTAGGTAGTTTATTTAATTAATTTATTGATAGTCTAGTGTTAGGTTTATTTGTAACTTAGGTTAGGATTTCTTTTACAGGTAAATTTTTAATTATTTTAACTATTTTAGCTATTGAATAGTTCTTAACTATTTAATAGTTATTGTACCTGGTTAAAATAAATACAAAGTTACCTGTAAAATAAATATAAATCCTAAAATAGCTCTAATATAATTATAATTTATATTGTAGCTATATTAGGATTTATTTTACAGGTAAGTATTTAGCTTTAAATAGGAATAATTTATTTAATAAGAGTTAATTAATTTCGTTAGATTTAAATTATATTTAACTTAGGGGGGTGTTAGTATTAGGGTTAGACTTAGCTTTAGGGGTTAATACATTTATTAGAATAGCGGCGAGATTCGGTCGGCAGATTAGGGGTTAATAATTGAAGTTAGGTGTCGGCGATGTTAGGGAGGGCAGATTAGGGGTTAATACTATTTATGATAGGGTTAGTGAGGCGGGTTAGGGGTTAATAACTTTATTATAGTAGCGCTCAGGTCCGGTCGGCAGATTAGGGGTTAATAAGTGTAGGCAGGTGGAGGCGACGTTGTGGGGGGCAGATTAGGGGTTAATAAATATAATATAGGGGTCGGCGGTGTTAGGGGCAGCAGATTAGGGGTACATAGGGATAATGTAAGTAGCGGCGGTTTACGGAGCGGCAGATTAGGGGTTAATAATAATATCCAGGGGTCAGCGATAGCGGGGGCGGCATATTAGGGGTTAATAAGTGTAAGGTTAGGGGTGTTTAGACTCGGGGTACATGTTAGAGTGTTAAGTGCAGACGTAGGAAGGGTTACCGCATAGCAAACAATGGGGCTGCGTTAGGAGCTGAACGCGGCTTTTTTTGCAGGTGTTTGGTTTTTTTTTCAGCTCAAACAGCCCCATTGTTCCTATGGGGGAATCGTGCACGAGCACGTTTTTGAGGCTGGCCGTGTCCGTAAGCAACTCTGGTATCAAGAGTTGAAGCTGCGTTAAAAATGCTCTACGCTCCTTTTTTGGAGCCTAACGCAGCCTTTATGTGGACTCTCGATACCAGTGTTATTTTTAAGGTGCGGCCAGAAAAAAGCCAGCGTTAGTTTTTCGAGTCGTTACCGACAAAACTCCAAATCTAGGCCTATGTATTTAGTTTTAAATAGATATAATTTAGTTAATAATTGTAACTTTAATTTAGCTCTATTTTAATTATTTAAAAGTTAGGGGGTGTTAGGGTTAGGGTTACGTTAGGGTTAGGTTTAGTGGTTAATATAGTTTAATTTAGGTTGTTGCGATGTGGGGGGCTGGCCGTTAAGGGGTTAATAGGTTTATTTAGTGGTAGTGATGTGGGAAGCCAGAGGTTTACGGGTTAATAGCTTTATTTAGTGGCAGCAATGTCGGGGAGTGGCAGAATAGGGGTTAATAGATTTATTATAGTGTGGGCGATTTGGGGTGCAAGGGAAAAGGGGTTAATAACTTTAGTATAGTGGTGGCAATATCGGGAGCGGCAGATTATGGGTTAATAGATTTATTTTGGTGGCGGCGATAATGGGAGAGGCAGATTAGGGGTTAATAACATTATGTAGGTGGCGGTGATGTTAGGGGCGGCAGATTAGGGGTGTTTAGATGTGTGGTTTATGTTAGGGTGTTAGGTTTAAACATATCTTTTTTTTTCCCCATAGACATCAATGGGGCTGCGTTACAGAGCTTTTCATTCCGTGATCGCAGGTGTTAGCTTTTTTTCTGACCCGTTCTCCCCATTGATGTCTATGGGGAAAGTCTGCACGAGTACGTCAAAACAGCGCTTGTATTTTGTGTGGTATGGAGCTTAAAACCACCATATCGCACGCACAAGCCAGCTGTTTCAAAACTTTAATGGCTGCGCTATAGAGGGTTAAATAACACAACTTTTGTTGAGTTCGTTAAATTCCCTATAGCGCACATAACTTGTAATCTACCTGTAAGTGTGTTGTAAATTTTGATCAAACCTAACCAGCAATATTTTCATATCACGCTTGCTAACGTTAGCGCGACACTTGTAATCTAAACCTTATAGGAGGCTGATTTATAATGTAAATTTAACATTTTTTATTATTATTATCATCATTTATTTGTAGAGCCTTAACAGGGGTATAAACATAGGTATAATATGCAAAGCTAGCATGTATAAAAAGCAAATGGGTAGAGGGCCTTGCCAGAGTTGGCAACTGTTGTAGATCACCTTACAAGAAGGTGACCTACAAAATAGCTAGGCTCATAGACTTAAATGCTAAGGGGGTTCTAGGGGATGACAAGAGAAGGAGAGAATATGTTTCTTTCTGAAATGTACTATATATATATATATATATATATATATATATATATATATATATTTATATATATACAAATATACACAACACACAGAAAACCTGGCACCCACCAGCAGATTCACAGTAATGTTTAAAATCAAAACTGGGGGAAGTCAGTTACATTTGACGCCAAAGGATCAAGCCCAAGACCACGACAATGTCTCCCCCTTCCTGGGACCCTAAACCCGCACCCGCACAATGCATACTTCCAAACAAACCAACTGGGAACCTCCCAGGGTGACACAGGCTTTTGTAACCTCCCCTATGTAAATACGAAACACAGGAATGGATCGCACTCACAGACTGGACTGGGTACACATCCTAAGTCACAGCAAACTCCACAGCCCTGGATACTGACAGACAGCTGCAAAGTTCCCAGCAACCCAGGGAGTAAACCCCAGAGCAATCTGGGTGAGAGGCCCACAGGGAAGCATTACAAACATTATCAACACAACACACAGAAAACCTGGCACTCGCCAGGAGATTCACAGTAATGTTTAAAAGCAAAACTGGGGGAAGTCAGTTACATTTGGCACCATTGGATCAAGCCCAGGACCACGACAAGGTCTCCCCCTTCCTGGGACCCTAAACCAGCACCCACACAATGCATGCTTCCAAACAAACCAACTGGGAACCTCCCAGGGTGACACGGGCTTTTGTAACCTCCCTATGTAAATACAAAACACAGGAATGGACCGCACTCACAGACTGGACTGGGTACACATCCTAAGCCACAGCAAACTCCACAGCCCTGAACACTGTCAGACAGCTGCAAAGTATGTATTGTGTGGGTGCTGGTTTAGGGTCCCAGGAAGGGGGAGACCTTGTTGTGGTCCTGGGCTTGATGCTTTTGCACCAAATGTAACTGACTTCCCCCAGTTTTGCTTTTAAACATTACTGTGAATCTGCTGGCGAGTGCCAGGTTTTCTGTGTGTTGTGTTGATAATGTTTGTAATGCTTCCCTGCGGGCCTATCACCCAGGCTGCTCTGGGGTTAACTGCCTGGGTTGCTGGGAACTTTGCAGCTGTCTGTCAGTGTTCAGGGCTGTGGAGTTTTCTGTGGCTTAGGATGTGTACCCAGTCCAGTCTGTGAATGCGGTCCGTTCCTGTGTTTTATATATATATATATATATATATATATATATATAAATATACTGTATACTGTATATATATATACCAGGGTGCAGGCTATAAAATTATGTAAATCCACAACAGGCATGCACTCTCTGGAAGTTTTCAAATGTGCTTTATTTTGCACACATATCAAATGTGATGTTTCGGGGATCTCAACCCTTCATCAGCCTGAAACATTTGAAAACTTCCAGAGAATGCATGCCTGTCGTTTATATATATATATATATATATATATATATATATATATATATATATATATTTGTATTTATAAATGTAGATAGATATACTGTAGATATATATAGATATATTTGATATTATATATAAAATGTATCTCACAGTGTCAGTAAGCTGAAATAGCATTTGCTGAACCTGTTTGAAGTGATTTCAAAGTGCTCATACTACGTTAATCCCTTATCTCTGCTGAACTAGCTGATCTCTTGCTTCCAAACTGGTGGGGTGTCTTTAAAGGGACATGAAAGCAAAATTAACATTTTATGATTCTGATGAGTACACTTTTTTTTTATAAAAAAATAAATTGACTTCTATTAACAAACTTACTTCAGTGTGCTATGCTGAAAAGCATACCTAGGTAAGAGTGTGCACGTATCTTGAGCACTATTTTAAATAATGGATAACATTACAAATACACTTGCCCAACAGTGCTGAAGAAAACATACACACTCCTAAGTCTTCCTAGGTATGCTCTTCAGCAGAGAAAACCAGTAGAAATAGTCAGCAGACCACCAGGCTAGCCAGGTCTAAAGTTAGTATAAATGCATTTAATTGCAGTTATTATCAGTTAAAGCCAATTACAGAAAAATGTGTAGCAGAGTTAGTCTTGAGAATGCAGCAGGGTGCATTTCAAGTTCTTAGTATTAGAAATTGCTCAATTTTCAGAGCTAAATTAAAAGAAAAAGGAGCAAAATAAATTATGAAAATATATTGCAAAGTAGTTTCATAATGTATAACTAAACATTTTATGTAAATATATCAAGGTGTTTACTGTCCCTTTAAACTAAAAATGCTGCTTACCATTATTCAGTTTACTGTTCTTCTGGTTATTAAAAGGCTCAAAAATATATTTACCCAGAGAGAGCTAAGCATTCCTCCTCATGAGTGCCTCATTATCCTCTTTCTCCTGGGCTGCAGTCCAGCCTCCTGGTGCCTCATCTCCTTTGTGTCATTACAACAGCATTTCATTTGAACAGCCATACCGTGTGGCTTGTGCTACTGTAAATGAAGATATGGAATATTTTTATTGACACTTTTGTTGTGTTCATGTGTCCAACTGGTCATCATCTTACTAACAAGAAGAAAATTGCCATATAAATCTGGAATATCTATTGTGATTTTGAGCAAAAACCTTAGAAACACACTATGTTATATTAACAGCCAGCACAATTCCTGTGCAATCATTTAGACCACTGCTGAGATTAAGTCTTTCCAGACACGAGGAATGACACAAGCCCAGCAAAAAGAGCTTTGTTGCTTTGAAATCTGTTCCCATGATGTGCTTTTTAGGCCAAAAACAATATACTTGACATCAAATGCTCAATATACATTTGAAATGTACCAATGCTGGTTGAGACATTCACGGAATTCAACTCAATAGAGCTCCCTAGGAAACCTTTTTTTCAATGAAAATGTCCCACTGGCCTGCATTGATTTGGCACATTAATACCTCTCAGTGAACCAGCGACATAATCTACATTCTGCAGTATGAATATTAAATGGAAGACTGTGGCGTCCCAGTTGCTGCTAAGTGAGATCCAATTTACCATGTGGGTTTTATGTCATATCAGAGCGATGTGGTTTTAAAGGGCATCTTTCAAGTGCAAACTAGCTTTTTACTCCACTTGACTGATCGCACAAATAACTATGATTAAAGGTCAGCTGCCTGGGTTTTCTATTTTATTCCTGCAACATAAAAAAAAATTGGGGAATGAAGAAAACCTGGAAGTTAACATGGCATGAAATTGTCATGCAGTTACAAGCCTTTAACGGACACTAAACAGTCATTTGTTTCCTTTTCAGACGGCAAATGTCACCCATGTGGTCTTTTAAATACAACTGTCCATGGTACAGTTTGAACATTAATCTCTTAAAGCAGTGATTTCCAAACTTTTCATGTCGGTGACACACTTTTTAGACCTACGTCATTTCGCGACACAGTAATTCAGTTGCACTGGCAAACAGGAGGTTAAACTAACTTGTTTTAAGAGATACGGACACATAAATAAATGATATAATAACAAAATGCATTTACAAGTAACAGTAAGTATGTGCAAGAATTAAAAAATAGTTTAACAACACCAATAGCTACTTACTGTTTTAATGGGATGTATGAGGTTGACGGGATGAACACAGTTTATGAATATTTGGTGGAATATTAGACACTCGCATTTTTAAGCTTCCCCTTCCTATCCATATATCAAGAGCAGGAACAGCAATGCACTAATGGGAGCTAGTTGCAAAAAAACCCCACTGACTTCTGACTTCAGCTCAGCGTTTAAGCTGCCGCCCTTAGAGCTCGGTGACTGCTGTCCCACTCACTGACTACACATGCAGTCACGAGCCAATTAAGAAGACTACACGTGCAGTCAGGAGCCAATGTGCCGCCAAAGCCACCAATGGGAAAACTTTAAGTTCCCACTGAGCTGTGCCAATAGGTTAAGATGATCTGAGACCCCCTAGGTATCAATCACGTGTCAACCATGTGATATGCATAGCAGGCAGGCGGAAAGTCAGAAACCAAAAAAAAAAAAATTTTTAAAATTAAATTTAAAAAAAATTGTGCTGAAGCAGGGACACACCTACACACTGCTGCCGACACACTAGTGTGTCCCGACACACAGTTTAGAAAGCACTGTCTTAAAGGAATAGTCTAGTCAAAATTAAATTTTCGTAAATCAGATAGAGTGTGCAATTTTAAGTAACTTTCTAATTTACTCCTATTATGAATTTTTCTTTGTTCTCTTGGTACAGCACCTGGCAAGCGCTACCCAGGTGCTGATCTAAAAATGGGCCGGCTCCTAAGCTTACATTCTTGCTTTTTCAAATAAAGATACTAAAGAAAAAGTGATAATATGAGTAAATAAGAAAGTTGCTTAAAATTGCATGCTCTATCTGAATCACGAAAGTTTAATTTTGACAAGACTATTCCTTTAATAAGATGATATTGTATTGAAAAGAATAGTACATGGTTTAAAAGTAGGAAGGTGTAGTTAACTGAAAAATCCAGATGTTTTTAGGACCCTTTATTCAAAGTGCTTTATGCATTTTGATATAATTCCCTTTTTCTTAAATTGTATATTTGGCTGCCAGTAGAGCTTTTCAGAGATAGATTAACATCAGGCAGAAAAGGAACCTTCATAAATATGTTTTATAAAGATATGTAAAGCATCCATTATGGGCCAGATGCACTACAGTGTCTGCCCATCTTTAAGGCGAGCGGGCAGCAGACACTGTATGTCCTCTGCCCACGTGTTCTACTGCACAAGCATTTTCTTGTGAAGTGCTGCGCTATGCTCTGACCCGACCAATCAGGTGAGCGCAGGGTAAGTCAATGACAATAGACTTGCCTTCTTTTCTCTATGGGAGTCTTCTTCTCACCAACAACTATATTCTAGCACACATTCACTGCCCTTTACCCCTCATTTAGGAAGCCACTGTGGGGAGCTATGATACAGCTAAGATTACGGCATAATGCCTGAACATTTCAGCTGGTCTTCTTGCACCACTTGAGATATGGACTGTTCTGTGTTGTTTTTAATTTGGATGTTTCAATAAAGAAATGTTTTAAATGGTAAAACTGCCAGAACCATGGGTGTTTTTTTCACACTTGTTTCTGAATATGAAATAAAAAGAAACAACTTGATTGCTAAATGCCATTTCTAGATGTTCTGGTAGTTATGGAGTATACAATAGCTATGAATATTAGTTTAGTGAATCTAGGCTATATATTCATCTATACATCTAAAATGACATCTGTGACTATTTCCGAGTGTATTGCACAGGCACAACAGATTTATTCCAAAACATCTTGGAATACTTGCAATTATGTCAAACAGGCCAGTTTTATGCTTATCCCATGCCAAGTTTTTGGTAAAACATTATGCAGAAGTATGTAAACTGTGTGTTAAACAAAAGCAAATGTAGAATTTTTTAAAGAGATATTTTTACCATTGTTGAACTGTGGATTATCGGCCAATAATTTGGGTCTATAGTTAACATTGTACATATTGCAAGCAGGGTGCCTTTCTAAATTTTATGAGCTAGTGTGTGTATTTTTGGATTTGATTTTATTGAGTTGCAAAAAAGACTAAATTTTCCTTATATTTATAAAACTGTATATCCTCTACTAATACCACAATATTAGTGCAAAGAAGAATCATGTGACTGCCTCATAGAATTGTTCGAAACAAGAAATCCAGTGGTGTTTGCCATTTATAATATGACACCACAAAAATAATGTATGCCTGCCTGCTGCTGTTTTCTTCACCTGCTCATTAAGGCTCCGGCATGGAGATAAATCACCCAAAATCAAATCTTTGTGTGTGTGTGTGTGTGTGTGTGTGGGGGGGGGGGGGGGGTGTTAGACATTATATTGTAATGCAGTGTTCTCTCATTTACACTTAGAACCTTGCATAGTAACATAAATAGCTCTCCAGCTAAACTGTACCTTTATAAAATTATTTGAGAGACCTCAAAATACTGACTAGACTTCTTGGATAATCTCACCAGAGCAGAGAGCTTTAGAACATCAGGATTTAGGCGAGTCTGTAGCACTTCTACAGTATATTCATATCAGAGGTAACACCTACACATGTTTAATCCTTCTTGAATAAAGAGGCACCACTGGGCTCAAGGGGAGAGAATTTAATTGGAGGATGCTTCGAAATGTTTGCCTATGGGCTCCAGAGATGGAATATGGGCCTTGCTTTCAAATGTCTTTTGTATGATAGATCTAGATGTTTGATAAGGGCATACACATATGTTATCTAGTTGAGGCACAGCCTAATAGAACAGAAAAACAGAGCGCAATTCTGATTTAAACATACTTATTGCTAAAAAAACAGAAGCACAAAATGATATGCATACAAATTATCTTATATAAACTTCTAGGTGTGTGTTAGAGGTAACCTCAGACCGTCCACTATGGCAAATGCTGGCAAGAAGTATTCGGATGTCAATCTTGGCTAATGTGTGCTGTCGGCATTTATCGATATGCAGCGGACATGATACGCTACATCGTATCATGTCTGCTAACATTATGATAAATATACCCCATAGAGAGGAGAGGAGGAGGTTTCTGTGAAATCCTATGTGAATATTATATCTGGTGAGGGCTGTTTAGGTCCAGGGGTAGGGGCAATGTATGAATTTAGGATGGTATCAGGGATTGTCTGTGCTAGGTGTTCTGTAGGGATTGCTCCCAATAGAATTTAATGTCTAGGAAGTAGTTTAGTTTATTCCGTTTAAGGTATCCATATTTTTCAAGTGAAAGGAGCTCTGAGGTTCTGTCTAACCATGTTTGTTTGGATGGGATATGCTGAGGCTTCCAGCATCTGGCTATTAATGATCGTGCACCATTGAGTACGATTTGTAATAAATGTGTCTGTAGTTTGCTTTGGGTTCTCGGCAGGTCATTGAGCAGGGCGGTCTGGAGGAATAAGTTAAAATTGTTGTTGAATATTTAACGGAAATGGGATTCTACTATCTCCCAAAACTGAGTAATCAGTGGGCATTGCCACCATATGTGGTATAAACTACCATAGCCGCCACAATCTCTCCAACAAGCCTGGGAGGCCCCTGGGTAAAGCTGGCCAGGTTTGGGTATCAATAGGAGATCCAATATCTGTCTGCCACTTGCATGTATATGATGGAAGGTCAGTAGGGTCTTGGCTCCGTATCAGCCTATGAGCTGTGGATAGAGGGCTTTTGACTGGTTTCTCGTTGAGGCAGAGATTCAAATAGGATAGGGGTTCTGATCATGTCAGATTCGTGTTGCAAGGTATCTATAAAGTATTTGATTTGTGCCATTTTAAGCCAGGAGGAGAATCTATTCCCTACCTTTTCTATAAGCTGGTCCCTGGGCAGTAGTGTTCCATTTTATGTTATTTTGGCTAATGGGATTGTGTAGTCCCATTCTGTGTTTCTTTCCTCTTTGCTATCTAGCCCTCCAATTAGTTCTGCGTTAAGGGGTATTGGGAACATAGGTGATGGTAGTGAGGATATATTTCTTCTAGTGGTAATGATCTTATCCCAGCTATCAAAAAGATATTTATGTAGTTCTATTTTATATCAGAGGGCAGGTCTGTTAATTTTTGGTACCCAGCAGAGAGCCCCAGCGCTAGGCACTTTAAGTATTTGAGAGTCCAAGGCTACTCATGCCTTATGAGAAGTTGCTCTGTGCCAGTCTAAGATCCTCTGCAGGGTCACTGATTCATAGTACCATTGAATACATGGGAGTCCCAGACCTCCCTCTCTATTGGGCCTGTATAGGTTAGATTTGTTTATTCTAGTTTTGCTTTTGTTCCAGACAAAGGAATTAATTAATTTTTGGAGCTGGTTGATGAACCACTTAAGGAGGTGTATTGGGAGTGCTTGTAAAATATATATTATTTGCCCTAAGGTCGTCATTTTGATAGATTGAATACGTCCCCACCAGTACAGTGGTTTCATATTCCATATTTTAAAGTCCAACTGAATTTTCTTTAAGAAGGGTATAAAGTTTTGATCAAAAAGTAAGGAATGGTTTGGAGTGATGTATGTACCTAAATATTTGATCATTTTGGGTTGTTGACGTAAGGGGCATATGTTGCTGAGGGCTACAAATTCTACCTATGGTAGATTTATATTTAACATTTTGGATTTCTGCATATTTATTAAAAAATTAGAATATGTACTGAAGGTATGGAGTTCAGTGAGTATGTGAGGTATGGAGGTGTAAGGGGATGTGAGTGAAAATAGGACACTCACATTTTTTATTGAGCTTGAGAAATACACAAGCAAGAAAACTTTCATGAGATTATACAAACTTGACATATTATAGAGTTCACTGGACTGTCATAAATAATAATTCAATGTATTCGTCTCAGTTTTCCAGGATGTTCAATATTCCAATATTCCCTGAGAGGGAAGCCGGTTAGAAATAAAGTTCAATTTGTTGCTCATTGTTTTCTTTCTTTGTGAAAGAGAAAGAAAAATATCACAGCTCAGTTTTATATTTTCTATCAAATGTAAACAAAGTTATAACCAAAAATATCAACATAAGTCAAACCAGAGGACCCAACATGGGGCCTCGAACATTAAAAATTAGTGAGAAGGTTATTGTATCCAACAACCTCTCAGAATATTCCAAGTAAGGAAAAATAATCATAGTTAGCTGGGGGGGGGGGAGTAGAAAGGAAGAGGAGAAAAAAAAAATTCTGATACCTTCTATCCCGTGGTTTTGGCGGACATGAGAGGCCATAACCTCCATGGTTAGAATAAAAAGGATTGGGGAGAGAGGACACCCATGACGCGTGCCGTTCCTAATTGTAAAGAATTGCCAGTGGACCCTATCAAACGCCTTCTCCGTGTCTGTTGTAATTATGATTGATTTTTGCTCTGAGTCTTGTGCTTGTGCCATGAGAGTAAGGGCTCGGATGGTGTTATCCCTCGCTTCTCTACAATAGACTAATTCCACCTGATCAGTATGGATGATATCTCCCAGGATTTTATTAATTCTATTTGCTAATATTTGCCCTTATATCTTTAATTCAGAATTTAGTAATGAGGTAGGTCTATAGCGTGTGAAATCATCAGGTGGTTTGCCCTCTTTTAAAATGACTGAAATGTGTGATTCAAGGGATGTTGTTAAAAATGGGGTACCTTTGTCTAGAGTATGAAACATTTTTTGGAGGTATGTGGCTAAAATATTGCTAAACGTTTTGTAATATGTATTTGTGAAGCCATCTGGGCCAGGTTTTTTTCTGTTAGGTAAGTCCTTAATTACCGAAATGATCTCGGAGAGGGTGATATGGTCATCTAACATTTTTGCTTTGTCCTTATCAATGGTTAATAGATTTGCTGTTCGAATGTGATTAAGCATATGTGCCTTTTGGTCTTCTTGGTGGGGTGTTGGAAGGTTGTAGAGTTTGCTATAATAATTGCTAAAGGCATCAGCTATCCGTTTACTATCTTGTGTGAGGGAGTGATTGGAAGTCTGTATACTATTTATGTGGGAGGACTGTTGCTTCTGTTTGAATGCTCTAGCCAAAAAAAAATCTGGCTTTGTTACCCTCATAAAAGAAGGATTTTCTGAGTAAAAGTGCTGTCCTTTGTGCTTCTCTTTGTAGCAGAGCATTCAGTTCTCTCCTAGCTAGCGTTAATTTAGTGAGGATAGTTGTGTCAGTTGGTTTGTTTTTGTGGTATATTTCTAATTCTCGTTTTGTTCTTAAGTGTAATTATGTCTGATTTCAGTATTTTTTGGTGCAGGTGGCCTTATGTTTGATATGTTCCCCTCATATCACGGCTTTGTGGGCCTCACAAAGTACATGTGGAGAGACTGTAGCAGTCGTATTATTGGAGAAGTATTCCTTTAAAGATTTGGTAAGGGATTCCAATATGAGGTTCATGAAGTAGGGGATTGTCCAGTCTCCAGTGGTATTGGATTGTGCTGATGTCAGACCACTCTATTGTAATAGATATTGAGGCATGATCGGACCAGGTTACTTGACCGATATCTAATTGCAAGAAGAAACTTAGTCTATTTTGATCTAAAAAAAGGTAATCTATACGAGAGTATGTGGACCACGGGTATAAGTAAAAGGTATTGTTTAGCTGAAGCGGATGCTGAGTACGCCATGTGTCCACTATTCCAAAATGTCTTATGTGGTTGTATATTTGGGTCTTTGCTCTCAGGGGGATTGTGGGTCGTGAAGATGGGAGGTCAAGGGAGGGGTCTAGTACAACGTTAAGATCTCCTCCTACTATGAGTCCCTTTTTTGTGTTCTTGTATGAGAGTTGTCTGCCTTCTGAAAAAGGATGTCTGTCGTGTGTTAGGACTAGAACGTACATGTTTGCTATTGTTATTGGTCTATTGCATAATTGTCCAAACAAGATTAAAATTCTGCTCTCTGTATCTGTTATTTTATCAATAACCTGGAAAGACATGTCTTTGCTCACCAAAATACCTATGCCGCAGCATTTCTGGGGAGTCAAATTAAATTAACCAACAGGGTAGCCCTTATTAGTACATTTGGGTTTTGTAGATTGCTGAAAGTGAGTCTCCTGTATTATGATTATGTCCCCTTTTTGTTTACAGAACCAGCTAAGTGCAATTTATCACTTTGTAGGTGAGTTTAAACCCTTAGCATTTTGTGATATTATAATTAATTTATGATTAGCCATGATGTTTTTGGTTTGGTGTTAGCATTCTCTTGAACTTAAAGTTGTTTTTAGGGGTGTGTGGAGTGTCGTTGTGATGTCTCCTTACCTTTGTGGGAGATATGGTTGAAGCAATTTGATACCTCCTCCTCTCCAGGGGAGAAGGGTATAGGAGCAGAGATGGATATATGAGGAAGAAAGGGAGGGTTTGGTGGTGGGGTGGATTAGTTATTCTGCAAGAAATATAACAAGTGTGATTAAACAGTTCAAAAAACAATGTGCAAAAAACAATCAAAACATAACTGTGAAAATTAACACAGTGGTTCGAGGAGGGAAGCACTATGTAGGTAGGTCTCTCTATGTGAAGAGATATGTTTGGGGATTAAGTAGTGTCTCATAACTGTCCCACATTTAGAACATGGTGAGAGGAAAAAGAGTAAAAGAAGAAGAAAAAAGAGGTCATGTTACCGTCCCATTCAATGTAGTTTTAATTAGTCTCCCAGTGGGACTATCCAAATAATAACAGATCCAAGTACTTCCGGTGCTTGTCTGTTCATGTAGGGTTGGTCAAAGATGAAGCTTGAGGGGCTGATGAGTGTGGGGAGTTACTTCTCTTCCTAGATACCTTTTGTCAAGATGACCATTGAGGTTTCGGTCCGGTTGATGAGCTTGAGGATCATGGATGATCGTCAGAAAGTTTCGGGAGAGAGGGTTGCTCAATACTTAAATTTTTGCAGACTTCAATGATATCTTCAGGTTCTCTGTATGTGATTGTGCAACCCTCTTTTAGCAATCTGATACACAAGGGGGACTCCCAGCAATAGGGAATACCCAAGTCCTTCAGATGTAGCGTCAAATAGCATGCTTCTTTCCATTTAAACCGGGTGAGTGGGCTAAGGTCGTTGAATATTTGTATTGAGGAGTTGTTGAAGGTAACTGGGCTCTTCTTCCTTGCAGCTTCAATGATACTTTCTTTTTCCTGGAATTTATGACATTTAAGAATAACATCTCGAGGTGGGGCTGACTCTTGCGGCCTTGGCCTCAGGGCTCTGTGTATTCTATCCAGGGATATGTTGGTCTGGTTAGGTTCATCCAGAAAAAATTGAAATAGGGCCTGTACATACACTGGCAGTTGTCCTGGGAGTACTATCTCAGGTATACCTCTTATTCTAAGGTTTTGACACCTCCCTCTATTATCCAGGTCTTCAATTTGAAGCTGTGAAATAGTGCCTTGCTGTTGTTGGACTTGTTGCGTCAATACCTCTGTAGTAGTAGAAAGTCCTTTCGCACTCTCTTCCTCTACTACTCTGTTGCTAAGGGCTGAAATGTCTCTTTTGACCTCAGAGAGGTCTTCTTTTATAATTTGGCCAACCTGTGTCAGAAAGGCTTCAAAATCTGATTTTGTAGTAATAAAGAGCAGATAAGATCTGGTAATAGGACTCACTTTCTTTATGTTGTGGATTCTCTGATTGCGGCCCTGATTCTATGATTGAGTTTTCAAGAGCCTTAAAGTATGTGTTTAGTTTGTTTCCAGGTGTACTTGTTAGTTTATTAGGATTACTTGGTTTGCTGCTTTTTCTTAAAGCCATTATGGTCTGGAGGGTCTTCAGAGTAGTACAAGATCAGTTTAATTATAGCAGGCATGAATTGTGTGGTGAGAGCTGATGTGTTATCTATATCTTGGTTTCCCTTCCCTCTCTTCCTTTTTCTTAATCTTCCCCTTATTTGTAAATTTATATGGATAGAGAGTGGATTGAGGGAATGTCTCTTGTTTTCTTGTGTGGATTACTGAGACCGTGCTGTGTTTCTAAGGCCTCAATGGATGGTGTGTAAATCTTTGATCTCAGGAACCAATTGGGTTAAGTGAGATGAGGGGTATATTGGGTCTGCACGTGTTTAATTTACTGTGGTTTTAAACACAGGTATATTGCAGTGTTAGAACCTTATATTTAATGCCTGATTAGGGTAGAGTATTAATCCCCTTTTGTGGTTTAGGATTTGTCGCTGTTAAATTGTGCCTTCGGCCATAGGTAATACTCTCCCTAGTATAGTGATCTGTGACCCAAAGTTGCGTATGTGATTCACATTACCCTCGTCTGCCTGGATCCGGCTAAACCCGGCAGCCGTTGCACTCTCCCTAAGTTTTAGGAGTGTTTGCGCTCCTCGTCGCTGTCTGCTATGCTGTGATGCAGTAGAAAAATCAGAGTGTGATGGAAGATGGCAGCTGCTAGTGATAATGTAGCGCGGCGATGCCCAATGAGCTGGATAAAGTCAAGCTGCCTTTGAGTGCCTAATAATGTAGCGTGTCCTTTCGGGTACCGAATCCTGCCATTCTCAGGCTCAGAAAGGTGCTGTGGGTAGGTAACAATGTGATCCATGGGATTTTCACTCTAGAGCGCTACTCTTCAGCGGCCAAGATGGTCATTGGCCGGTTCCGCCCCCTGAATATGTAGTTTTATTTCCCTTTCGATGTAGAATCACAAAATAAGAAAACTATTTGTCTACTTTATAAAATATCAATATGAAAAAAACATTTACACAAAAAGGTTAGACTGGTATTTTGTTTGCAAATAGTGATTCATCTTCAGGGGAAATGCTATTGTTATGTGTAGATTTTTCATATACTGGGCATGGACGGTCATATAAATTGTGTATATATATATATATATATATATATATATATATATAAAAACATATATATATATATATATGTATATATATATATATATATATATATATAAACATATATATATATATATATATATATATAAAAACATATATATATATATATATATATATATATATATACTGTGTGTGTATATATATATATATATATATATATATATATATATATATATATATATATATATATATATATATATATATATATATATATATATATAAAGGAAATATCAGTGGCAACATGTGCAGCAGATGTGAGTTACTTGTTCATATGTGCTATACATCATTCCGGCAATGGTGTTTTACTAGCACAAAAAATGTAATGCAAATAAGTGCTTATCCTTGGAAACAAAGAGCAAAATTCAGGGAGGGAGCATTGCCCCATCTTGCAACTGTACTCCTGATACCCATGATAGTAGGGCATGCTGCATTTATCAGTTAGAAATTACTAGTATGTATTTCACCCATATTGGTTTGTGTTGTAAAATAAAAATATTATTTACATCTCTGGTGCCATTTGGTGCACACTGTTTTCGACAGTCTATCATCTAGTGTATCACCATATTATCTTGGTGACTATTCACACATGTTTAGATTGTTGTATTTGCACAAGCTTCTAAACATTTTATTTATTGGTTTTAATCAAATATGTAGATACAGATATACTCACAATTCAGTTCACATCCATACTATTGTAAACTTGTATTCAAGTGTCTTGCCAATTACTTTTTACCAAACAAGTTAAGGTGCATTACTAGATAAACTGGGAGTCTCTCTTGGGTATTTAAAAACAAATAACGTGCATTTTCATGTTTTGCTGGCTATACCTATTGACCAGTATTGGCCACTTATGGCAGGCTATGCATATTTTTTGGTGCTTTAGAGGCTGGATATATAGACAGCCCATTACATCCACTGCCTCAATAACATGTGTGTGTATGTGTTCATAATTATGTATGTGTATATGTTAATATATATGTGTGTGTATGTATGTGCGCGCGCATGTGTGTGTGTGAGTGTGTGTGTGCGCGCATGTCTGTGCGTTTGTAGTAACAGTAGTATTATTTTTATTCTGTAGAGTTTGTTTTCTTTTATTGGAAGATGTAATGAGTAAGCAGAAGAGCCCTATGTGATGAGCTCTGATCACAATCTAAATTCACAACAATGAATGTTACATTTACAGGCCCACTATTTACTTATTAAAGAAACAATCTACACTAGAATTGTTATTGTTTTAAAAGATAGATAATCACTTTATTACCCATTCCCTAGTTTTGCATAACCAACACAGTTATATAAATACATGTTTTACCTCTGTGATTATCTTGTATCTAAGCCTTTGCAAACTGCCCCCTTATTTCAGTACTTTTGACAGACATGCATTTTAGCCAATCGGTGCTGGCTCCCTGAAACTTCACGTGCATGAGCACAGCATTATCTATATGATACACATGAACTAACACCCTCTGTCAAAATGCCCTGAGAGAAGAGGCGCTCTTCAAGGGCTTAGAAATTAGCATATGAACCTCCTAGGTTTAGCTTTCAACTAAGAATACCAAGGCAACAAAGCAAAATTGGTGATAAAAGTAAATTGGAATATTGTTTAAAATTACATGCCCTATCTGAATCATTAAAATTTATTTTGGGGGGGGGTGGAGCCAACCGCCAAAGCAATAGGACGCACAGCTCAGGAGCTCTTGTCTAAAAATTGCAGAAAATATGATTTATTATATGCAAAAATATTTATCTCGACTGAATTGCTGAAAAGTTCAATGTAGGAGACGGTGGGACCTCATTTGATCCATCCTACTACTCACCCTGATGGAGAGAGCTAGGTGAGACATAGAGACATAGAGGGCCCTGTACTATACGCAGATCGTCATCTATCATATCTGTCATGTTGGGGGCTGCACTACCTATCAGCGGTTATAGCACAGCACTTCAAGCTCAGCCTAATTTGATAACAACCCGACCTTCTATTATGGAGCTGGCGACCCTCCTCTTGGAGAATTTGAGTTCCCGCATAGATCATTACCACGAGACCTTTGTCGCCATTTTGAGATCCACGGACGCCTCCCTTTCTGCTGAGGCCCCTGTCGTTGTCTCACAAGCTGGATACAGATGTACACTTACCGGGGGTGACGCCAAAGGGCCCTGGCGACATTTCCCGGCTGAGCCCGGTACTTTATTTACACTGGACACCCACGTGAGAGAGATTGTAGAGACACAGGTCGTCCTATCCCCAGGAGGGGAGAGCTGGTCCGGTGGCACCATAGACGCGGAGGTGAACAGAAAATTCATAGCGGGGCCTGCTGAGATGTACACTCCCGTGTATCTACTCAGCGCAGCTCACCTAACTGCATCGCTCCCCTGCACACAAGCTGTGTGTTTTCAACCAGGTGGTAGATCGGTCCGAATGCTTGGGGAGGCATTTGGCAAGAATACGAGCACATCAACACCCTCTGGTCTGTTTCTTGCTTATCCCAAGCTGTTTATAGAACCTCTCTCGAGGCAGGGTGTGGGGTGATTAATAGGTCCTTTGGGACATACTCCTGGATCACTACGGGCCCCACTAACTGTTTTAATAGATCTCCTTGTCGCTGTAACTTCCAGCTTGAATTCCATTCTCTCCATGATTTTTGCATTTTTCCCTTGATACTGGACTAAGTCTCAAAACATTTTTTATTTGTTAGAACTTTGCTGACATGCAAGACCTGCTGCAAGATTTGTGTAAATACCAGAGTTATGTTTGAGTAATTTCATGATGTATGTAAGATGGTATGTGTCTAATGCTCTGTAAATGCTCTACTATATTTACTTGCTATATAATGTAGGGGGTGCTTTGGTATTGGGTGATTTCTCCTTTCTATCTTAAGATTATGGTTTGTGTGTTACTGCTTATATTAATACTAAATTTGGTGTGGGTTTACTCTATAGTCTAGTTGTTGTAATGCAGTTCTCATGGCCCAGTCCATAGTTGTAAGAAGTGTACGATATAGCACAGCTGCTTTAGGAGGTTTTGGAACTCTTATAACTTACCCTAGCAATGTGTCAGCTTAGTATTCCATCGGAGCCTAATTCTTCTAAACTCTTGTTATGCTACTAAGCAGTATTTGGCTGATATGTTCCACACTATTAAATAATGGCCTCCTAGTATAATCTCTATCTCTGGCCAATCTCACTAACATTTTACTGAGGTAGCAGTAACCTAGGTGCATGTTAGCTTAGAGCTAGGATCTATATGAATCAGAGTATTAACTTAACACACAAGACTAATGCCCTTATTGTATTTTAACTTTATGCAGTGTAGATATTGTGGATCACATTTCATACCTACCCTACTATTACTGTTGTGGCGGAGGGCAATCAGGTTTATATGGTTACCCACTTCATGTATGCCTTATTGGTTTCTAGAATGTCTGAGAATTCTTCTCTACCCTTAGCCGGCGAGGGAGAGATGGGTTTTAATAAATAGTTTGAGGCAATAGTTCCCAGGTTCGTGCATCATATCCATTTCATGCTATATCCCTAATGAAGTATTAATGTTACAGCCTTATCACCCTTGCTTCCACATTTTTATAATTGCGACATCCTGAAGCAGTGCTTTCTACTCAGTGCTATTTACAAATGTTATTCTGGTCTACTTATATGCTTGTATGTATATGCATGAGGGGAAATACCAGTGTGTATCAAATCACTTAGCCTTAGCCTAGTTAAGTTCCACTAAGGTGGCTCTTCTCAGTTCAGGTGAAAAGTACTCCAGACTTCAGTTCAACATATAGTTAAAACAGTTTGTTCTTTGAGAGGCGTTATATAGTCCTTACTTTATAATATTTTCTCCCCTCCTCCCCCGCTCACAGGACTAAGTTTTTTTAAGTCCCTAGACACCCTTTTTGGTGACTATTTAGCGGTATTAATCCGCTTCTGGTATTAATTGTGTCTTATATTTACTACTTGGAAGCTAATGCTACAATTAATATCTTATACAGTATTTTTTCTGAGGAAAAAGTACCGTTCAACTAAGACTAATCTTTGTGCATACTGGATTAAAGTCTCATCCTAAAAGGCAGCAAATCTGGTTAAAAAGGTACTACAGTAATATATTACAAAAAAAATAAAAAAAATTAGGAGGTATCAATGTAAGTTATTCCATATGTATGTCTAGGACTGTTTAGTATTGCAGTATGATTTGCTTGATATAAACATGATTATCGTGATTTACTTTTGTTATTAGACATACTCGATTAGAAGTAACCTATGTCTCAGTATATGTTTGATTATTGTACTGCTAAAATACCTTCAATAAAAAACTTTGATTATATAAAAGTTTATTTTGGACTAGACTGTCCCTTTAAATTCTATGCTTATAGGACTTAAACCCATTTTTTTGAGGGAAGATCAAAATGCAGTGATTTTTATGATTTAGACAAAGGGGTAGATTTATTATGCAGCGGATGCTGCATTATACGCCCTACGTAAGACCTATGTTCCTTAACTTTTCTGCCAATTGACACCCCCTGCTATCGGCCGATTGTCCGCTAGCAGGGGGCGTCATTGCACAAGCATTTCAGACAAGAAATGCTTGTGCAATGTTAAATACGTTGTCAGCGTTTAGCGTGGTCGAGTGGACATGATTCGCTACAGCAAATCAAGTCCGCTCGACCTTTAGTAAATCTACCCCAAAGAATACAATATTAAACAACTTTACAATTTACTTGTATTATCTAATATGCTTCATTCTCTTGGTATTATTTGTTAAAGAAGCAGCAATGCACTACTAGGAGCTATCTGAATGCACTGGGTGAGCCAATAACATAAGTCATATATGTGCAGCCACCAATCAGCAGCTCCTGAGCTTACCTAGGTATTTTCTTCAATAAAGGATACCAAGAGAACAAAACAAATCAGATGATAGAAGTAAATTGGAAAGTTGTTTAAAATAACATGCTCTATGTAAATAATGAAAGAACAAAATTGGTTTTCATGACCCTTTAAAGGGACATTAATAGAAAAAAATATATATTTCTTGCTTCCGACAGAATATACCATTTTAAACAACTTTCTAATTGACCTATTTTATATTTTACATTTTTTGTTTTCCTTGTATCTTTTGTTGAAAAGCATACATAGGTAGGCTAAGTAGCAGCAATGCACTACTGGGAACTAGCTGCTGATTGGTGGCAGTACATATATATACCTTCTTATTAGCTCTGGTCATTAGCTTCCCTGTTACTTCAACAAAGGATACCAAGAAATTGAAAAACAATTGAGAAACAAAATAATTTTTTTATGTCCCTTTAAGTTCTAATGCATGTAAAATGATTTTAACATATCTCGAAACTGTCTGCAGACATATCATTTACTACATTTAAAATAAATGTATTAATTTGCTGAATAGATTCAATTCCACTGCAAGCACATTATGAAGAGTTAAAGTTGCAAGTGAGTTCTGTTTTCATAAAAGCTGTACTTGTTATAAAAGCATACAGCAAGCACTTATTTCTCAGCATATCCCGCAAATGATTGCACAACAAATTAGTAAAGTGTTTAAGTCACAATAGCCGTCATTTATCACTTTACACAGCTCCCTGGGAAGGATCTGAAAAAGCAATAAAATTCTATTTTGTGTTTGACTACTGATTTGAATCCCAGCAGAGAAAAGTAAATTATTCTACAAATCATAATGTGTACGTAAAGCACAGAGACTCATACAAATGACCAAACTATGAGAAAATGCTAGGGAAAAAAATAAAGAACGTGAAGGAAGATTTATTTAAAAAAAAAAAAAAAAAATCTCATCAGTATGTATTTCCCCAACTAATGTAAAACAAATTTGGAATTGATAAATGCAGAAGCAAACTTAAAAGGACATGAAACCCAATTTTTTTTCTTTCATGATTCAGATAGAACATAGAAGTTTAAACCACTTTCCTGTTCATATCTATAATCTAATTTTCTTCATTCTCTCATTATCCTTTGTTGAAGAAGCGATAATGCCCCATTGGGAGTTAGCTGAATGCATTGGGTGGACTAATAATATGAGGTCTATATGTGCAGCCACCAATCAGCAGCTCCTGCGCCTACCTAGGTATCCTTTTCAACAAAGGATATCAGGAGAACAATACAAATTAGATTATAGAAGTAGATTGGAAGATGTTTAAAATCAGATGTTCTATCTGAATCATGAAAGAAAATATTTGTGTTTACAAAAATTTACAAAATAGGATCTGTAAGTTTTTGCACATTTTAAATATTCACATATCTGATTTATGTAAACGAAGTCTTACTGGATAAAACAGTAAGGGCCAGATTACAAGTGGAGCGCTAAATATTACTTTCATGAAAGCAACATTTGCGCTCCACTGTGTAATACTAGTGCACACTAATGTACACTGGTATTAAGTTGTCAGCAATACAAACGTGAGCTCACGTTCACATTGCTGGGAAGCATTGTCAAGAGCGTCTTTCCATAAGCTCCAATGGGTGTCTCGTTCTCATGCCGTCAGAGGCAGCATCAGAACCTAAGCTCAGTGAAGGGGGTAAGTAGCGCAGCGATGGAAGCAAATATATATGTATATGTTAACTTTATATTCATATATACAGTATTTATATGTTTATATGTGTATATACACATTTTAACACATAAATATAAATGTATATAAGCATATACATATATATTTACTGGGAACACACAGGCCTAGATTTGGAGTTTGGCGTTAGCCGTGAAAACCAGCGTTAGAGGCTCCTAACGCTGGTTTTAGGCTAACTCTGGTATTTGGAGTCACTCAAAAAAGGGTCTAACGCTCACTTTTCAGCCGCGACTTTTCCATACCGCAGATCCCCTTACGTAAATTGCGTATCCTATCTTTTCAATGGGATTTTTCTAACTCCGGTATTTAGAGTCGTGTCTGAAGTGAGCATTAGAAATCTAACGACAAAACTCCAGCCGCAGGAAAAAAGTCAGTAGTTAAGAGCTTTCTGGGCTAACGCCGGTTTATAAAGCTCTTAACTACTGTACTCTAAAGTACACTAACACCCATAAACTACCTATGTACCCCTAAACCGAGGTCCCCCCACATCGCTGCCACTCGATTAAATTTTTTTAACTCCTAATCTGCCGACCGCCAACTACGTTATCCCTATGTACCCCTAATCTGCTGCCCCTAACACCGCTGACCCCTATATTATATTTATTAACCCCTAACCTGCCCCCCACAACGTCGCCGCCAGCTACCTACACTTATTAACCCCTAATCTGCCGACCGCAAAGCGCCGCCACCTACGTTATCCTTATGTACCCCTAATCTGCTGCCCCTAACACCGCCGACCCCTATATTATATTTATTAACCCCTAATCTGCCCCCCTCAACGTCGCCTCCACCTGCCAACACTTATTAACCCCTAATCTGCCGAGCGGACCGCACCGCTACTATAATAAAGTTATTAACCCCTAATCTGCCTCACTAACCCTATAATAAATAGTATTAACCCCTAATCTGCCCTCCCTAACATCGCCGACACCTAACTTCAATTATTAACCCCTAATCTGCCGACACTAACACCCCCCTAAATTAAATATAATTTTAATCTAACAAAATTAATTAACTCTTATTAAATAAATTAATCCTATTTAAAGCTAAATACTTACCTGTAAAATAAATCCTAATATAGCTACAATATAAATTATAATTACATTGTAGCTATTTTAGGATTAATATTTATTTTACAGGCAACTTTGTAATTATTTTAACCAGGTACAATAGCTATTAAATAGTTAAGAACTATTTACTAGTTACCTAGTTAAAATAATTACAACATTACCTGTAAAATAAATCCTAACCTAAGTTACAATTAAACCTAACACTATACTATCATTAAATTAATTAAATAAAATAATTACAATTACCTACAATTAAACCTAACACTACACTATCAATAAATTAATTAATTAAATACAATATCTACAAATAACTACAATGAAATAAACTAACTAAAGTACAAAACAAAAAAAAGAACTAAGTTACAAAAAATAAAAAAATATCTACAAACATAAGAAAAATATTACAACAATTTTAAACTAATTACACCTACTCTAAGCCCCCTAATAAAATAACAAAGCCCCCCAAAATAAAAAATGCCCTACCCTATTCTAAATTACTAAAGTTAAAAGCTCTTTTACCTTACCAGCCCTGAACAGGGCCCTTTGCGGGGCATGCCCCAAGAAGTTCAGCTCTTTTGCCTGTAAAAAAAACATACAATACCCCCCCCAACATTACAACCCACCACCCACATACCCCTAATCTAACCCAAACCCCCCTTAAATAAACCTAACACTAAGCCCCTAAAGATCTTCCTACCTTATCTTCACCATACCAGGTTCACCGATCCGTCCTGAAGAGCTCCTCCGATGTCCTGATCCAAGCCCAAGCGGGGGGCTGAAGATGTCCATGATCCGGTAGAAGTCTTCATCCAAGCGGGGCAGAAGAGGTCTTCCATCCGATTGAAGTCTTCATCCAAGCGGGGCAGAAGAGGTCTTCCATCCGATTGAAGTCTTCATCCAGGCGGCATCTTCTATCGACATCCATCTGGAGCGGAGCGGCAGCATCCTGAAGACCTCCGACGCGGAACATCCATCCTGGCCGAAGACTGAACGACGAATGACGGTTCCTTTAAATGACGTCATCCAAGATGGCGTCCCTCGAATTCCGATTGGCTGATAGGATTCTATCAGCCAATCGGAATTAAGGTAGGAATATTCTGAATCAGCCAATCAGATTTAGCTCGCATTCTATTGGCTGATCGGAACAGCCAATAGAATGCAAGCTCAATCTGATTGGCTGATTGGATCAGCCAATCGGATTGAACTTGATTCTGATTGGCTGATTCCATCAGCCAATCAGAATATTCCTACCTTAATTCCGATTGGCTGATAGAATCCTATCAGCCAATCGGAATTTGAGGGACACCATCTTGGATGACGTCATTTAAAGGAACAGTCATTCGTCGTTCAGTCATCGGCCAGGATGGATGTTCCGCGTCGGAGGTCTTCAGGATGCTGCCGCTCCGCTCCAGATGGATGTCGATAGAAGATGCCGCCTGGATGAAGACTTCAATCGGATGGAAGATCTCTTCTGCCCCGCTTGGATGAAGACTTCAATCGGATGGAAGACCTCTTCTGCCCCGCTTGGATGAAGACTTCTACCGGATCATGGACATCTTCAGCCCCCCGCTTGGGCTTGGATCAGGACATCGGAGGAGCTCTTCAGGACGGATCGGTGAACCTGGTATGGTAAATATAAGGTAGGAAGATCTTCAGAGGCTTAGTGTTAGGTTTATTTAAGGGGGGTTTGGGTTAGATTAGGGGTATGTGGGTGGTGGGTTGTAATGTTGGGGGGGGGGTATTGTATGTTTTTTTACAGGCAAAAGAGCTGAACTTCTTGGGGCATGCCCCGCAAAGGGCCCTGTTCAGGGCTGGTAAGGTAAAAGAGCTTTGAACTTTAGTAATTTAGAATAGGGTAGGGCATTTTTTATTTTGGGGGGCTTTGTTGTTTTATTAGGGGGCTTAGAGTAGGTGTAATTAGTTTAAAATTGTTGTAATATTTTTCTTATGTTTGTAAATATTTTTTTATTTTTTGTAACTTAGTTCTTTTTTATTTTTTGTACTTTAGTTAGTTTATTTCATTGTAGTTATTTGTAGATATTGTATTTAATTAATGTATTGATAGTGTAGTGTTAGGTTTAATTGTAGGTAATTGTAGGTATTTTATTTAATTAATTTAATGATAGTATAGTGTTAGGTTTAATTGTAACTTAGGTTAGGATTTATTTTACAGGTAATTTTTTAATTATTTTAACTAGTAACTATTAAATAGTTCTTAACTATTTAATAGCTATTGTACCTGGTTAAAATAATTACAAAGTTGCCTGTAAAATAAATATAAATCCTAAAATAGCTACAATATAATTATTATTTATATTGTAGCTATATTAGGGTTTATTTTACAGGTAAGTATTTAGCTTTAAATAGGAATAATTTATTTAATAAGAGTTAATTAATTTCGTTAGATTAAAATTATATTTAATTTATGGGGGTTTTAGTGTTAGGGTTAGACTTAGCTTTAGGGGTTAATACATTTATTAGAATAGCGGTGAGCTCCGGTCGGCAGATTAGGGGTTAATGTTTGAAGTTAGGTGTCGGCGATGTTAGGGAGGGCAGATTAGGGGTTAATACTATTTATTATAGGGTTAGTGAGGCGGATTAGGGGTTAATAACTTTATTATAATAGCGGTGCGGTCCGCTCGGCAGATTAAGGGTTAATAAGTGTAGGCAGGTGGAGGCGACGTTGTGGGGGGCAGATTAGGGGTTAATAAATATAATATAGGGGTCGGCGATGTTAGGGCAGCAGATTAGGGGTACATAGGGATAATGTAAGTAGCGGCGGTTTACGGAGCGGCAGCTTAGGGGTTAATAATAATATGCAGGGGTCAGCGATAGCGGGGGCGGCAGAATAGGGGTTAATAAGTGTAAGGTTAGGGGTGTTTAGACTCGGGGTACATGTTAGGGTGTTAGGTGCAGACGTAGGAAGTGTTTACGCATAGCAAACAATGGGGCTGCGTTAGGAGCTGAATGCGGCTTTTTTGCAGGTGTTAGGTTTTTTTTCAGCTCAAACAGCCCCATTGTTTTCTATGGGGGAATCGTGCACGAGCACGTTTTTGAGGCTGGCTGCTTGCGTAAGCAACTCTGGTATCGAGAGTTGAAGCTGCGTTAAAAATGCTCTACGCTCCTTTTTTGGAGCCTAACGCAGCCTTTATGTGGACTCTCAATACCAGAGTTATTTTTATGGTGCGGCCAGAAAAAAACCAGCGTTAGCTACGTGGGTCCTTACCGACAAAACTCTAAATCTAGGCCACAGCTAGCATAGAGCGCAATGTAAAGGCAATTTTCAGCACCGTTTTTTTTTTTCTAACACCCCAACTTTACCCACAAAATACTGCCTGGTGCAGTTTTTTTTTATTTATTTATTTTTTATTTTCAAAATATTTTATTGAAATAAATTGCGATACAAACATTTGTAAGAACACAAGACATAGAATTATTTCATCATATACACTCACAGAGGGTCGTGAGGTGAGATTATAGATATTTTACATCATATCTTGAGCAACATTGTCCTATAATAATGATCTTAAACAAATAGGGTCTTTTAACTCGAAATAGCCAATCCAATCCATGAAAGTTTAAGTCACTATTGGCAGAGGTTAAAGCAGTCCATGTACTAGAGAAAACAATGCATGTTGATCATTACAATAATGTTTACTTGGATGATACAGCTTAACTGTAGACCTACATGGTTCACAATGTCACTCTATGAAAGTTACCTGACAACCAAACTGGCCTGATCTAGATATTAAGCAAAATCGTAGCTGTATGATGTGAGTATCAAATAAAAGATAAAATACCTGATAAAAACTGAATGGGGCTAGCACCCATAGCCTCGTCTATGTGTCTTCATCCAAGGTGGGGTGTCAGGAATGGGGGGGGGGGGAAGGGTAGAAAGATAGGGGGATATTTATCAAAGCCTCAATTTTGTTGCATTCGCTGGCACCAATACACTTGCCTATCATCGCGGCCGTGTATCTCAATACGCTCTCCTTATTTATAAAAAAAGCCGTCAAAAAGACGCGCACCAAGTACGGGGCGATGAGTATCGGACTGTTGTTAACTAGCAGTCATCGATCTTGCGTCTATTCAGCTTTTTCCCAACTTTATTTATACCCTGTCACTAAACGCCGCCACTATACTAAAATGTTTAACCCCCTATCCCGCCGCTCCCCGACCCCGCCCCAACCTAAATAAAGTTAATAACCCCTATCCCGCCGCTCCCCGACCCCGCCGCAACCTAAATAAAGTTATTAACCACTATCCAGATGCTCCCCGACCATGCCACAACCTAAATAAAGTTATTAACTCCTAAACCTCTGGCCTCCCACATCACTACCACTAACAAAACCTATTAACCCCTAAACCGTCAGCCCCCCAAATCGCCAAAAAATAAATTAAGCTATTAACCCCTAAACCTAATAACTCGCTAACTTTAAATTAAAATTACAACATCCCTATCTTCAAATAAATTTAAACTTAAATGTAGAATTAAAATAAACTATATTAGATTATTAATTAACCTACCCTAACTATTATCCTACAATTAAATAAAATAATTTACATATTAAAAAACCTAACCCTAGTCAAATTAATTAAATATACAATTAAAAATTATTAAAAGTACTAAATTACAGAAAAAAACCCCACTAAGTTACAAAAAAAACAAACACTAAATTAAGAAAAATAAAAAAACACACTATCAAAAATAAAAAAGAATTGTGCCTAATCTAATAGCCCTATCAAAATAAAAAAGCCCCCCCAAAATAAAAAAAACCCTAGCCTACAATAAACTACCAATGGCCCTTTAAAGGGCCTTTTGTGGGGCATTGCCCCAAAGAAATCAGCTTTTTTACCTGTAAAAAAAAATACAAACACCCCCCAACAGTAAAACCCACCACCCAACCAACCAACCCCCCAAATAAAAAACCTATATAAAATAACCGAAGCTCCCCATTGCCCTGAACAGGGCATTTGTATGGGCATTGCCCTTAAAAGGGCATTTAGCTCTTTTACATGCCCAGACCCTAATCTAAAAATAAAACCCACCAAAAAACTTAAATAAACACTAACCCCTGACAATCCACTTACAGTTATTGAAGTCCCGCTTGAAAGATCCATCCAGCCAGCAAGAAGTCTTCATCCAGACAGCCTCTTCGATCTTCATCCAGCTGGCGAAGTCCTCATCCAGGCGGCAAGAAGTCTTCATCCATATGGCATCTTCTATCTTCATCCATCCGGCATGGAGCGGGTCCATCCTGAAGACATCCGTCACGGAGCATCCTCTTCATACAGTCGCCGCCGTAAACTGGAACTTCAATGCAAGTGACGCCATCCAAGATGGCATCCCTTGCATTCCTATTGACTGAAAGATTTCAATCAGCCAATAGGATTAGAGCTGCGAAAATCCTATTGGCTGTTCCAATCAGCCAATAGGATTTGAGCAGATCTCATTCTATTGGCTGTTCCAATCAGCCAATAGGATGCTCTGCGCTGGATGTCTTCAGGATGGACCCGCTCTGTGCCGGATGAATTAAGATAGAAGATGCCGTCTGAATGAAGACTTCTTGCCACCTGGATGAGGACTTCACCGGCTGGATGAAGATCGAAGAGGCTGCCTGGATGAAGACTTCTTGCCACATGGATGATGACTTCGCTGGCTGGATGGATCCTTCAAGCGGGACTTCGATAACTATAAGTGGATCCTCGGGGGTTAGTGTTAGGTTTATTTAAGGGTTTTTTGGGTGGGTTTTATTTTTAGATAAGGGTCTGGGCATGTAAAAGAGCTAAATGCCCTTTTAAGGGCAAGGCCCATACAAATGCCCTTTTCAGGGCAATGGGGAGCTTAGGTTATTTTACATAGGTTTTTTATTTGGGGGGTTGGTTGGTTGGGTGGTGGGTTTTACTGTTGGGGGGTGTTTGTATTTATTTTTCCAGTTAAAAGAGCTGATTTCTTTGGGGCAATGCCCCCCCAAAAGGCCCTTTTAAAGGCCATTTGTAGTTTATTGAAGGCTAGGGGGGTTTATATTTTGGGGGGGCTTTTTTATTTTGATAGGGCTATTAGTCTAGGTTTAATTCTTTTTTATTTTTGATAATGTGGTTTTTTATTTTTCGTAATTTATTGTTTGCTTTTTTCTGTAATTTAGTACTTTTAATAATGTGTAATTGTATATTTAATTAATTTGAGTAGGGTTAGGTTTTTTAATATGTAATTTATTTTATTTAATTAGTAGTTTAATTTAATTGTAGGATAATAGTTAGGCTAGGTTAATTAATAGTTTATTATAGTTTATTTTAATTCTACAGGTAAGTTTAAATTTATTTGAAGATAGGGATGTTGTAATTTTAAATTAAAGTTAGTGGGTTGTTAGGTTTAGGGGTTAATAGCTTAATTTATTGTTTTGGCGATGTGGGGAGCTGCTGGTTTAGAGGTTAATAGGTTTAGTTAGTGGTAGTGATGTGGGAGGCCAGAGGTTTAGGGGTAATAAGTTTATTTAGTGGCGGTGGTGTCGGGAGCGGCAGAATAGAGGTTAATAACATTATGTAGGTGGCCGCGATGTCGGGGGCAGAAGATTAGGGGTGTTTAGACTCGGGGTTTATGTTAGGGTGTTAGGTGTAAATGTAACTTGTTTTCAACCATAGAAATCAATGGGATATCTAGCAGCATCGAACATAAGCTTTCGGTGCTTTCAGACTCCCATTGATTTCTATGGCATCCGCGGCCTCCAGGGTGGCGGATTTAAAACCAGGTACGCTGGGCCAGAATAGCCGCGAGTGTACCTGTTAAAAGTTTGATAACTTGGAAAAAGTGTCAAATAGAGCTGAGTGTGTATTCGGAACATCTGTAATGATGTAAGCATCGATCTGCGTCGGATTGAGACCAGAGGTTCGTATGTTACGTCACAAATTTCAACATTTGCCAGTCTGTAGGCTATGATAACTAGGTCGGATGAAGCTCGCAAAAATTATGCTGTGGAATTCCGGCATATTTGTGGTTGAGGCTTTGATAAATATCCCCCATAGAGTAGACTGAGTGGTCTAATTTCTATGGCTCATCTAAGTAATATGCGGGGCAGTTTGGCCAGTGTCCACTCTCTCACTGGACTCTAGATAGTGGAACCAGGGTTCCCAAATGTCCCAGTACAGATTCTCCCTATCCAAGGCAGTATAGAAACTCCGTTCCATTTTAGAGAAATATTTAATGGTTTCCACTACAACTGAAATTTCCTGGGGTGCAGATTGTTGCCATGCTCTCGCTATGCAGAGTTTAATCGCAGCAAAGACAAATATTGTCAATTTAGATTGGGCCCTCGGAGTACTAGAGGGGGAAATATGGAATAGAGCAATTTCAGATTTCCTCAGGATGAAGAGCTCTATTTCTTCACACATTTGGAAAAGCTGTCTCTAACCTGGCTCTAGAGCTGAGCAACTCCAACAAATATGAAGGTCCGAGCCCTTCTCTCCACATTTTCGCCAACAAAGGGGTGGGAGGTCTGGGAACATCTGTGCTAGTCTAGCTGGGGTATAATACCATCGTAGGAGAATTTTCATATTGGACTCAATGGAGTTTGCGCAGTGTAGGGTGTTTTTTGTGAGTGTGATGGCATGTTGAAGTTCTGTATCTGTGATGGTGGTGTGTAAGTCAAATTCCCAGTTGCCAGATCCTCTCAGAATTGCAGGAAGAATTACAGGAAGTCAAGATCATAGAGTAGTGCCTTGAGAGGGCTTTTGGGAATCTAGTTGTGGTTCTCCACACTTTTTCCCAGTTAGTCAGTGGGCGCCAATTGTCTCTAGGGAATCCCCATGAGAGTAGTAGGTTGTAAAGTTTTGTGTACTCAAAGGGGAACCACGAGGGGGGTATTGGACCAAAGGGCCAGTGTTACCTGGTGAGGGCAACGTATTAGATGTATATAGGTGTGAGACTGTTTTTAGGTTCCATTGTCTCCATTGGGTTCTATGAGTGAGAGTGTCAGGTAATGAACTGGAGAAGGATGTGGTACTACTTCTGAGTGGTGTCTCAGTGACTGCCACATCTGCAAATTACCACAGAGGATACCATTTTTAATCTGCATATCTTCCAAATGGTAAGTCGGGATCCACGGAAGGTCAGCCAACTCAAGCCCTAGTGGTAGTTCAGCACTTTCAATATCTTTCCATCTTTGTGGTTCCTCTTTGACTGACCAAGCTGTAATATGTATCAAGTGAGCAGCTTCGTAATAGAAATGGATATTGGGCATAGCTATTCCTCCCTGGCTAAACTGTTTTTGGAGAATCTTCCCTGCTATTCTAGGTCTAGAAGGACCTAAAATGCACTTCTGAAAAAGAAACTGGAATTTATTGAGCAACAATCTGAAATAGTATAGGACCTTGGGAAGAATTCACATTTTTAACGAAGCCACACGGCCCAGCCAAGAGACATCACAAAAGTGCCAGGAATCCATCAATTTTGTAGTCTCCTGATAAAGGAGATTGTAGTTTTTATCCCTAACAAGTTTGAGGTCCGGGCCCAAATGTCTCAACGTGTCTGAGGACCATTGAAAATCATAATTTGTCTGTAAGATCTCTAGCTCAAACCTAGGCACATGAATAGGTAGAGCCTCTGTTTTGGCAAGGGTAATTTTATAGTAACTGCATTTGCTAAAATCATTAATGATGTCAAATACCGCCAGCAAGGAGCCCAATGGGTTAGCCAGAAAAAGAGTAATATCGTCGGCAAAGAGGGCATTTTTTTCCCCCTCTGACTAAGTGTTACCCACTGGACTTGAGAAGAACTACGGATAGTTTGGGCTAGAGGGAGATCCATTTTGGACAAGAATGATGTTATAGTCTGTATGGAGGACTCAGACTCGATCATAGTTGGCTTGAGGTTATATAGGCTTGAATAGTAGGTCGTAAAACTTTCTCCAATGTCTTTGGGAGAAGTGACTAGTACCTCTCCCAGTTTGACAGCTAAAATTCTTGCTGCCGCTGTTCTCCCTCTCAACTTACGGGCCAGGAGAGCAGATGCTTTGTTCCCCTGATAGTACATCAGTTTAAAATGGACAAGAGCTCCTCTGACTCTTTCAAGCTCCTTGTCAGCGATTTGGTCTCGCAGCTCCTTGATGTCAATGGCTAGTTGGGAGGATGGGGAATCCTTATTTAAAGATTTGTAAAGCAGAGACCAAGCTGCCCATACAATTTGATGGGACATGCTGGGCTGTTCGTTCAGTGTGAGGAACTCGACTATAGATTTTTGAAGGGAGGTCTTGAATCCCTTATCTTTGCAGAACTTTTTAGATAGTTTCAACGTGGGTTTAGGTGATCTAGCTAAATCTGTTTCAAGAGAAAAGAGCAGCTCATCTTGATCTGACCATGAGCATACCTGGATTGAGGTTCTGGAGACTCTATTGAGAGTCCATGAGTCAATGAAAAAATAGTCTAGTCGAGAATATGTGTTGTGAGGTCTGGAGAAAAACGTGTAGTCTTTATTATTTGGGTGGATCGAACGCCACACATCATGTAAATTATGTTGTGTAATGTTTGAGCAAAATTTGGCTGCTGTGTTGGTTGTGTAACTATCTATGACTTCACCTTTCTGTACTTTTTTGTCAACTGATGGGTCCCAGACCATATTGAAATCCCCACCAAGGACCATCGTGCCCAACTTAAGTGGCTCAACCCTGGAGAGAATCCCCCTTAGGAAACTAGGTTGGGAGAGGGTAGGGGCATATATATTAACCAATGTAAATAAGGAGCCATGTAGCTTACAGCTCAGAATTAAATATCTGCCTTGAGTGTTTCCAGATGTGTAAGTTCAAATTCCACTGAGTTATGTATTAAAACTGCAACCCCCCTTGACTTCTCTTCGTAAGGAGAGTGAAATACTGTTGGATATTCGGAGGATCTGAATGGGTCAGGACGGGAGGTAGGCCAATGTGTTTCTTGTAAGAATACTACCTGAGCTTTAAGGGTTTTCATATAGTTAATCAGCAGGCTTCTTTTATTTGGGGAATTTAAGCCTTTTACGTTGAGAGTGGCGAATGTTATAGTCTCACAAGGTTCTGCCATCTTAAATGTATAGATCTAAGAGAGAGAATGTGTGGGAGGTCTAGCAAATGAAAAAGGTTGTAGGGGATTATAGGGAAAGAGGGAAGTGGGAGACCAATTAGTACTCACTCCATCTGAGCACGATGCAAGAATCAGGAGTCTTCCAAAATACTACCCTCCTGTTGATGAACAGAGAGGCATAGGGCGATAGTCCTATACATGTAGTTGGTGAGCAAAAAGAAAAATCAGGTTATCACAGACCAAAGATCATGTACATATGCAATAAATAATGGACAGTTGGCTCTGGTTATAAACTATACAATGTACAGTGACTGTAGGTTGTCAGGTTACTTACTATTAAAGAAAAACATGAGAGAGAGAAAAAACAAACAGAAAAAAGAAACAAAAGAAAAATATCAAAGGAAAAATTATAGAAGGGTTGGTCTAAACTACCACCTAGAGAAAATGTACACTAGTAATGGAGAGTGTTCTCCTCGATCCCCGTAATAGGGGATAATACAGCCTGTATCTATGTAAGAGGGGGGCAGTCTTATGTTATGGGGTTAGTGCCACAAGAAGTGAACTGGCACCTTATGGGGGGGGGCAAGCAGGGAAAATGAACATGAAATAATAAGTGCTGAAACATAGCACAATCTAACCAGAAATTGAAATCTCACTAATCAAGTATAATAATTAGCAATAACATGTGCACAAGGCCCCATGGGAGCATACATTTTCGAAATTATGGGGCACAGTTTTAAACCATAGGATATAGGGGGAGGGTAACAGCCGAGCATATCTAAGTCTCTAAAATAAATGTTACCTATGATGCCGGGCTGTGTGGGGAATTATGTAAGTTAAGCAGAATCGTCTCCCCTGGGAGCAGAGCAACCGTATATCTAACACGTGTATAAACTTTACTAGATCATTTTGATGTGGAAAAAAAAAGATTAAAAAAAAATGAATTTGCTATGAATTACAAACATTTGTGACAAAGAATAAACAAGTATGTCCATATTATAGTATAGACTTAAGAGGATACAATCAAAACTGTTTAGATACTTAGAACATTATAAGGTCTTCCGCTGTGGCAAAGGGCACCATTCAGGCACTGTCGGGTGTAGCATGGATGGCGAAGAGTCTCTTGGATTCTGGTCCAAAGATAGTGTGATACCCCAGTCTTTGAGGATACTAAGGCCTTCTTTTGGAGTAATTATTGTATGGGTAGAGCCTTCTCTTGAAATAATCAATTTTGTAGGATAGCCCCATTTGTAGCGAATATTTTCTTTACATAATGTTTGGGTAATGTGTCCAAAGTTCTCCTTTTTTGAAGGGTGTACGTTGAAATATCTGGAAAGATCAGTACTTGTTGGAATCTCTGGGGAAGGTCAGGCTTGTTGGACATTTCACAGAGAATTCTTTTTTTTGGGTGAAGAAGTGAACCCTTGCCAGGACATCTCTAGGCTTGTCCTGTGAGACATTTCTTGGTCTTGGGACGCGATGGACACTACCTAGGACAAGGCTAGGAGGATCAAGCGATGGAAGGAGGTGTTGGCAGAGTTCCAATATGAATTTCTCCAAGTCCGCTGAACCAATTTCCTCTGAAACACCTCTGAATCTCAAGTTGTGTCTTCTAGATCTGTCCTCCATGTCGGCTAGTTTCAGCTCCAGATCTGAGATTTGAGTAGAGAGGTTTGAGAAGATTTAGAGGTTTGAGAAGAAGTAGAGAGATTTGAGAATATGAAAGGAGGTTTGCATGATCTGCAACAAAGCTGCTATATCTCTTCGAAGATCAGCTGTTGAGCCTTTAATCTCCTTAGTTAACATTTCCTGCAACATATTCATGCACTGCGTTAGGATATCAACAATATTGGAGACAGAATTATCAGCTGAAGGGTGTAGAGAACCCATGCTACTCTCAGAACAACTCATATCTAGGGTAGGAAAAGAGTCTCTAGGCTGTAAAGTATTAGAAGAGAGTTGGTGCTTAAAGTGGTCTGCCACTGTTTTTTTGGGATGAGATGTTGTCTTTGGCTTTTGTTTGGCAGCTTGAGACAGTATATGTACAAGAGAGACAAAGTCCTGATATGACCACAGGGAATGTAGATATACACAGTAGCTCTTTATCACATAATAAGTAATAGGTATATATAAAATGACAGCTAGGGTTTATGCCAGAATCTCTGCAGAGAAGATCATTGGGAGAAGATCATACTAGTAGGCTGCAAGCTTTAGTGTTTGGAGATATGCCTTGACGTCAGTATGAAGTATAGAGCTCAGTCCCAATGATGGAAGGGGTGACCTGTGGGCATAGGGAACCCTCACAATCACCACTTAAATGTGTACTATTCTGTGGCAGCTGTATAATTCTGTGAGGGTATGTGTATCAGGCATGTCCCCTCGGAGCCCAGTTAAGGAATTAGGCCACAAGCCTTAGAAAAGTTGGTGCTAATCAGATATTCGACCCTCACTGGGTCAGCCTCCTCTAAGGCCTAGGATGTTCTACTGCTCCGGAGTGGAGCCCCGACCCTCCGGAGTGGACTGTACAGTGTTCCGCAAGGGTGGTGTCTCCTAAAGATACTATTTAGGCCAGAAAGTGCAGGGCCTAGTAGGAGCCTGCCAATGTGTCACTTGGTGTGGCTGCTGATATAGGTGGGTAAGGTGACTCTTGGGCCTGGGGTAAAACAGATGTTACTTCTTACCCTTGTGTCTGCAGGGCCCAGTACATCTTAACGATCTGTAGAAAACTGCGTGGGCGGATGGTTCTGTAGCGGGCCGCTCCCACCTACCGGGCCCCAGAATAGTTGTGTAGGAGTGTAGTGCAGGCCTAGCGTAGCAAGCAGAATGCAGAGCGGCTATTTGACTGCCGCAGCTGGTGCCTTTGTCGTTCCAACACCTCTACTCTAAGGTGGGGTCCATTATCGCGTAGTCCTCAAAAGCTGTGGTGTTTCCTACACCGGATCGGCCGACCGGAGGTTCGTCCATCCCTGGAGGGACCTCAAACTGCTTTCAAATACGCCCTGGTAGTTCCTGGATGTATCTGGATCCCTTTTTAGGTAGTTAGGGTTGTATATCCGAAGCCAATAGCTCAAACTTTAGGCTTATCTCAGGAGCTCCTTCAATAAACCTCTGCCCTGTTTTCTGCTAGCTCCCCCCCCCCCCCCCCCCCCCTCCGGTGCAGTTATTTTATTAAACAATAAAGATGCTGCCATCTATATTTTTTAATAAAATATACTACATTGTATTTTGGGGGCATTTGGGGCACATTTATAAAATTAACTTAACTGGTTAATTTTATAACCGCTAATTGCTACCACAAGCTCCCAGTTGCAATAAGCAGCCACTTGTAATGGCTGATTAATTATTGCGCGCCCGCAAATGGGCAAATTTGCCCGTTTGCTGGATTGTAATTATTTAGCTCTCCACTTGTAATCTAGCCCTTATTGTATAAGCAATCTTGCAGACATGAAAACTACATGGTGAGCTGCCCAGAGTGTTCTAGGACATTCTCAAGCATGGTCAGGACTTTTTGTCTAAGCCAAGACTTAGCATGCACTGTTTTGAAAGATGTGAGTAGAGTATCTGTTCTCGCGATCATGTAACTATATTAAAGCTGACAAGATTTCTATTTTATTTTTATTTTCTTGAATGTTTACCAAGCATTCTCTTTTGCACATTTTATGTTTGTTTGTATTCATTTATTTTTTAATAACGATTTAAAACATTTTTGTGATGCCTTGACAGTGGAAGTGGTTCTATGCAGCGGGAAATTAACAGTTGCGAGACAGAAGCAACTACATAGATTTAAATTTTGTTTTATTTATTTACTCATTTTGTTTTACAAGTAAAATTGTATTTTGACAGGTGTAACCCTACCCCATTTTCATTTAATTTTCCGCAGCTTGGTAGTTTTTAGAATAAAATTAGCACCTTAGAGTACATTTGCTTAAAGGGACATTATACACTAAATAAATATTAGATAGGATGAGGCAGTGTAGGATCCCCATAACCCTCCAACCACCCTGATCCCACCTCAAACAGCTCTCTAACCCTCCCGCCTCTAATTATTGCCGCCATCCTAGGTACTAGCAGCTGTCTGCAAGTACCTATAAACTCCATTTTTAAAATGTATTTAATTTTTCTGTAGTGTAGTTGTCCCCCTCCCCCCACACCCCCAAACCCCCTTTCTGTAGTGTAGCTGCCCCATCCCTCCCCCCTCCGCTGCTAAGCCGCTTCCGCCCACACCTCTCGTCAGGCAACAGCAGAAGATTGTTACATATGGTGACACACACAGTCTTACCGTCTGTAACAATGAGACATCTGCCCTCATATGGAGCTGGAGCACCGATCGCGCTCCGGCTCCATATGCGGCAGATGCCTGGAGCTTCAGGAACTCCAGCTTTAAGCTGTAAATTACAGGGGCAGTAAACCTACAAAATAATGTTATATAATTCTGCACATAGTGCAGAATTATATAACATTATTTTAGCGCAAACTTTATGCAACATAATATTGCAGCTAAAATTTGATTATAAAAGAGGATTTTTCAGACCACCGCTCTTGCTCTACTGAGTGGGTCTGGTTTTCCCCGTGAGCGCATCTGGGCAGCTGTCTAGTCACAGCCTGGCCTGATCGCGCCATTACACTCAATGGCCCCAATTTATCAAAGTCTGGCAGACCTGATCCGACAGTGCGGATCAGGTCCGCCAGACCTCCCTGAATACGGCGAGCAATACGCTCGCCGTATTCAGCATTGCACCAGCAGCTCACAAGAGTTGCTGGTGCAATGCCGCCCCCTGCAGACTCGCGGCCAATCAGCCGCCACAGGGGGGTGTCAATCAACCCGATCGTACGCGATGTCTGTCCGCCTGCTCTGAGCAGGTGGACAGGTTATGGAGCAGCAGTCTTTGTGACCGCTGCTTCATAACTGCTGTTTCTGGTGAGCCTGCAGGCTCGCCAGAAACACGGGGCATCAAGCTCCATTCGGAGCTTGATAGATAGGCCCCAATGTAGCTTGCTCCTGCTCTATCTGATAGCGGGAGCGAGCTACATTGAGTGTAATGGCGCGATCGGGCTGGGCTGTGACTAGACAGCTGCCCAGATGCGCTCAGAGGGAAACCAGACCCGCTCAGTAGAGCAAGAGCGGCGGTCTGAAAAATTCTCTCTTATAATCAAGTATTATCTGCAATATTATGTTGCATAAAGTTTGTGCTAAGATAATGTTATATAATTCTGCACTACATTATTTTGTAGGTTTACTGCCCCTTTAACAGCCGAGAGTGCGCTAGCTTCCTGAAGCTCAGATGTATATATACGTCTTGCGGTACGATAGGCAAAGTACTGTAAGATGTATATATATATGTATATATATATATATATATATATGTCATATTGGGTGAAAGGGTTAACACACGTTTTACCTCTGCAATTACCTTGTATCTAAGCTTCTGCAGACTGCCCCTTTATTTCATTTATTTTGACAGACTTGCAGTTTAGACAGTCAGTGCTGATTCATAAATAACTCCACGGGAGTGAGCACAATGGTATCTATGTGGCACACATGAACTATCACTGTCTAGCTTTGAAAAACTGTCAAAATGCGCTGAGATATAAGACGGCCTTCAAAGGTTTAGAAATTAGCATGACCCTACCTAGGTTTACCTTTCAACAAAGAATGCCAAGTGAACAAAGCAAAGTTGATGATAAAAGTAAATTGGAAAGTTGCATGCCCTATCTGAATAATGAAAGTTTACTTTTTACTAGACTGTTCCTTTAAGTGACTTAAACTCAATGGTATAAAATCATTTTTGCACATATCTCATTCACCTGTGATAGAATCACCTGCAATAGACATGCAAATATATATATATATATATATATATATATATATATATATATATATATATATATATATATATATATAATATTTAACTTTTCAGAAATTCAAAATTTAGTTAATAGTTTTTTCTTCCTGGTTTTAAACAATATCATTATAAATGATTAATTACTTTAATATGAATTTAGCTATCAATTATTTTAAATATCACTTAAATATAAAAAAGTGGAGTCAACATAATTGTTAAAAATTCATATCATTTTATTGAATATCTGTAGATGATTTAAAAATATTTCTCATTTGACAATTTGACAATACTTGTTGTAAAGGAAATTTTAAGCTTTATGCTTAGTATTGGGGACAAATAGATAACAAATATAAGGATGTATCTCCTAAAGCACAAATCAATTAATCTGGTTGTATTACTTTGATTAAAGGGGCAGTATAATATAAAATAGGTTTTCCCTTAATGTGTTTCCAATTACTTTTATTACCAGCTGCAGAGTATAAAATGTATGAGATTAGCTTTTAAAGGCTTATTTGTGTATATAAATTTGTGGATTTTGTGTTTTGAAGCCACAACCTAATAAAATGGGTTGAGCTTGTAGGTATAATCAGATCTCATTACTTTATCACATTGTGTACATATACTTGCTTCTTTGTCTTATATCTGTCCATAAACCAATCACCAATACTTGGAGAGAACAATGGAAAATTAACATTTTATTACCTTATCTCTTCTATAACCCACTGGGAGTGTAATATCTTCTACTGGCTGTGTTAACACAGCTTGGCCTTGAGGCCAAAAACTTTCAGGATGGGTGGAGATACCACAGGCTAAATAAACTATTTAAAATACCAATATAAGGGAACTGCATATACTTGTAAACAATTTAATACACTCCAGCAGGTAAAGTGGATCATTGGGAACAAATTAAAGGGGAGAACATTTTTGAGTAAACTGTCTCATTAAGGCTTGAGCAACCCATTTGAACCCAGTGCAGAAAAGTCAAAATTAAAAAATGTAATATTCAGATAAAGCATGTCATTTTAAAAAAAGTTTCTAATTTACTTTTATTATTAAATTTACTTTGTTCTTTGTTGAAAAGCATACCTAGGTAGGCTCAGGGAAATCAGTACACTACTGGGAGCTAGCCTTTGGTAACTGCACACATTGTGCTCCTATGGGAGCCTCGTTCTGATGCCGTTCTGATGCTGATATGTTAATATGTGTATGTGTTCCCATGGATCGCAATGTAAAGGCACTTTTCAATGCCTGTTTTTTTCACACCCCACTCCCACCAACTTTAACCCCAAAATGCTGCCTAGTGCAGTAACTTAAATAAAAAATAAAGATGCTGGCATCTACACTAGACAGTATTTTGTGTCCGATTTATAAAATGAACCAGAGGTCTGATCTCTGGTTAATTTTATAAGTGCTAATTGCTATTTCGAGCTTGCAGTAGCAATAACCATCTACTTGTAATGACTGGTTAATTATATTGCTCCCACAAAATGGAAAAATCTAGCGCTCCACTTGTAATCTAGACAACTTGTAATCTATGCCCCTATAAAGCTATCACACATAAACCTTTACAGCACTATTCAAATCAAGCACAGAGCCACAAAAATATGTGAGCTACAGGAATCTTATCATGATTTACATCAGAAACGTATGTTGTTACATACACACTTTCCCAGACATGCTCAGTTTTGCAGGAATCAATAAACACTTTTTTTTACACCACTCTTAAACACACTACAAATGTTCTCCTGCTTGATGGAGCAAATAGAGATAAGAAGACAATGGCTCACACAAAAAAAATATCTGCACGTGTTTTATGGCACTGATTCTTCATCAGAACATAGCAATAAGAAGATTCCACAATTTTCACACAAATATACAAGCTTATCTATAATATGAATTATAAGTCACGTGATTTATTGAATATTTTTTTGAATAGACATGAAAATACATGTATGGCTTGACCCATATAAATGTGTATTGTGCAAAATATGTATGCACTCATTATGGTTCTTTCTGAATCTTGCTCTTAATTTTCCTTTTAAATCACTAACGGCTAGATTACGAGTTTTGCGTTATGAGGGGGGCGGTGCTAACTTGCACATTATTGTCAACGCTCACTTTCCTACAGCGCTGGTATTACAGATTTATAAAAACCCGGCATTAGCAGGCAAGAAGTGAGCGTAAAGCAAACTTGTGCTCCATACCGCACTCCAATACCAGCGCTGCTGAAAGCCGCGGTGAGCTGGTTTTATGTGCTTGTGCACGATTTCCCCATAGACATCAATGGGGAGAGCCGGCTGAAAAAAAGCCTAACACCTGCAAAAAAGCAGTGTAAAGCTCTGTAACGCAGCCCCATTGATTCCTATGGGGAAGCAAAATTTATGTTTACACCTAACACCCTAACATGAACCCCAAGTCTAAACACCCCAAATCTTACACTTATTAACCCCTAATCTGCCGCCCCCGACATCGCCGACGCCTACATTATACTTATTAACACCTAATCTGCTGCCCCCAACATCGCCGACACCTACATTATACTTATTAACCCCTAATCTGCTGCCCCAACATCAACAACACCTACATTATACTTATTAACCCCTAATCAGCTGCCCCAACATCTCTGACACCTACATTATATTTATTAACCCCTAATCTCCCGCCCCCAATGTCGCTGCAACCTACCTACACTTATTAACCCCTAATCTGCCACCCCCAATGTCGCCGCCACTATAATAAACATATTAACCCCTAAACCGCTGCACTTCCGCATCACAAACACTATTTAAATATTATTAACCCCTTATCTGCCACCCCTAACATCGCCGCCACCTACCTACATTTATTAACCCATAATCTGCTGCCCTCAACGTTGCCGCCACTATACTAAATTTATTAACCCCTAAACTTAAGTCTAACCCTAACCCTAACACCCCCTAACTTAAATATAATTAAAATACATCTAAATAAAAATTACTATCATTACCTAAATAATTCCTATTTAAAACTAAATACTTACCTATAAAATAAACCCTAACGGCTAGATTACTAGTTTTGCGTTATGAGGGGTGCAGTGCTAACTTGCACTTTATTGTCACCGCTCACTTTCCTACAGCGCGTAGAGCAAAATTGTGCTCCATACCGCACTCCAATACCAGCGCTGCTTAAGTGAGTGGTGAACTGGTTCTACGTGCTCGTGCACGATTTCCCCACTGTGGGCTGAAAAAAAGCCTAACACCTGCAATAAAGCAGCGTAAAGCTCCAAAACGCAGCCCCATTGATTCCTATTAGGAAACAAAAGTTATGTTTACACCTAACACCCTAACATGAACCCCAAGTCTAAACACCCCAAATCTTACACTTATTAACCCCTAATCTGCCGCCCCCGACATCGCCGACGCCTACATTATACTTATTAAATCCTAATCTTCCACTCTGGACATCGCTGACACCTACTTATACTTATTAACCCCTAACCTGCTGCCCCCAACATCGCCGACACCTACATTATATTTATTAACCCCTAATATCCTGCCCCCAATGTCACCGCAACCTACCTACACTTATTAACATCTAATCTGCCGCCCCCAACGTCGCCGCCACTATAATAAACATATTAACCACTAAACCGCTGCACTTCCGCCTCGCAAACACTATTTAAATATTATTAACTCTTAATCTGCCGCCCCTAACATCGCCGCCACCTACCTACATTTATTAACCCCTAATCTGCCACCCCCAAAGTCGCCGCCACTATAACTAAATATATTAACCTCTAAACCTAAGTCTAACCCTAACCCTAACACCCCCTAACTTAAATATAATTAAAAGAAATCTAAATAAAAATTACTATCATTACCTAAATAATTCCTATTTAAAACTAAATACTTACCTGTAAAATAAACCCTAAGCTAGCTACAATATAACTAATAGTTACATTGTAGCTAGCTTAGGGTTTATTTTTATTTTACAGGCAAGTTTGTATTTATTTTATCTAGGTAGAATAGTTACTAAATAGTTATTAACTATTTACTAATTACCTAGCTAAAATAAATACAATCTTACCTGTAAAATAAAACCTAACCTGAGTTACACTAAAACCTAACCTTACACTACAATTAAATAAATTACCTAAATTAAATACAATTACCTAATTTACAAAAACAAACAAACACTAAAATACACAAAATAATAAACAAATTATCAGATATTTTAATTTATTACTCCTAATCTAATAGCCCTATCAAAATAAAAAAAGCTCTCCAAAAAAAAACCAAACCCTAGCCTAAACTAAACTACCAATAGCCCTTTAAAAGGGCCTTTTGCGGGGCATTGGCCCAAAGAAATCAGCTCTTTTATCTGTAAAAAAATACAAACATCCCCCCAACAGTAAAACCCACCGCCCACACAACCAACCCCCTAAATAAAAAGCTAACTAAAAAAAACTAAGCTCCCCATTGCCCTGCAAAGGGCATTTGGATAGGCATTGCCATTAAAAGGACATTTAGCTCTATTGCTGCCCAAACCCTAATCTAAAAATAAAACCCACCCAATAAACCCTTAAAAAACCTAACACTAACCTCTGAAGATCCACTTACAGAGCCGATATCCATCCTCAACGAAGCCGGGAGAAGTCCTCAATGAAGCGGCAAGAAGTCCTCAATGAAGCCGGGAAAAGTCTTCATCCAAGCCGGCAGAAGTGGTCATCCAGACGGGCAGAAGTCTTCAATCCAGACAGCATCTTCTATCTTCATCCATTCGGCGAGGAGCGGGTCCATCTTCACGACATCCGGCGTGGAGCATCCTCTTCAAATGAAGTCTTCTTCCCGAATGAATGTTTCTTTAAGTGATGTCATCCAAAATGGCATCCCTTGAATTCCGATTGGCTGATAGAAATCTATCAGCCAATCGGAATTCAAGGGATGCCATCTTGGATGACATCACATAAAGGAACCTTCATTCGGAAAGAAGACTTCGATTGAAGAGGATGCTCCGCGCCAGATATCTTGAAGATGGACCCCCTCCGCGTCGGAAGGATGAAGATAGAAGAAGACTTCTGCCCATCTGGATGATGGATGAAGACTTCTGCCCATATGGAGGACCACTTCTGCCGGCTTGGATGAAGACTTCTCCCGGCTTCGTTGAGGACTTCTTGCCGTTTGGATGAAGGGTTCTCCCGGCTTCGTTGAGGATGGATGTCCGGTCTTCAAAACTGTAAGTGGATCTTCGGGGGTTAGTGTTAGGCTTTTTTAAGGGTTTATTGGGTGGGTTTTATTTTTAGCTTAGGGTTTGGGCAATTGAAAAAGAGCTAAATGCCCATTTAAGGGCAATGCCCATACAAATTCCCTTTTCAGGGCAATGGGGAGCTTAGGTTTTTTTAGTTAGGATTTTATTCGGGGTGTTGGTTGTGTGGGTGGTGGGTTTTACTGTTGGGGGGTTGTTTGTATTTTTTTTTTACAGGTAAAAGAGCTTTGGGGCAATGCCCCGCAAAAAGAACTTTTAAGGGCTATTGGTAATTTAGTTTAGTCTAGGGTTTGTTTTTTTTTTTTTTTTGGGGGGGGGTTATTTTGATAGGGCTATTAGATCAGGTGTAATTAGTTTAAATATCTGATAATGTCTTTTTTATTTTGTGTAATTTAGTGTTTGTTTGTTTTTGTAATTTAGGTAATTTTATTTAATTTAGGTAATTTATTTAATTGTAGTGTAAAGTTAGGTGTTAGTGTAAGACAGGTTAGGTTTTATTGTACAGGTAAATTTGTATTTATTTTAGCTAGGTAGTTAGTAAATAGTTAATAACTATTTACTAACTAGTCTACCTAGTTAAAATAAATACAAACTTGCTTGTAAAATAAAAGTAAACCCTAAGCTAAATACAATGTAACTATTAGTTATATTGTAGCTAGCTTAGGGTTTATTTTATAGGTAAGTATTTAGTTTTAAATAGGAATTATTTAGGTAATGATAGTAAGTTTTATTTAGATTTATTTTAATTATATTTAAGTTAGGGGGTGTTAGGGTTAGGGTTAGACTTAGGTTTAGAGGTTAATAGCTTTAGTATAGTGGCGGCGACATTGGGGACGGCAGATTAGGGGTTAATAACTGTAATGTAGGTTGTGGCGATGTTAGGGACAGCAGATTAGGGGTTAATAATATTTAACTAGTGTTTGCGAGGCTGGAGTGCGGTGGTTTAGGGGTTAATATGTTTATTCTAGTGGCGGCGATGTCCAGAGCGAAAGATTAGAGGTTAATAAATTTATTATAGTGTTTGCGATGCAGGAGGGCCTCGGTTTAGGGGTTAATAGGTAGTTTATGGGTGTTAGTGTAATTTTTAACACTTTAGTTATGAGTTTTATGCTACAGCTTTGTAGTGTAAAACTCATAACTACTGACTTTAGATTGCGTTACAAATTTTACGGGATAGGTTGTACCGCTCACTTTTTGGCCTCCCAGAAAAAGCTTGGAATATTGGCGCTATGGAAGTCCCACTGAAAAAAGTCTTTACGCAAACTGTGTAAGTTAATTTGCGTTACGGCCAAAAAAGTGTGCTGTGCCCTAAACCTGCAAGACTTGTAATACCAGCGGTAGTGAAAAAGCAGCGTTATGAGCCTTAACGCTGCTTTTTCACTCATACCGCAAAACTCGTAAACTAGCAGTTTTTCAATAATATTTTCTCTAATTTTGAAATATTTTTCAACATTTTAAAAAGGCTTTTACATTATGAATGTGGTGTGATAAGCTGATTCATGTTCAGATTCATGATCAGAACCCTGTTCAGAACCATTCCATTGTAATACCTGGTTCACAGTTTTCAAATGACCTCACACTGTTATTTTATCAAGTAATTTGCTCTGAAATTAGTTTTTTTTCCAATTCCAATACATAAAAAATCCCTTTCGCACCAGTTACCACAACATTCTATAAAACCGTTTTTTAAGTCCTTTTACTTTTTTTCAAACCCCTTAAACGCATTACAGAACTTTACATTCAACACAGCAAAGGACCAATGGCACTACTTAGGCTTTTCCCCTATTCAATAATGCATGTGTGGGAGTGTTTAATATTAAATCTCCCATTTGTGAAGAGGAAATGGTGCTAGTGCATAAAATAATATTAACACTAATTATCACCAAGTATGCACATATAGCACTTTAGGACTTGAATATTGGGCAGTATTGTCCCAAATGGGTTTTAAAATATAACTTTTATTAACATCAACTTAAAATAAAAGTGACAAACAACTTAAAAACGACCCAAACACTGGTTATGGTTGTTGGAGACTGTAATATGGGGAATAACTATATAAAAATTCAGGCCTATTGGTAACTGATAAGTTAAACCCCTTGATACTTACTATAAGGTTGCTCAATATGAGATGGATCACCCTGTGTGGGTTTATATATCCACCACTATATCATATTAGATAAGAATAGAGTGTACTGTTGGTGTGTCACTATTTGGTCCACTCTAATATAGTGGATTGATTAACACTCTTAGAAAAATGTAAATAGTTAATTTGATCTGAAATCCTTACAGTTACACTGGTATATAAAAAGATAAAAATCTACGATCGCTCTTCTGATTCTAAGAGAGGCACAATTCTGCTAGGTTACTATTTCACTAGCCTTATACATAATGATCTGGGATACATCGAATAATAACAAAATAATGTGTTTTGGGAGACCAAACAGTGGCCTGTTAAGTGTTGTTTAAATCTCTGGTATCTAGCTTCGCTGGCGTAATCTACAAATCTTATATAATGTAACACTTATATTATTGGGATGCTTGGTAAACAATACTGATGTTGCAATTTATTTGAAAATCACATATATATATATTATAAGATGGTGAATCAGAATTCAGTGTTGGTGAATCATTTCTCAAAGCGCACTGCATATTACCTTGCAGAAGTAGTCATAAAAGATATGTACTTCTTTTATTACTAGTTGATTATGTCTGATAGAATGCCAGGTTATATTATATACCTGGTTAATTCAATCTTATATAGATTGCTGTGGCATGAACCCTTAAAAATGATATTTAGTCACGTTTGAGTAATTCGGGTTCTGCCCCTTTAAATCTTAACCAAGTGATACAATATCGGTTCTTATAGTTTAGTAACACAATTAGTGTAGGGTTACCGTTCAGATTAGTTACAAAATAGAATGCATGCTCGTGCATGATTTCCCAATAGGAATCAATGGGGAGAGATGGCTGAAAAAATCTAACACCTGCAAAAAAGCAGCGTAAAGCTTCATAATGCAGCCCCATTGATTCCTATGGGGAAATAAAAGTTATGTCTACACCTAACACCTTAACATGAACCCCAAGTCTAAACACCCCTAATCTTACATTTATTAACCCCTAATCTGCCGCCCCCGACATCGCCGCAACCTATATTATATTATTAACCTCTAATCTGCCACTGCGGACACCACCGCCACCTACATTATACTTATGAACCACTAATCTGCCGCCCCCTATGTCGCCGCCACCTATCTACATTTTTTAACCTCTAATCTGCTGCCCCCAACGTCGCCGCCACTATAATAAACATATCAACCCCTAAACCGCCGCACTCCCACCTTGCAAACATTAGTAAAATATTATTAACCCCTAATCTGCCAGCCCTAACATCGACACCCCTACTTAAATTTATTAACCCCTAATCTGCCGCCCCCAATGTCGCCGCCACTATATTAAAGTTATTAGCCCCTAAACCTAAGTCTAACCCTAAACCTAACACCCCCTAAATTAAATATAATTAAAAGAAATCTAAATAAAATTACTATAATTAACTAAATGATTCCTATTTAAAACTAAATACTTACCTGTAAAATAAACCCTAAACTAGCTACAATATAACTAATAGTTACATTTTATCTAGCTTAGGGTTTATTTTTATTTTACAGGCAAGTTTGTATTTATTTTAACTAGGTAGAATAGTTATTAAATAGTTATTAACTATGTAATAACTACCTAGCTAAAATAAATACAAAGTTACCTGTAAAATAAAACCTTACCTAAGTTACTACACCTAACACTACATTATAATTAAATAATTTCCCTAAATTAAATACATTAAATAAAATTATCTAAAGTACAAAAAAAACACTAAATTACAGAAAATAATAAACAAATTACAAGATTTTTAAACTAGTTAAACCTAATCTAATCCCCCTAACAAAATAAAAAAGCCTCCCCAAATAAAAAAAACCCTACCCTACACTAAATTACAAATAGCCTTTAAAAGGGCCTTTTGAGGGGCATTGCCCCAAAGTAATCAACTCTCTTACCTGTAAAAAAAATTACAAATCCCCCCCCAACATTAAAACCCACCAACCACACAACCAATCCTACTCTAAAACCCACCCAATATCCCCTTAAAAAACACTAACCCCTTGAAGATCACCTTACCGGGAGAAGTCTTCATCCAACGGGGCAAAGTCCTCAACAAAGCCGGGAGAAGTCTTCATCCAAGCCAGGGTGAAGTGGGCAGAAGTCTTCATCCAGATGGCATCTTCTATCTTCATCCATCCGGCGCGAAGCGGGTCCATCTTCAAGACATCCGACGCAGAGCATCCTCTTCAATCGACGGCTAACACAGAATAAAGGTACCTTTAAGTGACGTCATCCAAGATGGCGTCCCTTCAATTCCGATTGGCTGATAGAATTCTATCAGCCAATCGGAATTAAAGTAGAAAAAATCCTATTGGCTGATGCAATCAGCCAATAGGATTGAGCTCGCATTCTATTGGCTGATTGGATCAGCCAATAGGATTGAACTTAAATCCTATTGGCTAATTGCATCAGCCAATAGGATTTTTTCTACCTTAATTCTGATTGGCTGATAGAATTCTATCAGCAATCAGAATTGAAGGGACACCATCTTGGATGACGTCACTTAAAGGTACCTTCATTCTGTGTTAGCTGTTGATTGAAGAGGATGCTCCGCGTCGGATGTCTTGAAGATGGACCCGCTCCGTGCCGGATGGATGAAGATAGAAGATGCCGTCTGGATGAAGACTTCTGCCCGTCTGGAGGACCACTTCGCCCCGGCTTGGATGAAGACATCTCCCGGCTTCATTGAGGACTTCGGCCCAGTTGGATGAAGACTTCTCCCGGTAAGGTGATCTTCAAGGGGTTAGTGTTAGGTTTTTTTAAGGGGGTATTGGGTGGGTTTTAGAGTAGGGTTGGTTGTGTGGGTGGTGGGTTTTAATGTTGGAGGGGGATTTGTAATTTTTTTTACAGGTAAAAGAGCTGATTACTTTTGGGCAATGCCCCGCAAAAGGCCCTTTTAAGGGCTATTTGTAATTTAGTGTAGGGTAGGGCTTTTTTATTTTGGGGGGCTTTTATATTTTGTTAGGGGATTAGATTAGGTATAATTAGTTTAAACTAACACCCCTTAAATTAAATATAATTAAAAGAAATCTAAATAAAATTACTATAATTAACTAAATGATTCCTATTTAAAACTAAATACTTACCTGTAAAATAAACCCTAAACTAGCTATAATATAACTAATAGTTACATTTTATCTAGCTTAGGGTTTATTTTTATTTTACAGGCAAGTTTGTATTTATTTTAACTAGGTAGAATAGTTATTAAATAGTTATTAACTATGTAATAACTACCTAGCTAAAATAAATACAAAGTTACCTGTAAAATAAAACCTTACCTAAGTTACTACACCTAACACTACATTATAATTAAATAATTTCCCTAAATTAAATACATTAAATAAAATTATCTAAAGTACAAAAAAAACACTAAATTACAGAAAATAATAAACAAATTACAAGATTTTTAAACTAGTTAAACCTAATCTAATCCCCCTAACAAAATAAAAAAGCCTCCCCAAATAAAAAAAACCCTACCCTACACTAAATTACAAATAGCCTTTAAAAGGGCCTTTTGAGGGGCATTGCCCCAAAGTAATCAACTCTCTTACCTGTAAAAAAATTACAAATCCCCCCCAACATTAAAACCCACCACCCACACAACCAATCCTACTCTAAAACCCACCCAATACCCCCTTAAAAAACACTAACCCCTTGAAGATCACCTTACCAGGAGAAGTCTTCATCCAACGGGGCAAAGTCCTCAACAAAGCCGGGAGAAGTCTTCATCCAAGCCGGGGTGAAGTGGTCCTCCAGACGGGCAGAAGTCTTCATCCAGATGGCATCTTCTATCTTCATCCATCCGGCGCGAAGAGGGTCCATCTTCAAGACATCCGACGCAGAGCATCCTCTTCAATCGACGGCTAACACAGAATAAAGGTACCTTTAAGTGACGTCATCCAAGATGGCGTCCCTTCAATTCCGATTGGCTGATAGAATTCTATCAGCCAATTGGAATTAAGGTAGAAAAAAATCCTATTGGCTGATGCAATCAGCCAATAGGATTGAGCTCGCATTCTATTGGCTGATTGGATCAGCCAATAGGATTGAACTTAAATCCTATTGGCTGATTGCATCAGCCAATAGGATTTTTTCTACCTTAATTCTGATTGGCTGATAGAATTCTATCAGCAATCAGAATTGAAGGGACACCATCTTGGATGACGTCACTTAAAGGTACCTTCATTCTGTGTTAGCTGTTGATTGAAGAGGATGCTCCCCGTCGGATGTCTTGAAGATGGACCCGCTGCGTGCTGGATGGATGAAGATAGAAGATGCCGTCTGGATGAAGACTTCTGCCCGTCTGGAGGACCACTTCGCCCCGGCTTGGATGAAGACATCTCCCGGCTTCATTGAGGACTTCGGCCCAGTTGGATGAAGACTTCTCCCGGTAAGGTGATCTTCAAGGGGTTAGTGTTAGGTTTTTTTAAGGGGGTATTGGGTGGGTTTTAGAGTAGGGTTGGTTGTGTGGGTGGTGGGTTTTAATGTTGGAGGGGGATTTGTAATTTTTTTTACAGGTAAAAGAGCTGATTACTTTTGGGCAATGCCCTGCAAAAGGCCCTTTTAAGGGCTATTTGTAATTTAGTGTAGGGTAGGGCTTTTTTATTTTGGGGGGCTTTTATATTTTGTTAGGGGATTAGATTAGGTATAATTAGTTTAAAAATATTGTAATTTGTTTATTATTTCTGTAATTTAGTGTTTTGTTTTTTTTGTACTTAATTTAATTTAATTGTATTTAATTGTTGTTAAATGAGTTAATTTATTTAATTATAATGTAGTGTTAGGTGTAATTGTAACTTAGGTTAGGTTTTATTTTACATGTACTTTTGTATTTCTTTTAGCTAGGTAGTTATTAAATAGTTGATAACTATTTAGTAACTATTCTACCTAGTTAAAATAAATACAAATTTGCCTGTAAAATAAAAATAAACCCTAAGCTAGCTACAATGTAACTATTAGTTATATTGTAATCTAGCTTGGGGTTTATTCTATAGGTAAGTATTTAGTTTTAAATAGGAATAATTTAGTTAATGATGGTAAGTTTTATTTAGATTTATTTTAATTATATTTAAATTAGGGGGTTAGGGTTAGGGTTAGACTTAGATTTAGGGGTTAATAATATTAGTATAGTGGCGGCGACGTTGGGGCGGCAGATTAGGGGTTAATAAATGTAGGTAGGTGTCGGAGATGTTAGGGACGGCAGATTAGAGATTAATAATATTTAACTAATGTTTGCGAGGCGGGAGTGCAGCGGTTTAGGGGTTAATATATTTATTATAGTGGCAGCGATGTCCGGTTAAGCAGATTAGGGGTTAAAAAATTTATTTTAGTGTTTGTGATGTGGGGGGGGGGGGGCCTCGGTTTAGGGGTTTATAGGTAGTTTATGGATGTTAGTGTACTTTTTAGCACTTTAGTAAAGAGTTTTATGCTACGGCGTTGTAGTGTAAAACTTTTAACTACTGACTTTAAAATGCGGTACCAGGCTTGACAGGAGAGGGTCTACCGCTCACTTTTTGTCAGACTTGTAATACCGGCGCTATGTAAGTCCCATTGATTGACGTAAATGGATTTGCGATATTTCCAAGTCTGGCCAAAAAAGTGAGCAGTACACCTGTACCTGCAAGACTCGTAATACCAGCGGGCGTTAAAAAGCAGCGTTGGGACCGGCCAACGCTGCTTTTTTAAGCCTAACACACAACTCGTAATCTAGCCGATTATTTTGTTATTATTTGATGTATCCCAGATCATTATGTATAAGGCTAGTGAAATAGTAACCTAGCAGAATTGTGCCTCTCTTAGAATCAGAAGAGCGATCATAGATTTGTATCTTTTCATATACCAGTGTAACTGTAAGGATTTCAGATCAAATTAACTATTTACATTTTTCTAAGAGTGTTAATCAATCCACTATATTAGAGTGGACCAAATAGTGACACACCAACAGTACACTCTATTCTTATCTAATATGATATAGCGGTGGATATATAAACCCACACAGGGTGATCCATCTCATATTGAGCAACCTTATAGTAAGTATCAAGGGGTTTAACTTATCAGTTACCAATAGGCCTGAATTTTTATATAGTTATTCCCCATATTACAGTCTCCAACAACCATAACCAGTGTTTGGGTCGTTTTTAAGTTGTTTGTCATTTTTATTTTAAGTTGATGTTAATAAAAGTTATATTTTAAAACCCATTTGGGACAATACTGCCCAATAGTCAAAGCCTAGAGTGCTATATGTGCATACTTGATGAGGGGGGACACGCTGTCTCTTACAGGCCCATTTATCAAAGGGCTTGCGGACCTGATCCGACACTGCGGATCAGGTCCGCAAGACCTCGCTAAATGCGGAGAGCAATACGCTCTCCGCATTTAACATTGCACCAGCAGCTCACAAGAGCTGCTGGTGCAATGCCGCCCCCTGCTGACTCGCGGCCTGTCAATCAACCCGATCTTATTCGATCGGGTTGATGTCCGGCGATTCCTGTCCGCCTGTTCAGAGCAGGCGGACAGGGTTATGGAGCAGCGGTCTTTAAACCGCTGCTTCATAAGTTGTGTTTCTGGCGAGTCTGAAGACTCGCCAGAAACACGGCCCTTCAAGCTCCGTACGGAGCTTGATAAATGGGCCTGTTAGTGTCATCCCTCTTACGCCTAGATTTAGAGTTTTGCGGCCAAAGGGGTGCTTTTTTCTGGCTGCACCTTTTAAATACCGCTGGTATTTAGAGTTCACAGAATGGCTGCGTTAGGCTCCAAAAAAGGAGCGTATAGCATATTTACCGCAACTTCAACTCTCGATACCAGCGGTGCTTACGGACGCGGCCACCTTAAAAAACGTGCTCGTGCACGATTCCCCCATAGAAAACAATGGGGCTGTTTGAGCTGAAAAAAAACCTAACACCTGCAAAAAAGCCGCGTGGGGAAACACTTCCTACGTCTGCACCTAACACTCTAACATGTACCCTGAGTCTAAACACCCCTAACCTTACACTTATTAACCCCTAATCTGCCGCCCCCGCTATCGCTGACCCCTGCATATTATTTGTAACCCCTAATCTGCCGCTCCGTACACCCCCGCCACCTACATTATCCCTATGTACCCCTAATCTGCTGCCCTAACATCGCCGACCCCTATATTATATTTATTAACCCCTAATCTGCCGCCCCCAACGTCGCCTCCACCTAACTACACTTATTAACCCCTAATCTGCCGACCGGACCTGAGCGCTACTATAATAAATGTATTAACCCCTAATCCGCCTCACTCCCGCCTCAATAACCCTATAATAAATAGTATTAACCCCTAATCTGCCCTCCCTAACATTGCCGACACCTAACTTCAAGTATTAACCCCTAATCTGCCGACAGGAGCTCACCGCTACGCTAATAAATTTATTAACCCCTAAAGCTAAGTCTAACTTTAACCCTAACACCCCCCTAAATTAAATATAATTTAAATCTAACGAAATAAATTAACTCTTATTAAATAAATTATTCCTATTTAAAGCTAAATACTTACCTGTAAAATAAACCTTAATATAGCTACAATATAAATTATAATTATATTGTAGCTACTTTAGGATTAATATTTATTTTACAGGCAACTTTGTATTTATTTTAACCAGGTAAAATAGCTATTAAATAGTTAAGAACTATTTAATAGTTACCTAGTTAAAATAATTACAAAATTACCTGTAACATAAATCCTAACCTAAGTTACAATTAAACCTAACACTACACTATCAATAAATTAATTACATAAAATACCTACAATTATCTACAATTAAACCTAACACTACACTATCAATAAATTATTTAAATACAATATCTACAAATAAATACAATGAAATAAACTAACTAAAGTACAAAAAATAAAAAAGAACTAAGTTACAAAAAATAAAAAAATATTTACAAACATTAGAAAAATATTACAACAATTTTAAACTAATTACACCTACTCTAAGCCCCCTAATAAAATAACAAAGACCCCCAAAATAAAAAAATGCCCTACCCTATTCTAAATTACAAAAGTTCAAAGCTCTTTTACCTTACCAGCCCTGAAAAGGGCCCTTTGCGGGGCATGCCCCAAAGAATTCAGCTCTTTTACCTTAATTCCGATTGGCTGATAGAATCCTATCAGCCAATCGGAATTCGAGGGACGCCATCTTGGATGAAGTCCCTTAAAGGAACCTTCATTCTTCAGTTGGACGTCGAACGAAGAGGATGGATCCGCGCCGGAGGTCTTCAAGATCAGCCGCTCGTCATCCGATGGAACAACATAGAAGATGCGGCTTGGATGAAGATGTTTGCCGGTCCGGATGTCCTCTTCTGCCCGGATAGGATGAAGATTTCTTCCCGAAGATGGACTTCTTCATTTGCCGCTTGGATCCAGACTTCAGCCCGAGGATGGACGTCACTCTTCAGCCCCCCGCTTGGGCTTGGATCAAGACTTCGGACCCTCTTCTGGACCGATCGGTGAACCCGGTGAGGTGAAGACAAGGTAGGACGATCTTCAGGGGCTTAGTGTTAGGTTTATTTAAGGGGGGTTTGGGTTAGATTAGGGATATGTGGGTGGTGGGTTGTAATGTTGGGGGGGGTATTGTATGGTTTTTTTTACAGGCAAAAGAGCTGAATTCTTTGGGGCATGCCCCGCAAAGGGCCCTTTTCAGGGCTGGTAAGGTAAAAGAGCTTTGAAATTTTGTAATTTAGAATAGGGTAGGGCATTTTTTTATTTTGGGGGTCTTTGTTATTTTATTAGGGGGCTTAGAGTAGGTGTAATTAGTTTAAAATTGTTGTAATATTTTTCTAATGTTTGTAAATATGTTTTTATTTTTTGTAACTTAGTTCTTTTTTATTTTTTGTACTTTAGTTTATTTCATTGTATTTATTTGTAGATATTGTATTTAATTAATTTATTGATAGTGTAGTGTTAGGTTTAATTGTAACTTAGGTTAGGATTTATGTTACAGGTAATTTTGTAATTATTTTAACTAGTTAACTATTAAATAGTTCTTAACTATTTAATAGCTATTGTACCTGGTTAAAATAAATACAAAGTTGCCTGTAAAATAAATATTAATCCTAAAATAGCTACAATATAATTATAATTTATATTGTAGCTATATTAGGGTTTATTTTACAGGTAAGTATTTAGCTTTAAATAGGAATAATTTATTTAATAAGAGTTAATTTATTTCGTTAGATTTAAATTATATTTAATTTAGGGGGTGTTAGGGTTAAAGTTAGACTTAGCTTTAGGGGTTAATAAATTTATTAGAGTAGCGGTGAGCTCCTGTCGGCAAATTAGGGGTTAATACTTGAAGTTAGGTGTTGGCAATGTTAGGGAGGGCAGATTAGGGGTTAATACTATTTATTATAGGGTTATTGAGGCGGGAGTGAGGCGGATTAGGGGTTAATAACTTTATTATAGTAGCGGTGCGGTCCGCTCGGCAGATTAGGGGTTAATAAGTGTAGGCAGGTGGAGGCGACGTTGAGGGGGGCATATTAGGGGTTAATAAATATAATATAGGGGTCGGCGGTGTTAGGGGCAGCAGATTAGGGGTACATAAGGATAACGTAGGTGGCGGTCGGCAGATTAGGGGTTAAAAAATTTAATCGAGTGGCGGCGATGTGGGGGGACCTCGGTTTAGGGGTACATAGGTAGTTTATGGGTGTTAGTGTACTTTAGAGCACAGTAGTTAAGAGCTTTATAAACCGGCGTTAGCCCAGAAAGCTCTTAACTACTGACTTTTTTCTGCGGCTGGAGTTTTGTCGTTAGATTTCTAACGCTCACTTCAGCCACGACTCTAAATACCGGCGTTAGAAAGGTCCCATTGAAAAGATAGGATACGCAAATGACGTAAGGGGATCTGCGGTATGGAAAAGTCGCGGCTGGAAAGTGAGCGTTAGACTCTTTCCTGACTGACTCCAAATACCAGAGGGCGGTAAAAACCAGCGTTAGGAGCCTCTAACGCTGGTTTTCACGGCTACCGCCCAACTCTAAATCTAGGCCTAAGTGTTAAAACTTTACATTCAGACAGGACTGCAATTATTTGCAAAATTAGAAAATGTGCTTTCATGGTTTATTGTCATGAATTTATATTAAATGGATTCATTCCCTATTTTTCAACCTGTTATTGTTAGAAGACTGTAAAAAGAGGCAAATCAATAACAAAGGTTATTGTTTTTTTAAAAAAAAATAATGTAAAGCTGGTGGGAAAACAATTCAAATACCATTTTGAAAAGGTTTATCTCACTTCAAAAACACAGTTTCAAAGCTCTAAAAATAGTCTGTAGTATACCCTATAATATAAAAAATTCCTTTGATTTTGACAATACAAAACAGAAGTGATTTGTTCCCCAAACATTAAGAGAACATATAATTAATCATATTTTTATATCTGTGTTTCATAAGGAGATACATAGTTTTCAAGATGAAAAAGTTCTATTTATCTGTTGTCCAATGTTCTAAGTTAGTCAATTTTAATCAAATTAATGCTACAAAATGTCTCTTTAAGGGACACTGAACCCAAATGTTTTCTTTTGTGGTTCAGATAGAGCATGTAATTTTAAGCAACTTTCTAATTTACTCCTATTATCAATTTTTCTTCATTCTGAAAATGAAGGCATCTAAGCTAAGACTCTAAGGAACAAATTAAAGGCTAGTGGGTATCCGGATGGACCTATAAATAAGGCGTACATGGAAGTCCAAAAAATGTCTAGGTCAGATCTACTCAAATCTAAGAAAAATAGGGGTAGAGTTGATAATCAACAGAAAAGTGAGATCACGTTCATAACCACTTATTCTAATCAGTATAGGGAAGTTTGTAACATTATTAAGAAAAATCTCCCTACTTTAAAGCAGACGAGTTACTTAAGAATGTTATTGATAAGGGCAGTCGCTTTGTTTCTTAAAGGAACATCACTATAGGAAACATGGTCTCACCCAGTGCATTAAGGAAAACAAAGAAACAGAGTAGTTGGCTCACCTGTAAAGGTCATTACAGGTGTGGGACACGTAGTTGTATAGCCTGCAATCACACAATGAATGTATCCACCAATCAGCAAGAACAACCCAGGTTGTTCACCAAAAATGGTCTGGCATCTAAACTTACATTCTTGCTTTTCAAATAAAGATACCAAGAGAATGAAGAACATTTTTATAATAGGAGTAAATTAGAAAGTTGCTTAAAATTGCATGTTCTATCTGAATCACAAAATAAATATATTGGGTTCAGTGTCCCTTTAATATTCTAACCAGAATAGCTCTAAGAACATCATAGTATTGAACACTTTACCCTCATCCACCACATTTTATGGTTTGTATATTGGACATTATATCTCCTTTTGTCTTTCCAAATTTCTGTTACCACAATTTTTCACCTGTATGAAGAAAATGAAAATATTGCTAAAACAGATCAATAACCATTAACTCAGTATTTTGCTAGAAATACTGTGGTAGATGCTTATGATGGTAATGTGTGAAAACAACATATGTTTGGAACCTTCACATAAAGTGCTTATAATTTGTATGTCTTGATGTATATTTCAAAGTAGTAACTGCATTGATTCCCTTTGAAGATATCCATTATCTGATCCTTGATGTGTAGGTAAATAATAACACTCAGTTGATTATGAGTTGATGTACATCCTTTATGTCATCGTATTACTGCTATCATCTTTTAAATCTCTCTGCTGTTTCTGTCTAGAAGGAGCACTATGGTGGTGTCTTTGGGTGATTGTCTGTGTTTCTTATTGACTGATTGCAAAGTGGTTCTGTTACAGAAATACCAAAAGGGGTACATGCCTTATTTACCAAACATTTGTGCAACTGTCAATAAACTATGCATCAGCCTAAGATAAACATTTTACTATTAAAAAAACACAGTTTGATTGTCTGTCTGTTCATGTGTTTATTTGTTAAGTGATTTTGTGGATTTTCTTGGCAGACTTTGTGTGATTTTTTTGTTTTTTGAAAAACATTTATTTTTTATTTTTTTCCTTTTAGTCCTTTTTTCATCCAATGATGTTAAAAGAACTTCAGTGTGTATTATCTGTCCCATTAGCTGATCTATTTACTAAACCACTGTTGACAGGCGTTCAGGATAATACTTAATTTGGTACCTCTTCGTAAAAAGTGTAGCAGGAAATACTGGTAACTACAGGTCTGTCAGTATAACTTCAATAGTAGGAAAATAATGGAAACTCTTTTAAAGGACCCAAAAACCGCTAAGCAGCTCAGTACAGGGGTGGAAATGACTCAGTAGCATCAAGCATAAACATCCTTCTTGACTCTTTTTGTAGTGGTAGTTTAGCAAGATCTGCACACCTACCCTGGGCAGAGGTGGGACGTGATTAATAATAGTATAGAATAAATAAGGAATCTTATATTTGGCAACAGAAGAAATCCTGGCTTCTGGTTGTTCTGAATTGCCTTTTAATAAAGCTTCTTTTATCCCAGAGCAATGGTGTGTCATAAGGCTTTTGGGATCATCATTTGCTTTTCCAATGTAAAAGAAACCACATGGGTATTGCAACATGTATGCAGTACACTTAGGTGAGCCTAAATCTTTGATAGTAGCCCTTGTTTTTCAGTGGGTTTATAAAATAAACTTGCCAGTAGTTAAAGGGACACTGTACCCAAAAAAATTATTTTGTGATTCAGATTGAGCATGAAATTTTAAGCAACTTTCTAATTTACTCCTATTATCAAATTTTCTTCATTCTCTTGGTATCTTTATTTGAAATGTAAGAATGTAAGTTTAGATGCCGGCCCATTTTTGGTGTACAACCTGGGTTATCCTTGCTGATTGGTGGATAAATTCATCAACCAATAAAAAAGTGCTGTCCAGAGTACTGAAACCAAAAAAAAGCTTAGATGCCTTCTTTTTCAAATAATGATAGCAAGAGAACAAAGAAAAATTGATAATAGGAGTAAATTAGAAAGTTGCTTAAAATTGCATGCTCTTTCTGAATTACAAAATAAATAATTTGGGTTCAGTGTCCCTTTAAGTCATTTGATGTCATGCATCCAGTGCCCCGGTTTGACATGACTCATGTTGTTAGTGGTTTATAGTTCTCTTGTACATCAAATTTGACTAGCATATTCCAAAGTGATCTTGCCCTTTTGAATGCAACTCTGGGTGGACCCATATTAGTGACCTGTAAGATTAAACTAGATTGAACAATATGCCAATTATTTTAATATAGCTCAGCCCGTGATTGTTTGACAGGTGTGAAGACTGTAGTGAACTTCAGTTGTTCTTCCCCTACAGTCTGTGGTAGCTGGTCTCTATATTGCATTATTATTAACCTCTCTTTTTCATTCTGTTGAAGTCACTTTTGGTATCCATGTTGGATACATTATTGTTCCATTTCTTGCATTTGTATGCAGTTGTAATTTTTTCAGTATAATTCCTCACAGCCCTTTGCAATTGTTAGCATGGTAGTGTTTGTTTCTGGGCAGGTGGATGGCGCCTCCAATATCATATCATTTAATTTCCTATAGAGCATAATTTGCAGTTTTCCCCCTTTCTTGTAAATTATTATATCCAAAACATCCACACTGGATACATTATAGTTTTATTTAACTTAAACTTCAGAGATGGATTTGTTGAATCAAGAAGGGTAAACCATTCCAGCAATTGCTCCTCTGGACTGACCAGATAAGGAACAAGTCATCAATATAGTTAAATAAATAGAATTCTCAAATTGAGCCATATAACTATTTAGTAGACAGTGGGGCCATAGGTTCAAACTTGAAATAATTTAATGTTATCCAAAGCCCAAGAAATCTGAAATTATTTTAGCAGGAGGCCCCACTTGTGGGTACAACAGTAACTGTCTCCCCACCGCATCACAACCCTCCTCATGCGGCATCACTGTATGCAGGCTTGTTTTGTCCAAATTTGCCAAAAGTTCAGTATCAGCTTTAGATTCCACCTGTTCCAGCATCTTTAATAATGACAGGGAATCCATCAAATACAAAGATATATTTTGTACATAAGGCTGTAGTTTGGAGTCCAATTAGATAGGAATAGGTTGGAGCAAGAATCGGATTGCGGAAACAATAGGTCTTCCTAAAGGTACCTGGAGTATAGAACATGGGAACTATCGATATAGCTCATTTTATAAATTTCCAATAGATTGGTCTACTTGTGTGAACATCTTAGTAGGATCACTTTGTATTTACCATAAGTTGTCACATCATTTGGTGGTTGGATAATTTTGTCCCTGTAATACATATATGCAAATTGGTGACTGACCCATCCTTGCCCTCTTCTTGGATAATTAAAATCTGTTTCTTTCATGTAATTGGCAAGCGTCCATGAGCTAGTGACGTATGGGATAAAAAATCCTACCAGGAGGGGCAAAGTTTCCCAAATCTCAAAATGCCTATAAATACACCCTTCACCACACCCACAATTCAGTTTTACAAACTTTGCCTCCTATGGAGGTGGTGAAGTAAGTTTGTGCTAAGATTTCTACGTTGATATGCGCTTCTCAGCATTTTGAAGCCCAGTTCCTCTCAGAGTACAGTGAATGTTAGAGAGATGTGAAGGGAGTATCACTTATTGAATGCAATGGTTTTCCTCACAGGAGATCTATTTCATAGGTTCTCTGTTATTGGTCGTAGAGATTCATCTCCTACCTCCCTTATTCAGATCGACAATATACTCTCATATTCCATTACCTCTACTGATAACCGTTTCAGTACTGGTTTGGCTATCTGCTATATGTGGATGGGTGTCTTTCGGTAAGTATGTGTTTATTACTTAAGACACTCTCAGCTATGGTTTGGCGCTTTATGCATTAATATAAAGTTCTAAATTTATATATTGTACTTATATTTGCCATGAGTCAGGTTTATGTATATTTCATTTTGCAGACTATCAGTTTCATATTTGGGGAAAAACATATTTAGGAAAATATTTTTCTTACCTGGGGTTTAGTCTTTTTTCAAATTGACTGCTTTTTTCATTAAATTTCGTGGGCAAAATTAGGCCCTCGAGGGCGCAAAATGCCAAAGTTTATTGCGTCATTCTTGGTGCGAGAATTTTTTTTGGAGCAAAGGTACGTACGATGACACAAATTCGTAATTTCTGGCATCTTAGTTATCAAGTTCCTTGCACAAGGTTGCGTCTTCAATGACGCGAGTGTATCATTTCCGGATGTTTTATCTCATGTTTATGTCATGATAAGCTTTTACATGCAGAGAATGTGTCCATCAGTAATAGTACTATGCCAGTTGTTCCTTCAACATCTAATGTACGTGATATACCTGTGAATATAAAGGATTTTATTTCTGATGCAATTCAGAAGGCTTTGTCAGCCATCCAGCCTTCTAATAAGCATAAAGGTCGCTTAAAATTTCTCATAAAATTGATGAATTTCCGAATGACCGACAACATACTGAATTATCCTCCTCTGATGAAGATCTATCTGATTCAGAAGATCCTTCCTCAGATATTGACACTGACAAATCTACTTATTTATTTAAAATGGGGTATATTCGTTCCTTGTTAAAAGAGGTGTTGATTACTTTGGATATTGAGAAAACTAGTCCTCTTGATATTAAAACTAGTAAACGTTTAAATTCTGTTTATAAACCTCCTGTGGTTACTCCAGAGGTTTTTCCAGTTCCTGATGCTATTTCTGATATGATTTCTAAGGAATGGAATAGGCCTGGTACTTCTTTTATCCATTCTTCAAGGTTTAAAAAAATGTATCCTTTGCCAGCAGTTATTTTGGAGTTTTGGGAAAAGATCCCCAAAGTTGATGGGACTATTTCTACTCTTGCTAAATGTACTACTATTCCTATGGAAGATAGTACTTCTTTTAAAGACCCTTTAGATAGGAAACTTGAATCTTATCTAAGGAAATCTTATTTATATTCTGGCTATCTTCTCAGGCCCGCCATTTCTATGGCTGATTTTGCAGCTGCATCAACTTTTTGGTTGGAGAGTCTAGCGCAATAGGAAACAGATCCTGATTTGTCTAGCATTGTTCGCATGCTTCAACATGCTAATCATTTTATCTGTGATGCCATTTTTTATATCATAAAAATTGATGTTAAATCTATGTCTTTAGCTATTTTAGCTAGTAGAGCTTTGTGGCTCAAATATTGGAATGCTGACATGGTATCTAAATCTAGATTACAATCTCTTTCTTTCCAAGTTAATAAGTTATTTGCTTCTCAGTTGGATTTGATTGTTTCAACTGTCACTGGGGGGAAGGGAGTTTTTTGCCTCAGGATAAAAGACCTAAGGGTAAATCTAAAGCTTCTAACCATTTTCGTTCCTTTTGACAAAATAAGGAACAGAAATATAACCCTTCCTCCAAAGAATCTGGTTCCAATTGTATACCTTCTTCAAGTTGGTGTAAATCCAAACCATTTAAGAAACCAAAGCCAGCTCCTAAGTCTGCATGAAGGTGTGGCCCTCATTCCAGCTCAGCTGGTAGGGGGCAGATTAAGATTCTTCCAAAACATTTAGGCAGACTCTGTCCAAAATCAATGGATTCAGAGTATTGTCTCTCAAGGGTACAGAATTGGATTCAGAGTAAGACCTCCTGTGAGAAGATTTTTTCTCTCACACATCCCAGCAAATCCAGTAAAGGCTCAGGCTTTTCTGAAGTGTGTTTCAGACCTGGAGCTTTCAGGGGTAATGATACCAGTTCCATTTCAGGAACAGGGTCTGGGATTTTATTCAAATCTATTCATTGTCCCAAAGAAAGAAAATTAATTCAGGCCAGTTCTGGATCTGAAAATTTTGAATCATTATGTGAGAGTACCAACTTTCAAAATGGTGACTATAAGGGCTATTCTGCCTTTTGTTCAGCAAGAGCATTATATGTCCACAATAGACTTACAAGATGCTTATCTTCATATTCCGATTTATCCAGATCATTATCAGTATCTCAGATTCTCTTTTAAAGACAAGCATTACCAATTTGTCGCTCTTCCATTTTGCCTAGCGACAGCTCCAAGAATTTTTTCAAAGGTTCTTGGTGCCCTTCTCTCTGTAATCAGAGAATGGGGTATTGCGGTGTTTCCTTATTTGGACAATATCTTGGTACTGGCTCAGTCTTTACATCCTGCAGAATCTCACACAAATCAACTAGTGTTGTTTCTTCAAAGTCATGGTTGGAGGATCAATTTACCAAAAAGTTAATTGATTCCTCAGACAAGGGTCACCGTTTTAGGTTTCCAGATAGATTCAGTGTCCATGACTCTCTAACAGACAAGAGACGAATAAGATTGGTTTCAGCTTGTCGGAACCTTCAGTCTCAATCATTCCCTTCAGTAGCTATGTGCATGGAAGTTTTAGGTCTCATGACTGCAGCATTGGACGCGATCCCCTTTGCTCGTTTTCATATGAGACCTCTGCAGCTTTGTATGCTGAACCAATGGTGAAGGGATTATACAAAGATATCACAATTAATATCTTTAAATCCCAATGTTCGACTCTCTCTGACTTGGTGGTTAGATCACCATCATATAGTTCAAGGGGCCTCTTTTGTTCGTCCAACCCGGGCTGTGATCACAACAGATGCAAGTCTTTCAGGTTGCAGAGCTGTCTGTGGATCTCTGATGGCACAAGGGGTTTGGAAACCTCAAGAGGCAAGGTTACCAATCAATAATTTAGAACTCTGTGCTATTTTCAGAGCTCTTCAGGTTTGGCCTCTGTTGAAGAGAGAACCATTCATTTGTTTTCAGACAGACAATATCACAACTGTGGCATATGTCAATCATCAGGGTGGGACTCACAGTCCCCAAGCTATGAAAGAAGTAACTTGGATACTTGCTTGGGCAGAATCCAGCTCCTGTCTAATTTCTGTGGTTCATATCCCAGGTATAGACAATTGGAAAGCAGATTATCTCAGCCGTCAGACTTTACATCCGGGGGAGTGGTCGCTCCATCCAGATGTGTTTTCTCAGATTGTTCAGATGTGGGGTCTTTCAGAAATAGATCTGATGGCTTCTCATCTAAACAATAAACTACCCAGGTACCTGTTCAGGTCCAGGGATCCTCAGGCGGAAGCGGTGGATGCGTTAGCAGTTCCTTGGTGTTATCAACCTGCTTATATCTTCCTGCCTCTGGTTCTTCTTCCAAGAGTGATTTCCAAAATCATCATGGAACATTTGTTTGTGTTGCTGGTGGCTCCAGCATGGCCTCACAGGTTTTGGTATGTGGATCTCATTCGGATGTCCAGTTGCCAATCTTGGTCACTTCCATTAAGGCCAGACCTTCTGTCTCAAGGTCCGTTTTTCCATCAGGATCTCAAATCATTAAATGTGAAGGTATGGAAATTGAATGCCTAGTGCTTAGTCATAGAGGTTTCTCTGACTCAGTGATTAATACTATGTTACAGGCTTGTAAAACTGTTTCTAGGAAGATTTATTATTGAGTTTGGAAGACTTATATTTCATGGTGTTCTTCTCATAAATTCTCCTGGCATTCTTTTAGAATTCCTAAAATTTTACAGTTTCTTCAGGGTGGTCTGGATCGTGGTTTGTCTGCAAGTTCCTTGAAGGGACAAATCTCTGCTCTTTCTGTTTTATTTCACAGAAAGATTGCTAAGCTTCCTGATATCCACTGTTTTGTACAGGCTTTGGTCCGTATCAAGCCTGTCATTAAATCAATCTCTCCTCCTTGGAGTATTAATTTGGTTTTGAAGGCTTTACAGGCTCCTCCTTTTGAGCCTATGCATTCTTTGGACATTAAACTACTTTCCTGGGAAGTGTTGTTCCTTTTGGCCATCTCTTCTGCTAGAAGAGTGTCCGAATTATCTGCTCTTTCTTGTGAATCTGCTTTTCTGATTTTCCATCAGGATAAGGCAGTTTTGCAGACTTCATTTAAATTTCTTCCTAAGGTTGTGAATTCTAACAACATTAATAGAGAAATTGTTGTCCCTTCTTTGTGTCCTAATCCTAAGAATTCTTTGGAGAGATCTTTACATTCTTTGGATGTGGTAAGAGCTTTTAAATATTATGTTGAAGCTACTAAAGATTTCAAGAAGACTTCTAGTCTATTTGTTATCTTTTCTGGTTCTAGGAAAGGTCAGAAGGCTTCTGCCATTTCCTTGGCATCTTAGTTAAAGCTTTTGATTCATCAGGCTTATTTGGAGTCGGGTCAGACAACAACAAAATAGAAGCATATACACTTATTAACTGACATGGGAATCAATCAACTTACAAGGGCATTGTTAAATAATTATTAAATGTGTAAATTTGATTCTTTTTTTTTAAAACCTTTTCCACTTAAGGGACATGAAACACAATTTTTCTTCTTTCATGATTCAGATAGAGAATACAATTTTAAACAACATTCTAATTTACTTCTATTATCTCATTTGTTTCATTCTCTTGGTATCATTTGTTGAAGGAGCAGAAATGCACTCATGGGTGCCTCCAGGAAAGCCTTCCCACCCTTTAGAGCAATGATTTTAACTGCACAAATATTACATCAATTACCACTCAAATCCATATATACAGTATATAAATAAATATATTATGTTTCTTTTTTTTATTTATGTAAGCTCTTACTTGTTTATCTCTATCATTATTTCTGCACCTTGGCTACAGGAATCATCATAATACTGTGAACATCAAATAACAAATGTGCATAATGATTCTATAAAAAGTAAACAACTGTGCCTTTAAGACATGTAGAAACTCATTTTCATGAGGTAAAATACGGAAAGGTTATTTGTCTTTCTGGACTAATTCAGTTTATGTAATTGCCACAATGAAACCTGTACCTGTTTTTTTTTCCAGAGGGCCCCAAACAAACTCACATTGCAGATGGACTGATAAAACCTGATGCTAATGTAATAAATGGAAAATCTTGTACAATTATAATAATTTAATTTGCATATAAAATGACTCAAAGGATTAGCTAATTGCTGCTTTTGGCTGTTAGCATCATATGGAGTCTCCTAATAGAGTGCCTTATTGCATTATCACTCTGGCATGTGGAACATAATTAGAACCTTTGATTTGTACACAAACCTTTCTAGCTGTTAGGTTTTGAAGAGCAACATCCCAGCAATGTTTTTTGTGTGTGTATAATATATGAAGGCATATAATTGTATAACAATGCAAAAAAAAGTGTTGCCATAGCACTGTGCACTGAGATTCCGGGCTGTAGGTACTAAGTTATTTCTGTCCATGTCAAGAAAAATGTCTTATCTCTGCACCCTGTGGTTACCTCCTTCTTGATAATATAAAAAATGCTTTTTTCCCTTTCTTTTGTATTCTTTGCTTGTAACTTCACAGCTCTAATTTTCAGAATTTCATTTTATATAAATTCTTGCAGATAATTGACCAAAATGAATACATATGCAGAAATGTCTATTTCTTGGAGAACGTATTTTTGTATTTTTAACACATCCACATACACTGATGTTTATATATTAGTGTCCAATTGTTTTGTTGCTTTCTCTGAAGCCATGCACTCTATGCTTTGTATTGCTGCTATCAAACAGAGATTTTGTGCTCATACAGACTGTACCCCATGGGGTCTATTTATAAAAGCGTCAATCTCAGTGCATTCGCCGGCATCAATACGCGCGCCAGACATTGCTAAGGTGGATCTGAATAAGATACCCTTATTTATTAAAAAATCCGTCAAAAAAAAAAAAGTACGGTGCGAAGAGTATCGGACTGGTATTAGCTAACAGTCATCGATGTTGCAGTTATTCGGGTTTTTCCCAACTTTATACCATTTCATTACTGTCCATGAACAAGCACATTTTTCTAAAGCTAATCTTTTATTTTTTAACTGTTAATGTCCAAGAAATAGCTACATTTATACCTCAACAAACAATATCTCATAGAAAGTTATTTTTATATTTGTTATACAAAAAATCTGTTATATGATACTTTCACATAAATTAATGTGTATTTGTTTTTCTAGAAGTTATGATATGCTTTTATCTCATCCTATTATATAAAAGGCCAAGTGTGTTTGTCTGAAGCTGTCATGCGCAGTAGAGACAGCACGAGGACCAACACACCTGGCCTTTGAGTCCTACTCCCTAGCTGATCTGCGGCAGAAGTGGGCATGGCCGGGGCGTGAGCGGGGGCATGGCCGACATGAGGGGGCATGGTCGGACTGAATGGCCGTGAAGGGGGCGTGGCCGGGTGTGAAGGGGCCGTGGTCGGGCACGGTCGCTAGATTGAGAGGGGGGAGAGATAGAGAGAGAGGAGGGGAGAGATAGAGAGAGAGGAGGGGAGAGAGAGAGGAGGGGAGAGAGAGGAGGGGAGAGAGAGAGGAGGGGGGAGAGAGAGAGGAGAGGAGAAGAGAAAGAGAGGAGAGGAGGGGAGAGAGGAGAGGATGGGGGAGAGAGAGAGGAGAGGGGGGAGAGAGGATAGGAGGGGAGAGAGAGAGGAGAGGGGGGAAGAGAGAGAGGAGAGGGGAGAGAGAGAGGGGGAGAGAGAGAGAGGAGGGGAGAAAGAGAGAGAAAGAGAGAGAAAGAGAGAGGGGAGAGAGAGAGGAGGGGGGAGAGAGAGAGGAGGGGGGATAGAGAGAGGGGAGAAGGGAGAGAGCTCAAAAGAGAGGGGGAGAGAGAGCGCAAAAGAGATGGGGGAGAGAGAGAAAGCAAAAGAGAGGGGGAGAGAGCGCGAAGAGAGGGGGAGAGAGCACAAAAGAGAGGGAGAGAGAGAGCGCAAAAGAGAGGGGGGAGAGAGAGAGAGCAAAAGAGGGGGGAGAGAGAGAGAGCACAAAAGAGAGGGGGGAGAGAGAGAGCAAAAGAGGGGGGAGAGAGAGAGAGCACAAAAGAGAGGGGGGAGAGAGAGACAGCAAAAGAGAAGGGGGGAGAGAGCGCAAAAGAGTGGGGGAGAGAGAGAGCGCAAAAGAGAGGGGGGAGAGAGCGCAAAAGAGGGGGGAGAGAGAGAGCACAAAAGAGAGGGGAGAGAGAGAAAGAGCAAAAGAGAAGGGGGAGAGAGCGCAAAAGAGAGGGGGGAGAGCGCAAAAGAGAGGGGGAGGGAGAGAGCAAAAGAGGGGGAGGAAGAGAGAGCACAAAAGAGAGGGAGGAGAGAGAGAGAGAGAGAGAGGGGGGGGAGAGAGAGAGGAGGGGAGAGAGAGAGAGAGGAGGGGAGAGAGAGAGGAGAGGGGGGGAGAGAGAGAGAGGAGGGGGGGAGTGAGAGAGAGGAGGGGGGAGAGAGAGAGAGGGGAGGGAGAGAGAGAGGGGAGGGAGAGAGAGAGGGGGGAGAGAGAGAGGGGAGGGAGAGAGGGGGGAGAGAGAGAGGGGGGAGAGAGAGAGCTCAAAAGAGAGGGAGAGAGAGAGCGCAAAAGAGATGGGGGACAGAGCTCAAAAGAGAGGGGGAGAGAGAGAGCGCAAAAGAGATGGGGAGAGAGAGAGCAAAAGAGAGGGGGGAGAGAGCGCGAAGAGGGGGGAGAGAGAGAGCGCAAAAGAGAGGGGGAGAGAGAGAGCGCAAAAGAGAGGGGGAGAGAGAGAGCGCAAAAGAGAGGGGGGAGAGAGAGAGAGCAAAAGAGGGGGGAGAGAGAGAGAGCACAAAAGAAAGGGGGGAGAGAGAGAGAGAGAGAGCAAAAGAGAGGGGGGGAGAGAGCGCAAAAGAGAGGCTTCCTCCAATCATGGCTTTCCCCCAGGGGAGTCATTGCCTGAGGCCATGCCATGATTGGAGGAAGCTGGATTAGTCATTGATGATGTGTGAAGAGAGGATCTTCGGGTGGGGGAAGCTGCTCTGGCTGTGAAAAGAACAAAGGTAAGTTTTTAATCAAAACGGCTGCTTTGTAAACTTTGATGAATGAAAGTGCCCCTGTTTTTAATAGTATTTTTAAAAAATGCTTTCATTCATCAAAGTTTACCTTCACTTTAATACTATAGAAACATCAAATTTGATTCCACTACCTAAAAAAAAAATGTTAATGAGAACCGTACACATTTTCATAATGCTCTGTGCACAATAAAATCATGGAAGCCTGTTATTGTACACACAATTCTGTACATTGCAAACAAAGCTTATCCAAAATATAGGGATTGGATCCCAAAGCAGTATAGCTGCAAAATGTGTTGTTTACATTGAGATATCTGTCTGAGTACAATGTAAAGTTTAAAGGGACAGTCTATGTAAAATGTTTTATTGTGTAAAAAGATAGTGCCTTTACTACCCATTCCCTACCCTAGCTTTGCACAACCAACATTGTTATATTAATATAATTTATAAGTATGTTATATGAGAGTGTGTGTGGCATGTGTGTTGTATGAGTGTGTGTGTAGGGTTGCCAGGCGTCCGGTAATTGACCGGACAGTCCGGTATTTTAAGTTACTGCCCGGTATTTTGTGTTAAAAAAAACCGGACATAGGCAGCTTTTAAAATGATTCAAAGTGTTTACATTTTTTTATGTGATCCGGTCTGGACCCCTGGCCGCATCCACCGGCTAAACCTAACCCAACCTTCCCAGCCCGTGTTTTTACTTCCACCCTCCTCAACCGGCACTGCAGCACCCCTTCTAGCATGCTAGTTAGCTTGCGGGATCTCCGGACTACAAGCAGGAAGGAAGTGGGCATGACTTTCTTCCTGATTTGGGCCTGTGCGTGCTGTGAGTGTCGGATGTCACGTGATCACGCCCGTAACGTCACATCAGTGAGAAGACCCGCGCTGACACATGCAGACTGCAGCAGCAATTTGAAAGTTGTAAGTTCACAAGTCTGTATTATGTTAGGCTCACCTGGCAGAAAAAGAGGCTTCTCTGATGCACCTTTTTAGCAAGAGGGATGTTGCTTACACAGTTACATGCATCTGGCTTTCATGGTTATCAGTGTTTTTAATTCCTACATAGCGTTTTGAATTTCAATGCAATTATTTAAGCAATTCCAATACTTTTTTTTGTCACCTTATAGGCTCTACATGCTCACATACAATTTTTTGAAAACTGTTTTTTTTTGTTGCTTATCAGATGATAATATTGTACAGTGAAAGTTGATTTCTGGAGGATCTATAGATAAGAATGGGATTTGATAGGTAAAACTAAGCAGCATTTCTGCACCAAGAAGTATCTTTAAGTTTAGAGGCTTTGTGGTGTTATAAAGCATATGTGTATACAGAATTTGTGACTACTGATATTAGTGCTTGCTCCTCTGACTAGAATACAAAGTCAAATCATATATGTGATACACTCTGTAACAAATACATTATTTAAAGAAAAGGCCATTTATTTAATGTCCCTCTAACCAACAAGAGATGGATTGCTTTTGAGTATAAGGTGTATAATGGCATCTGCCTTCTTTGTATGATAACCAATCTGTGCCAATATTGGTCAAGGGCACTGTATATATATATATGTGTGTGTGTGTGTGTGTGTGTGTGTGTGTGTGTATGTATGTATGTGTGTGTATATATATATATATATATATATCATGTGTGTGTGTATATATATACCCCCGGTGTCCGGTATTTTTGTGGAGGAGACCTGGCAACCCTATGTGTGTGTGGTATGCGTGTAAAATGAAAGTGTGTGTGTGTTGTATGAGAGAGTGTGTGTTATATGAAAATGTATGTGTTGTAAGAGAGTGTATGGGGTGAGTGTGTGTTATATGAAAGTGTGTGTGTTGTATGAGAGTGTGTGTGGTATGTGTGTTACATGAAAATGTGTGTTGTATGAGAGTGTGCTTGTGTGTGTTGTATGATTGTGTGTGTGTTGTATGAGTGTGTGGTGTGTGTGTTGTATGAGAGTGTGTGTGTTATTACGTTTTACAACGCTTTCAAATTTGATTACAATCAGGAATAAAGCATGCACATATTTTAGTCTCTTTGCTACAAATTGTTGTTTATTTCTTAAGAAATTTTCAGACCAAGTCTGAAAATTGGGTCACAAAGGTATGTGGTATCACTGGGTCTTGGGGAAAAAAAGTTTGAAGAACCCTGATATAGATAACACTAAGCTGACTCTCGTTGAATCGTGAGTGATCACTGATTGGCTAAATTCAAGTATGCACACACTTCTGAAATAAGAGGGATTGGTGCAAAGCCTTAGATACAAGGTAATCACAGATTATTTAGCATTGTATTGTGAAAGGATAACTATGCTTTGTGAGCATTGCAATACTAAATGTAGTGTTTGTCACATAACATAATGCTAACATTGGGCTTTTAGAAATCCATGTGACAGCCAGCCCCCGGACACGAAGGAATGTAGGGGGAGGGGCTTTTGACCCATGGGAGGAAGTGGTTAGACGGCCATCTTCAGAAAATAATTTCATGGCAGCAAGAAGTTTTTTGTCTTAGTCTGTCATGATCTTACCCCTGCAGCTGGAGCCCTTAAGGTAATTGCTTATCCTTCATGGGTTGAGGGTCTAAGCACATTAGGGGTTAATCCCACTCCTTGAGCTCGGGGACCTTATCTGGGTATGACTGGGTGGTGTTTATGCAGGGAGGATTTTAGAGTAGTATAACTGGCTGTTATTCCCTTCACAGGCACGGCAGTTAATAAATCTGCTGCCGTTATTGCCTTACTGACATTTGATGGTTTTATTCCCTTAAACCCTGAGTTGGTATGAGAGGTATTTATTATCTCTAAAGAAGGAGGGTTTTTTTTTGCCTGCATGGGGTCTGTCACTCAATTAGTTTTGGAGCAGCAGACTGAGAGCGGTAAGGGGATTTTAGTTGTGTGCATTGGGTTGTTAGTGCTTTTACAGTCTTAAGATTTTGTGTGTTTTGTATATGTGCTGGAGGTACGCAAGTATTTGCATTAGCGACTTTGGTATTAGGGCTTACGCAATCCGTTTTGCAGAAGAGGAACAGCCACTTCCGGTTACTGTAGGTGGAAGTCTGACCGCAACGCTAGGGTGCTGCACTAGTGCAGTTGCAAGCTCCGGGTGACATGGAGCTACAGATGCTGCTGGGACGTCAGAGGTGCGTTTGTACTTTTGGCATGTGTCCCACACAGTAAAGTGAAGCGGTAATCTGATTCCTGATAGCAGTTGTGTTGTGGTGCTACTATATAATACATGTTAAGTTTCTGCCATCCGGTTCATATTTTGTGTCATGTAGTATGTTTAAAATACGTATGGGGGGGATTTGTCTCATACTAGCATGCATAAGTTAATTTGTTATAGCACGTATTAGCGAATTGGAATATGGTTATGTATTGGCCGTAGGAAGTTCTGATGAGCTGGGGTTATAGTGAACACAAGTATCTGCGTGGTTGCACAGGACTTGCGCCTACTTGGAGCTACAGCTCAATTTTAAATGAGGCAGCAGCTCATTATTTATTTCCTGCAGTTCAGGTTATTTAAAAAAAAAAAAAAATAAATAATAAAAATAAAAATTATTTATATATACAGAGTTTACTTAAAATCTTTTTCCCTTAGAGTGTTTAGTTATTTGGACTCTAGGGTGACACTTTAGGTACGAACATGTCCCTTACATTCTCAGGTGGCGTGCAGCCTTATCACGGTCACTACAGTTATTATATTGTGACTATTAGGTTTGATCCTTATTCCTGCACTTTTGTATGTGGGTGCGCACTGTGTAGGTTTATTTGCGCATAGTACTGTAATACTTTACTGATTTTAAAGTACTCGTTAAACTTCACCTTAATACATTTCCATGTTTTATATACTTATTACTCTAAGTGGGGGCTATATGTTGGTTCTGGCTTTGGTTGGGTTAAATTTCCCGCCATTGGTCTTTTGGCGCAATATAGCTCTCTTTCAGATCAGTGGCGAGTCTAGGGCATTGCATTTGCAGATTCTGTTACGTAGTGGCATAAAAAATTGGTATATCTGTGCAGAATGAGGGATTATAGTGGATATTCCTTCTTATATAGCAGTATATACACATTCAGAGATGTAAAGTTTGGTGCCATAGGGGATATTCATATTATGTCTGTGTTGGTACTAATTTGCTGCTGTACTGGTTTACACTCTCTGCTCTGCCTTAAGGGGGCATGACACCCACGTTTTTATTTCTTTCATGATTTAGAGGGGGAATGCATTTTAGGCATCTTTCTAATTTACTTCTATTGTCTAGTTTGTATTATTCTCTTGATGTTCTTTGCTGAAAAGCATATCTTCAGCTATGGATGTCTGGGGAGTGAGGCGGGGTAGATAGTGGAAGTGAGTTGTAGTGTGGTTTGGATTTGTATGTTCTATCTGAATCGTGATAGAAGGATTTTGGGTTTAGTGGCCCTTTGAGAGCTTTGAGAGGGTTGTTGATCTTATTTCATAGGATCCCTTGTTTTGCCTGCCATCTACTGGCAGTTAACTGTATTTTGCATCTACTCTTCTTTGAGGTACAGTACAGGCTAGTCAATATTAAATTTCCATGATCATGGGGCATGAAATATTTTGACAATTTTAATTGACTTTTATCCTTAAATTTGCTTGTTACCTTGTTGGTATTTGTGAAATGCTAATCCTATGTCGGCTCAGAGCTGTTGGTAACCGCCTCTTTGCTCAGTGCATGTTGGAAATGTTTCACGGTCCTAGTTCATGTGTTGATATGAATCACATTGTGCTCTCTTCCGTGGAGTTTTTAGGGGTCGGCACTGATGGGCTAAATTGCATGTTTGTCAAAGCAATGTGAGATGGGTTAAGAGGGGAAAAGAGGCTAAGATACAAGGTAATCACAGTGGTAACACGTTTTAAGGTAACTGTTGGTTATGCAAATCTGGGGAACAAGTAAGGGATTTTCTAGTCTTTTAAATAATGAAACTTCCGGTGTAGTCTGTCCTTTTAAGTCTTCATGTTTTGTTGCCTATGGAGGATATAGTCATATGTGTATATGATGGCATATAAATATATTTCTATAGTGTATAGTATCTAATATATTCACTGGATGGGTGGGAAAAATTATCCTTCTCTAAGGTTTTTCCACTTTTATTCCTCTGAAGCGTTAATATCATGATATGGGGGATATCCTTTCATCTATACTGAGTATAGGAGTGCAAGTGCTACAATATCTTTCATAACAAAGAGAGTCACAGCGCTGTCAGCGGCGACATCCCTTATGTTATGGAGTATCTAGGGGCACTAATAGGGTACGGTTATATCTTATGAGCCCATCGGTTGTTGTTCGCCTTCCTATGAGCAGACTGCAGCAGTGATACTTTTGACTGGCCCTCTACCCGTTTGATCTCTATAAATGTTACCTTGCATACAGCCTAGCGTTATGACACTGCAAAACTCTGTTGGTGCTTTGCATATACCTGATAATGTCGATAATATTAGATTATATGTGTGTGTGATAATTTTATATTGCCCTATTACGGGGGGAACTCAGATCTTACATTGCAACTGCTATGATTTTACGGTTTGGAGATCACTAATTGGATTGTGTATTCTTTCTGGTTTGGGGGTTTTCTGGGTCTGTGTCCGATCCTATGGGTGGTATTTTACATAAGTTTTATCATGCAGGGACGGTTTACGCAATGTGTTTCCCTCCTATGATTTCTTCCCAATGATCCACTCTGCCTAGTGTAATTTATTGAATTGTTTACAAGTATTTCCATTGCCAGCATATCGGCAGATGTAAAGGGGTGTTTTCCCTGTGGTATACAAACCCATCTTTAAAGTTTTGGCATCGAGGTCAAGCTGTGTTAACATAGCTTGTAGGGGACATTACATTCCCAATGGGGTATAGAAGTGGTAAGGTATTAAAATGTTAACTTCAGATTGTTCTTTACAAGTATGGGTGATTGGTTTATGGACAGATATAAGATAAAGAAGCATGTATATGTACACAAGGTAATACTCTAATGAGATCTGCTTATACATACAGGCTCAATCCATTTTGTTAGGTTGTGGCTTTCATACATGGAATCAGCTGGTTCAGTTACATAAATAAGCCTTACAGGAGCAAATTTAATACTTTTTATACTGTACGGCTTGCTGTTTGCCTGGCCTGCCAATACCCTTGCCAGTTTATGCATCAGGGATGATTTTATTGAAGGGCTGAGGATTGTGGAGGTACCTAGCATCTGTTAAGTCGGAAGACCTGCTGTCAGGGATTATTTTCTAATTATTACTACTGCGGCTGTGGTGGTCTTGGGAAGGAGATGAGGTCCTCCAGGAAGTCTGCTAGAGTCACGCTCAGGACTTTGCAATTTTGCGGGGGAAACTAAAAATTTCCCGCCGCATTATCCAGGAACTGGTAATGACTTAGTTTCTTGAGCTAGTACAGTGCTGGTGGCCATGTTTGTGTGGGCTGATTCGTTTGGGTACGGGTCAGTGTTGTCCACACTGACAACGGTGGGGGTGGTGTCAGTAGTTGGCATATTATCTGCCTCACCCCTAATCCCACGGTCATGGAATTGTTGGGGGCATTTGGGTTGCAGTGCCTGTGTTTCCGTGCGTTGGTGGGAGCAATACACATTTCTGGGGTTCATTTCTCACTGGCTAATGCCTTAAGTGTTTTTTCGATGGCATCGCTCCTGGGAGTTCGCGCCATGGGCAGACAGAGTGGGGAGAGCATTCCCAGTGTAGAAGGGGTACCTTGTACGGCTGACGGCCCACTTGGTGTGGTCTTCCATAGCGCAAAAATGTGGTCTGCATGTGCAAAGTTTGAGTGGAATGGGAAGGATTGATTTCAGTTAAGGGCATTAGAGATGGCGCACTGCATGTGTTGGGGTTTTGTTTAAAGGGTTGTGGAGGATGGTACTCCTGTGGGTGGTGATCCGTAATATATGGCCCCATGGGGGGCTGGGTTATGGGGAGGTGTTTTTCATGGTATCACAAGTGTCTATTTGCCTCAAGGATTTGGGCAGCCTCTGTACCTGCTGTATGGGATTTTGGTGGCTTTATTAGAGATGAGGGTAGGTTGAGGTTCTTATAGTCTTCCTTGTTGGAGGTGTTTGAAATGTGGGTGTTTCATTCTATGGTTGTCCGTTCATATGGTGGTAGGTCTGGTACACTTGTGGGTAGTGGGCCAATTTTTCAATTATTGGTCCTGGCGTGTGGCTGCGGTTGAGCAGGAGGGCTTCCAGCCAGGGTTTGGGTGAATACAGGGCCCCCAGATTGGCTTGCATGTTGCAGCTGAGGGTGGATTATCCTGCACTGTTCCGGTCTTGGGGGTACTAGTGGTCTGGGCCGAGGTAAGGATTTGGGTTTTCTTGCTTCAGAGAAGCCTGGTGAATATGATTAAGGAGGCTTGGAGAGGTTTTGTGGGCTTGTACAGGGTGTACCGGTAGTATGGTATGCGATGGTTACGAGATTGGTTGGAGGGTGGCATGGCTCCATTATAAAATTAACAGGAGGAAGGAGGTGAACAAGCTGGTTGCAGCCTTATGCGTGGAGTACAATGTGTGGTGGTGCATCAGTGTTTGGAGGATGCGAGTACTGGTGAATTTTTATTGGCAGGTTGGTTTACACCTTAATGTTTTAGGTTTAAGGTGGTTTCTCTTGGGGCTCCAAGAGATTTTGGTATCTTTGGCGTGAGGGGTGGCGGGCTGGTCTGTCTGGCAGTCAGTCCAGTCTTTGGTGGGTGCTAGTTCCCTCACTTCTGCAATTGGACTATGGCCATAAGTGAATGGGTTAATCTCCCCACGGGGTGGGAGAGCAGTTTAAGTAGCTTCTTGGACACGGGGTTCCTTGGAGCTTGGTGGTTTTAAAGAAATAACGGACTTATTAAGTCCAGGTGAATTTATACACAGCCTGGTCAACAGGAAAAGGGAGATTAATGAATTAAGTTTGGGAGCTAGCATCTTCAGAGTTAATGGAATTCTATATGGTTCAAAGATTTATTGATTTGGTGTTTTAAATTTGTTATTTAATAAACAGGCTGTGGCCAGTATTTTTACCAAGCAACAAGTGTCTGTGTATTCTTTAATTGCTGGATGATTTAAAGTAATTTAAGTTTATTAAAAGGGGACGGTAATCGACGACGGGGTCATGAAGCTGACGTGCACAGTTACTTACAAAAAAGAAATTATTCACTGGCACTATGTGGGTAATTGGAAGATCACGCTATGGGGACATGACGGCACTATTTGTTTGTATGAGTGGAATCAGTGCTGAGGTTAAGGTCTCCATTGATTTGGGAGTCCAACTCCATTGCAGTTTATGTTAATGTATCATTTTATATACCCTAGTTTAATTTTTGGCAGAGTGGACTGGTGATATAACTAGAATTGACCTATTTTGGATACTGGCTTTTTAGTTAATCACAATAAAGTGTTAGGTTTTATTATTTGAGGAAGATAGTGTGCCAAATCTCTCATTCCCTATCTTGTTCCTCATTATCCCTTTTTCCTCTATATTTCCTGTTATCTGTTGAATTTGATAAGTGTACAGTTACTTACCAGTTTGTGCTGATCTTCACTGACACATAGGGCTCAAATTATCACTCAAGGGGCGGACAGGGGCGTACATATTCACCCCTGTCCGCCCCAGCTCTCCTATGGTGGGCAGAAATCTGCTGCCAGAATTAAACATTGCACACAAGCACTAGTTTGCGCTCGCCTGCGATCCACACACAGCCAATCATGCTCGAGCAGGAGCTGTCAATCTCCCTGGTCGAACGAGGAGAAGAAGGTAGGAAAGCAGTGGTCTCATGGCCACTGCTTGAGTAATCGTGACTGTAGGTTCTCTTGTGAGAATCCTTTGGATATTTCCTTGTTTTCAAAAGAAAAGCAAATTCCATTAAAATAACATTGAGTTGATCATAAATACAGTGTAGACGTTGTTAATGTTGTAAATGATGATTGTAGCTCGAAATTGCTGATTTTTAATGGAATATCTACATAGACATACAGAGGCCCAATATCAGAAATCATCTGTCCTGTATTCCAATAGCACGTTGTGTTTGCTTATCCAAGTTTATTATTTAAAAAGGCTAATTAATCATTAGAAAACCCTTTTGCAATTATGTTATAAAGCTGAAAACTATTGTGCTGATTAACACCAAGATTACGAATTTTGCAATATACCGGGTGCGTAAAGAACGCAAAACAATGAGTGGTATCACACTTTCCATAGCGCTGCCATTACAAGTTACTTAAAAACCTCCTTGTGCTATGCGGCATGGTGCGTTAAGCTCCATACCGCACAAAAGCCAAGTGCTGAGTTTACATGCTCGTGCACACTTTCCTCAATAGATATGAATGGGGAGAAAGTGTTAGAAAAAAAACTAACACCTTTGATCGTGGAATAGCAAATCGCTGTAACACAACCCCATTGATGTCTATGGAGAAAAGAAAGTTATGTTTAAACCTAACACCCTAACATAAACCCCTAATCTAAATACCCCTAGTCCGCCACCCCCGACATCGCCGACACTAAATAAAGTTATTAACCCCTAATCCGCCACTCTCCGACATTGTCGACACTAAATAAAATAATTAACCACTAATCTGCCGCCCCGACATCACTGACACTAAATAAACCTAGTAACCCCTACACCGCCGCCCCCCACATCGCCAACACTATATAAACATATTAACCCCTAAACCGCCGGTCCCGCACATCACAACTAATAAACTAAACCTACAGTATTAACCCCTAAACTGCCAGCCCCCCATATCGCATCTAATAAACTAAACCTATTAACCCCTAAACCGCCGGCCCCCCACATCACACCTAATAACATCTTAAGCCCTAAACCGCCAGCCCCCCACATCGCAAAACACTACATTAAACTAATTTATATAATGTATATATATATATATATATATATATATATATAACATGTAATTTATGGCCATTTCAGAATTATTCCACATTATCTTGGAATACTGTTGATTATGAAAAGGCCAGTTTTGCACTTTCTTTTTTTTCTTAATTCTCTATATTGAAAGCCAAATATCAAAAGAACATTAATGCAACATTTCATTATTGTGTCACGCAGGACTCTTTATACATAGTATGCAATCCTAACAAAAAAAAACAAGAAAGATATTAACTCCATACCATTATGGGGAGGCCACATGGTCCATTGCGCTTTCTATGCTGGGTCCGGAAGTGACGTCACCAGGTCATGCCCAACAACGCGACACGTCATGCGCTGAGTCACTGTTTTCAGGCGGTGAAGAGCGCGGTTGCGAGTGGGAGGACTGGAGGCCCAGGGCACAGCACCGGAGCACCCCTAGTAAGTAGGGGAGTCTCCGGGCGGGGGAAGGGCCTTCAGGGGGTGGGGGGAGCTCCGCTAGGGGGAGCATGGGTCCAGGTATGGCTGCAAGTGAGCAAGGCCTGTGCAGGGCGGAGGCCACAGAAGTGGATGATCTGTTTGGGAGGTCACTGCAATGGGGAAATGAGGCAGTAGTATGCCGGGCTGAAGGGGAGACCACAGGGATGAGTGGCTATGGTGTTAATAGGGTGAATAGTGATAGGAGACATGTGTGTGAGGTGGACAGGGATCAGGGAAAATCCACTGCGTCCAGGCGTGTGGGCCCTGGGAAGGGGGCAGGATATGGTGCGGGGTTCCACCGGGGTAGCTCCGGTCAGGTGCCTTTGGGCATGCACAGCTGCAGGGAGCAAGAGGCTGGCACGAGGGGCATATCTCCTGACATGAGGGGGTATAGCAGCAGGAATGCCAGTGTGAATGAGGAGGTCATCAGGAGGGCTGTGTCAGAGGCACTGGGTCTGTGTATGACTGGGGGACAGGGGGCAGTGCAGGTTGAGGGCCCCTCTGGGGGTCATTCCTTTGCCCAGAGTACTCCCCACAATGTTTTGTGCCCGCAGGTCAGCACCGTAGAACCATCTGCAAAGGACTCCAGATCTTCTGGTGCTATAATGGTGGCTGGGCCCAGCAGGGAGATAGTCAGAGAGGTGGCAGAGGCCTCACAAGCATCTTCAGGAGTCACGGGGCAGGCGGCCCCTGGCGGTGAGTGCACCCATGCAAACATTACACACTCTGGTTCATCTTCTAGTGACTCTGGGTCTGTAAGTGGTGAGGAGTTAAGGCTAGTAGGTAAGGGCCAGAAGAGGATGTTTAGGAGGAGAAAAAAGATGGTGGCAGCGCAATCCAAGGCTAAGGAGGCTAGTAAGGAGCCACTGGGTGGGGCGCTAGGGCCGCAAACTCAGGGGTTCCCGGTCCTGGGGCAGGGGCAGGTGGTTGCTAGGAAGGTGGTGGCTCAGGGTGATACCTACCCATGCCTAGTGCATTCTATCTATTGCCACCTTAAGTCTAAGATGGTCAAAAAGATACAGGAGGGCCAATACATTAATGTATTTGAGCTGTCTCTGGATGCCTTTAGAGATAAGGAAAGGGCAGCAGGGGGCACTGGACCTAAGAAGGTCCGGAGGCCGTAGATGTATGAGGAATGGCTGAAATGCTTTAGAGTGTTGGCATCCTGCTATGTGGACAGATGGCCCCTGCAGGGGCACAATTTGTTTAAGTATCAGTATACAATAGAGGACATTCACACCAGATTTAAGGAAAGGGCATGACATGAGTATGACATGGCCTTCTGTAGGAAGATGGTGGGGAACCCATTGCTGCACTTTGGCACACAAGTTATGTATTTGTGCTCAAGGTTGGGGTTGGATGGCATGACGTCAACGCAGGCCAGTACGCGGCCAGTGGTGGCTCAGGTGGCCATGAGGCTTAAGAAGCACGGTAGAGAATGCTGGAAATACCAGGATAAGCAGTGCGATAGAAGCACTGCTTGTTCCTTTCGGCACATCTGCAAATTCTGCAGTGGGCCACACCCAGGGTGCGAATGCAGCAAGAGACGGGAGCAGGGTATGGAAAAGCCTGCCTTCAGGGGGTCCACTGGGGGCAAAGGCGCAAACGCCACTTAAGTTGGAGGCAATGGTGTCTTGGTTGGTGCATTAACCTTGACCGGGAAGCGGCGGAGTTGCTGAGGTCAGGGTTGCTCGGGGGTTTCAGGATTCCAGTGGTGGGAGCGGCGGTCAGGGTCTTCTGTGCACCGCAATTTAAAGTCAGCGTATGAATTCCCGCACGTGGTCAGGGACAAATTGGGTAAGGAGAGGGTACTGGGTAGGAAAGGGCAGAGGAGCTATGATGGCGAAGCTGGACATTGAGTCAGTATTCCAGCTCCTGCCCCTTCATCCTTCAGCCTTTCGGTTGATGGGCATAAAAGTTGGAGGGGAGGGCATTGGCCCACTACCTGGATGACTTTCTGTTAGTTGGGGGAGCAGGCTCCTCTGAATGTGCCGAGCTGATGGTAGTCATGTAGAGCATGATGGCAGAATTTCTAGTGCCGCTGGCTGAGGACAAAATGGAAGGGCCTTGCACATGTCTCACCTTCTTAGGGATAGAGATTGACACGGCCCAAGTGAGGTGCAGGTTGCCGCGGGACAAGGTAGATTGCCTCCTAGAGGTGGTAAAGGTGGTTTCAAAGGTGAGTTTTATCTCCTTAAAGAAGCTCCAGTCTTTGTTGGGCCTCTTTGTTGGGCCTGCTTAACTTTGCAGGGAGGGCAATCCCGATGGGGAGAGTCTTTAACCATCACTTGGAGAGCCAGTTAAAGGGCCCTAGGGGACAGTGCAAGCATATTGAGGTCACTACGGCCATGAGGGAGGATCTGGCCATTTGGGAAATGTCCCTGGCCAGAGATTTGGGTTATCGAAGGTCTGGTTAGGAACCTGATGCTGTTGGAAATGTTTCCAATAGTGGTGGCCATTGAACTATGGGGGCGTGTGCTAGAGAAAAGGGAGGTTATTTTCTGGACGGACAATATGAGTGTAGTGCACGCCATAAACAGATTGTCTGCGTCATCTCCGGTGGTGGTGACGTACCTGAGGCATTTAGTGTTACGTTGTCTTCAGCGCAATATCTGCTTCACCCCTAGACATGTGCCAGGGGTGCAGAACAGGGTGGCGGATGTGCTATCTCGTTTTAATTAGTGATGTCTCGAATTGTTCGCCGTCGAATAGTTCCCGGCGAACATAGCTTGTTCGCGTTCGCAACGGCGGGCAAACATATGCGATGTTCGATCCGCCCCCTATTTGTCATCATTGAGTAAACTTTGACCCTGTATCTCACAGTCTGCAGACACATTCCAGCCAATCAGCAGCAGACCCTCCCTCCCAGACCCTCCCAGCTCCTGGACAGCAGCCATTTTAGATTCATTCGGAAGCTGCTTTCTTAATGAGAGGAGGGACAGTGTAGCTGCTGCTGATTTAATAGGGAAATTGATAGCTAGGCTAGTGTATTCAGTGTCCACTACAGTCCTGAAGGACTCATCTGATCTCTGCTGTAAGAACAGCACCCCAAAAAGCCCTTTTTAGGACTAGAACATCATTTTTTTTCCTGTGTAATCTAATTGCAGTTGCCTGCCTGCCAGCATGTGTGTCAGGCTCACAGCGTATACTGTGCCCACTTGCCAAGTGCCACCACTCATATCTGGTGTAACAATAGTGTAAATTTAAAAAAAAACTTTTTTGACTGTGAAACATCAGTCTGCTAGTGTAATCTAATTTGCAGTTGCCTGCCTGCCAGCGTGGTTGCCAGGCTCACAGCGTATACTGTGCCCACTTGCCCAGTGCCACCACTCATATCTGGTGTAACAGTAGTGTAAATTTAAAAAAAAAAAAACTTTTTTGACTGTGAAACATCAGTCTGCTAGTGTAATCTAATTGCAGTTGCCTGCCTGCCAGCGTGTGTGCCAGGCTCACAGTGTATACTGTGCCCACTTGCCCAGTGCCACCACTCATATCTGGTGTAACAGTAGTGTAAATTTAAAAAAAAAAAAACTTTTTTGACTGTGAAACATCAGTCTGCTTGTGTAATCTAATTGCAGTTGCCTGCTTGCCAGCGTGTGTGCCAGGCCCACTTGCCCAGTGCCACCACTCATATCTGGTGTAACAGTAGTGTAAATTTTAAAAAAAATTACTTTTTTGACTGTGAAACATCGGTCTGCTAGTGTAATCTAATTGCAGTTGCCTGCCTGCCAGCGTGTGTGCCAGGCTCACAGTGTATACTGTGCCCACTTGCCCAGTGCCACCACTCATATCTGGTGTAACAGTAGTGTAAATTTAAAAAAAAAAACTTTTTTGACTGTGAAACATCAGTCTGCTAGTGTAATCTAATTTGCAGTTGCCTACCTGCCAGCGTGTGTGCCAGGCTCACAGCGTATACTGTGCCCACTTGCCCAGTGCCACCACTCATATCTGGTGTAACAGTAGTGTAAATTTAAAAAAACAAAAAACTTTTTTGACTGTGAAACATCAGTCTGCTTGTGTAATCTAATTGCAGTTGCCTGCCTGCAAGCGTGTGTGCCAGGCCCACTTGCCCAGTGCCACCACTCATATCTGGTGTAACAGTAGTGTAAATTAAAAAAAAAAAAAAATTGACTGTGAAACATCAGTCTGCTTGTGTAAACTAATTGCAGTTGCCTGCCAGTGTGTGTGCCAGGCCCACTTACCCAGTGCCACCACTCATATCTGGTGTAACAGTAGTGTAAATTTTAAAAAAAATAACTTTTTTGACTGTGAAACATGTCTGCTAGTGTAATCTAATTGCAGTTGCCTGCCTGCCAGCGTGTGTGCCAGGCTCACAGCGTATACTGTGCCCACTTGCCCAGTGCCACCACTCATATCTGGTGTAACAGTAGTGTAAATTTAAAAAAAAAAAACTTTTTTGACTGTGAAACATCAGTCTGCTTGTTTGCAGAGGCTTAGATACAAGATAATCACAGAGGTTAAAAGTATATTATTATAAATGTGTTAGTTATGCAAAACTGGGAAATGGGTAATAAAGGGATTATCCATCTTTTAAAACAATAAAAATTCTGGTGTAGACTGTCCCTTTAAACGGGGATTTTGGTCTGTCACTGTGAAGTGGGCGTAACCCTTACACTACCTGATCGATACAACATCATACCTGATGTTTTAAAGCACGTTATTCCAAACAATTTAGAAATATTAGGTGATTTATTCCCTTTATGGTATGTAATTTTCCATGGGAGTTTTGCCATGGATCCCCCTCCGGCATGCCACAGTCAAGGTGTTAGTCCCCTTGAAACAACTTTTCCATCACTATTGTGGCCATAAAGAGTCCCTGTGGGTTTTAAAATTCACCTGCCTATTGAAGTCTATGGCAGTTCGCCCGGTTCGCCCGTTCGCGAACAGTTGCGGAAGTTCGTGTCCGCCGTTCGCGAACGCAAATTTTTAGGTTCGCAACATCACTAGTTTTAATTGGGTACAGTTCAGAAATCTGGTACCTAGGGCGGCAGCCATATGACTAAAGTGCCCCTCCTTTCTTTTTGGAGATGGCACAGGATGGGAAGCCATTCTCCCTCTGATTCAGGCTTCCTTGGCGCTGAAGACGTGGAAGGTTTACCGTAAACATTGGAAACAATGGGTGGTATTCTGTCAGCAGAGGGGTAGCAAGGCACACAGAGCAACTCAGGTACTGGTTCTTGATTGGTTGTCAGGCTTGAGACAAGAGGGAGTATCCAGACTGGGTGTTGGGAGTAGGCTATAAGCAATAAAACATTTTAACATGGCCCTGGGCAATGCAGACCACGGTAAGTCCTTCTTGGTCCAGCAAGTATTGAAGGGCTGGGGTAGGCTGGTCTCTTGCACAACGCATCAGAGGGAACCTATTATCCCTCTTCACCTGAGGCAGCTGGTGTTGGCCTTGAGGGAGGTGTGTTCATCGGAGTATGAGGCCGTTCTGTTTCACACGGCATTCTCCTTAGCTTTTGCTGGAGCACTGCGTTAAGGAGAGCTTGTGTCTTCCGCCAGAGCAAGAGGCTCGGGAGGAATACAGGTGGGGCATATCAGGGCATCGCCAGATGGGCTGTTGCTGCTGGTCCCTTGGTCTAAGATGGATCAGGAGGGAAACAGGTGTTTTTTTTTGTCGTTAGGCAAGTATGAATTCCCTGAATGCTGCGCAGTAATGAGTGTCAGGGATTTTGAACGGATTTGACCGGCAGGCAGTCAGCAATTCCTGGTTCATGAAGATGGCAGTGTATTGTCACTATTCCAATTTAGGAAGGTCCTGGCGAGTGCTGCTGGGGCCGTTGGGTTGGACCCGGGTAGGATTGCCCCTCATTCATTAAGAGTAGGGGTGGCCACATGCGCAGAGGCTAAGGGATCTTCTGCGGCAGAGATAAAGCGCTTAGGCCGATGGAAGTCAAAGCATACATCAGGCCTTTACCATAAAAAACACAAAAAAAACACAACTCAGGGTATGTTGGTTAGGCCCTTCCGCAAGTGTTTTACTTAAAGTTTACAGTGTCTGAGGGGCATGACAGTGGGTTATGCTGCAGGGGGTAGGATAAATCCTGAGTAGGGGCCTGAGTTTTGTGTAACTGTTCACTCCTGTTTCACCAGGTGTTTTAGCTGAGAATTCCCCTCCAGTGCAGGTGTGGATAATTGGACATTCCTTTATCCACTGGGCATCCATCAGGGTGCTCTGTTCCCCGGAAGGTCATCAACTTGGATTTGCAACGTCCAAGGCCAACTTTAGGTGGTTAGGTTGGAGGGGTTTGACTTGGGAGGAACTGCCAGCTCTCCTACAGGAAGCACATAGGAGGTGGGGAAAACCTCAGATTATTGTGTTGCACCTGGGGGGCAACGATATGTGGTCGGTTCCATCTTTGGACCTCATTAAGAGAATGGTGGCCGAGATTAAATGGGTTCATGCATGGCTTCACGACGTGAAGATAGGGTGGTCAAATGTGGTTGCTCGACTGCATTGGTGCTACATCACAACCCAGAAGGCGGCCTATAATATCAGGAAAAAGGTCAACAGGGAGTTGGGTAGAGTGGTAATGGGCCTGGGTGGTTTTGTTATCCGGCACAAACTTATAACGGCTGACAAAAAGGACCTTTATCGCCCTGATGGTGTGCACCTGACTAACGTTGGGCTGGACTTATTTTTGAATGACATCAGGAAGGCACTTTTAGGAGTAATTTAAAAAATAAATACATAGAGGACGCACAAAATACTGTTTGATGTGAAAGTTTTATTGGTGACATGTAAAAAAAAAAAAGAGTAGAAAAAAGAAAAAAAAGAAAAGAAACAAAGTTATGGTTTGTTTTTCAAATTAGTGTAATTTTAAGGTACCTGTTGGCTAAGTGGCGGCAAGAGTAATTTATTGTATTTCCTCTTGTGGTGGTCAGGCAAGGCTCTAGGTGCGGGTATTGAGAGAGAAGAGTGACGGTCTAGAAAAGGGAGGGGTTACACTCACTAGGTGCTGGCCTAGGGGTCCTCTCCCTTCTGAATGCAGGCTGAAGATCTCTTTCATCACAGCTCTTTCTCATGTGGTGTGGGCGGGAACAGCCAGGTGTCCCACTGCCAACCTCAAAAGGAACCTTGGCCGTCTGTCAGTAGGGGCTAGTTTTAGGGTTAAATGCTGCCACCGTATAGTGGGCCTGTAACAACATTAAGAGACAACTAACTTGAAGTCTGGAGTGCTCTAATGTTGTGTTTGCTACATTGTTGCAAGTGGGGAGGCGGGTGTTTGTGCTTACCTTTATAGGTCCCTGCAGCAGTGATCCCGGCCTCTTCCTGTTCCAGACTTCAAGGAGAAATCTTCCCCACCCACCTGTCCCATGGGCCACCTGTCCCATGGGTTGAAGAAGGTGGCTGCAACGATGCGGCTTGGTGAGGTAGTAGGAGGCCCCGGCCGGGGTAGGTTTAGTTGAGCCAGCCATTTGTAAGTCCGGGGCTTAACATAGCTTCCACCTTTTGCAAGGGGGTTGTATGACTCGCCAGCGGAAGGTCGCCTTATTGGGCTGGGGGAGATATGCCCTAGCTGGTGGTCGGGCAAGGCTCTAGGTGCGGGCATCGAGAGATAAGAGTGACGGTCTAGAAAAAGGGAGGGGTTACACCTACTAGGTGCTGGCCTAGGGGTCCTCTCCCTTCTGAACGCAGGCCAAAGATCTCTATCATCACAGCTCTATCTCATGCCGTGGGGCAGGAACAGCCGGGTGTCCCGCTGCCAACCTCGAAAGGAGCCTTGGCCGTCTGTCGGTAGGGGTTAGTTTTAGGGTTAAATGCCACCACCGAATAGTTAGGAACTTGTTACAAGTTCCAGTTATATATACTGTATATATATATATATATATATATATATATATATTGAAATATGAGTGCCTAATATTGGATAATATTAGCTTAGCAGTCAAATAATTTATTGAATAAACGTGACCAGTCTTTCTCCCATTAAAAGTTGTTGTGTGTTATTTCTTAGTGATTAAAGTAATTTGGTTAATGTATGACAGAATAGGTAGTTTGTGTCTTAACACAAACACCCACATACAAACACACATAGACTCACATACAATTGTATTTACAATAAGACAGACATTGCCCCAGCACACGCATACATGCTCACTCAGTTACACACACACACACACATGCATAGACAAATAAACCTGCATACACATGTAGCCACTTACATGTACAACAATGCACACATAAATGCACATTCACCACAAACATATGTGCTCACTCATGCATACATGCACAAAAACACACTAAATATATTCATACACACACACATACACACATTCACAAACTACATAAACACATGCATACACACTACAAACACACATAAACAAATTACACTCAGTTCAGAAGTGTTGCAGGACATTTCAACTATGTAAAACCGTAACAATAAACGGGGGGGGGGGGGGATTACATATGGGAAGAGGCTGGATGGAAACAGTACCCAACCTATTCTAATTTTGTAAAATAAGGCTTGTTTGGAAAGCTTACTCACATATAAGTACAAATACCACAAGTATTAGGGCCCCATTTATGTGTTTCAGGCTCAGCCTCTCCATTACCTCAATCTTCTTGAACCAATCTGAACTGGTTGACTGACAAGCTTTGCTATAATGCAATTAGTTGTGCTAGATCAGGGGTTGCGGCTGCTCAGGTATTGCCTGTGCAATGTTCACTGCGATGCCGGGCAGACAAGGTTCTGGCAATTGATAAACACAGAACAGGGACAAAGTGACATTGCCACTTTCTAGTACTTACAATATGCTTACACAAAGCATACAAACCAACAGAAAGTACACTCTTACCATTAGCATACATCATTCATGTGGACATTTATCATTTTTTTCTTGTGCTGTGTTATAGAATTGATGAAAGGCAATGGAGTGAGTCCCCAGTGAGTAGAATTTGTCTTTTCGTATATAACAACAACAGATAAGTACAAAAATGTAAACTAAAAAGATTTTCAGGGGTATTTAAAATTGAAATTACCCTATTGATGTTTATGCCCATAGTATAAATTATATCGTAATGGATATTTAATCGTCTTTCACATATTTTTTTGTTTCTGTTGCACTGCATTCTGTGTATGTGCGTTTTGAATGGGGGTATTTTGGTTGGTTGTGTTTGTGGATGTATTATTTTGTGTATGTATATTATATGTTAACTGATACCTGCTGGAGTCTAATTATTATTGAGTTTACCACTGACTAAAACATATATTTATGAAGCCATGGGCATCTGCTGTTTTCAAGTGTAGATATTTAAATTACAACAATATATTTTTTTAAATGTTGAATGTCAGTGGTATATATCATTATTACAATTGAAAGGGAGGCTGACAAAACAAAACTACTTGTTTGTTTATTGTGAAGCTGGCTTGCTTTAAACCTGCATCTGTAACCTCATAGAAAACTCCTGTTCAGCCAAAAAGAATCATTTTGAAATTTTTCATCCTCCCCACTGAGAAATGTTAGGAAGATATAACAACAGTGCTATCAAGTTTAATGGGTGGTTTTTGCAGTAGGAAGATATTTGTTTGAGTTCAAAATCGATTTATCTTAAAGTTTTTAGAGACATTTTAAATTGTCAGCCTCCCTCTAAGAGCTCGTACGGTGAGATGCAAGTTATTTGCACTCTAGAAGTTCATTTATTTATTTTCTCATATTCTTCTTGCTGTGACTTTTATTTACTATGGTAACAAAGAGGCAGACAATGACAGCAGGGACTATGGGGCCTATTTATCAAAGCGTCAACTATGTTGCATTCGCCAGCGACAATACGCTCGCCAGACATCGCCAAACATTGCTGCCTCGGACCTGAATACGATCTCCTTATTTATCAAAAAAGCCATAAAAAACACGCGCGTCAAGTACAGTGCGAAGAGCATTGGACTGGTGTTAACTAACAGTAATCGATGTCGCAGTTATTCAGGGTTTTTCCCAACTTTATTTATACCATTTCATTACTGTCCATGAACAAGCACATTTCTTTAAAGCTAATCTTTTATCTGTTAATGTACAAGAAATAGCTACATTTATACCTCAACAAACAATAATATCTCATAGAAAGCTATTTTTATATTGATTTGTTATACAAAAAGAAATCTGTTATATGATACTTTCACATAAATGAATGTGTATTTGTATTTCTAGAAGTCATGATATGCTTTTATCTGATAATTTTTTTTTATTAATGATTATTAATGCTAGAATTTGTACATATATCTTTGCACATACTTGCATATACTGTATATAAATAAATATATATATATATATATATATATATATATATATATACTGTATATATATATATATATATATATATATATATATGTGTGTGTGTGTGTGTGTTTTATGTCAGAAATCTTTTGCAAACATATTTACATGTCCCTAAATTCCTTTTTTTGCTCTAAACAATGTTGTCTTTTACATCTCTGTGTTTATTTATACCACTATATGCATATAGTGTAAATTTATTATTATTCTGAGCAGGAATAATTGTGAATATAACATGTAATCAGGGTATCATATGTATTTATTTGCAATTAATGGATATTTTGAGAACTGGGCCAGTTTTCTCTGTGTACCTGTGTAACCCCTCCTGATTGCAATATAGTTTTAAAAACCACCCCTTCACAGGTTTTATAAAATGGGCTGGCATATAAGATGACATTTCTTACTGAAAAAGAAATTCAAGAGAAGGAAGAAATACACTGAAAATAGCATGCCAGTAAATAGGTGATTTTAATTTCTGCTGTATCTGAATCATGACAGTTTAAAGTTGGGTGGGCTATCCCTTTGAGCTATCAGCTTACGATTATATTGAATCAAACGTCAATTCGAATTTTAAAATCCTTGTCTAAAATATTACACTGGGTGTCCTAATGTCACCATCAATGTTTATCTTTAATACTAAATTTACATATACATACTTTCAAAGTATAATACACAATATAACAAATGGCACTTACAAGTTCTGATGAGTGATCAATGACACAAGTATTGAGCAATTTGATTCGTTAGTGATAGTTTATAATGTGTATTTGAAATAGATTGGCTGATGTCATAAATCATGTGATTATGCATATTCCAATCAAAAGTGGTGGAAAAATTCACTAGTGTGTAGGTTATTTAGGAGTTTGCATCATAATTGGTGCGAAAAGTGTTGAGTCAAAATTGGTGCGAAGTGGAGAGTGGGACTTGTATTACATGGCTTAAACATGGTGCACATAGATTTTTCCAACAAAATACAAAGGAAGTTAGCTATATTATGTTGTGTATTTATTTCATTTTTATCTCTATATCTATTAGTGCAACAAGTTTGAGGCAAAACTAAAATTTGTAGAAATAATATTGTCCCCTTGCTTTGTAATGAGAGACAAAGTTGTAACATAATCCATAAGTAGTAATGTATTTTTCATTTTTATCCCTATATCTACTAGTGCACCAAATGTGGAGTAATAATATTCGGCTAGATTACGAGTTGTACGTTAGGGTAAAAAAGCAGCGTTAAGAGGTCCTAACGCTGCTTTTTTACGCCCGCTGGTATTACGAGTCTTGCAGGTTTAGGGGCACCGCACACTTCTTTGGCCTTACCGCAAAACAATTTACGTAAACTTCTTGTCTTTTTTCTATGGGACTTTCATAGCGCCGGTATTACGAGTCTGTCCTGGGAGGCCAAAAAGTGAGCAGTACACCCTACCCTGTCAAGATCCCTAACGCATTTAAAAGTCAGTAGTTAAAGGGACATGAAACCCAAATTTTTTCTTTCATGATTTGGAAAGAGCAAGCACTTTTAAACAACTTTTTAATTTACTTCTATTATCTAATTTGCTTTATTCTCTTGATATGCTTTGCTGAAAAGAATATCTAGATATGCTCAGTAGCTGCTGATTGGTAGATGCACATAGATGCCTCGTGTGATTGGCTCACCCATGTGCATTGCTATTTCTTCAACAAAGAATATCTAAAGAATGAAGCAAATGAGATAATAGAAGTAATTTGGAAAGTTATTTTAAATTGTATTCTCTACCTGAATCATGAAATATTTTTTGGGGGTTTAATGTCCCTTTCAGAGTTTTATGGTACAATGCCGTAACATAAAACTCATAACTAAAGTGCTAAAAAGTACACTAACACCCACAAACTACCTATTTACCCCTAAACCAAGGCCCTCCCGCATCACAAACACTATAATAAAAATTTTAACCCCTTATCTGCCGCTCCAGACACCGCTGCCACCTACATTATATTTATGAACCCCTAATCTGCTGCCCCCAACATCGCCAACACCTACCTATACTTTTTAACCCCTAATCTGCCGCACCCAACGTCGCCACCACTATAATAAACATATTAACCCCTAAACCACGCACTCCCGCCTCGCAAACATTTGTTAAATATTATTAACCCCTAATCTGCTGGCCCTAACATCACCGCCACCTACCTACATTTATTAACCCCTAGTCTGCCGCCCCCAACGTCGCTGCCACTATATTAAAGTTATTAACCCCTAAACCTAAGTCTAACCCTAAACCTAACACCCACTAACTTAAAGATAATTTAAATAAATCTAAATAAATATTCCTATCATTAACTAAATTATTCCTATTTAAAACTAAATACTTACCTATAAAATAAACCCTAAGCTAGTTACAATATAACTAATAGTTACATTGTAGCTATCTTAGGGTTTATTTTTATTTTACAGGCAAGTTTGTATTTATTTTAACTAGATAGAATAGTTATTAAATAGTTATTAACTATTTAATAACTACCTAGTTAAAATAAAGACAAATTTACCTGTAAAATAAAACCTAACCTAAGTTACACTAACACCTAACACTACAATATAATTAAATAAATTAACTAAATTAAATACAATTACCTAAATTAAATTAAATTAGCTAAAGTACAAAAAACAAACAAACACTAAATTACAGAAAATAATAAACAAATTACAGATATTTAAACTAATTACACTTAATCTAATAGCCCTATCAAAATAAAAAAGCCCCCCAAAATAAAAAAAACCCTAGCCTAAACTAAACTACCAATAGCCCTTAAAAGGGACTTTTGCGGGGCATTGCCCCAAAGTAATCAGCTCTTTTACCTGTAAAAAAAAATACAAACAACCCCCCAACAGTAAAACCCACCACCCACTCAACCAACCCCCCAAATAAAATACTATCTTAAAAAACCTAAGCTCCCCATTGCCCTGAAAAGAGCATTTGGATGGACATTGCCCTTAAAAGGGCAGTTAGCTCTTTTGCCACCCAAACCTAAACCTAAAAATAAAACCCACCCAATACACCCTTAAAAAAACCTAACACTAACCCTCTGAAGATCGACTTACCAGGAGACGTCTTCATCCAAGTCGGGCTGAAGTTCTCAACGGAGACGGGAGAGGTCTTCATCCAAGCCGGGCAAAGTGGTTCTCCAGACGGGCAGAAGTCTTCATCCAGACGGCATCTTCTATCTTCATCCATCCAGCGCAGAGCGGGTCCATCTTCAAGACATCCAACGTGGACCATCCTCTTCATCCGGAGTCTTCTTACTGAATGAAGGTACCTTTAAGTGACGTCATCCAAGATGGCATCCCTTAGATTCTGATTGGCTGATAGAATCAGCCAATCGGAATTAAGGTAGAAAAAAAATCCTATTGGCAGATGCAATCAGCCAATAGGATTGAAGTTCAATCCTATTGGCTGATCCAATCAGCCAATAGGATTGAGCTTGCATCTATTCTAAAAGGGCCCCGCAAAAGGCCCTTTTAAGGGCTATTGGTAGTTTAGTTTAGGCTAGGGTTTTTTTATTTTAGGGGGCTTTTTTTATTTTAATAGGGCTATTAGATTAGGTGTAATTAGTTTAAATATCTGTAATTTGTTTATTATTTTATGTAATATAGTGTTTTGTTTTTTTGTACTTTAGCTAAGTTAATTTAATTTAGGTAATTGTATTTAATTTAATTTATTTAATTATATTGTAGTGTTAGGTGTTAGTGTAACTTAGGTTAGGTTTTATTTTACAGGTAAATTTGTCTTTATTTTAACTAGGTAGTTATTAAATAGTTAATAACTATTTAATAACTATTCTACCTAGTTAAAATAAATACAAACTTGCCTGTAAAAAAAAATAAACCCTAAGATAGCTACAATGTAACTATTAGTTATATTGTAGCTATCTTAGGGTTTATTTTATAGGTAAATATTTAGTTTCAAATAGGAATATTGATAGGAATATTTATTTAGATTTATTTAAATTATATTTAAGTTGGTGGGTGTTAGGTTTAGGGTTAGACTTAGGTTTAGGGGTTAATAAATTTAATTAAGTGGTGGCGACGATGGGGGCAGCAGACTAGGGGTTAATAAATGTAGGTAGGTGGCGGCGATGTTAGGGCCGGCAGATTAGGCATTAATAATATTTAACTAATGTTTGCGAGGCGGGAATGCGGCGGTTTAGGGGTTAATATGTTTATTCTAGTGGCGGCGACGTTGGGGGTTGCAGTTTATGGGTTAAAAAGTGTAGGTAGGTTGCGGCGACATTGGGGGTGGCAGATTAGGGGTTAATAAATATAATGTAGGTGTCGGCGATGTTGGGGGCAGCAGATTAGGGGTTCATAACTAAAATGTAGGTGGCGGCGGTGTCCAGAGCGGCAGATTAGGGGTTAAAAAGAATAATGTAGGTGTCGGCGATGTCAGGGGCGGCAGATTAGGGGTTAATAAGTGTAAGATTAGGGGTGTTTAGACTTAATGTTAGGGTGTTAGGTGTAGACTTTTATTTCCCCATAGGAATCAATGGGGCTGCGTTACTGAGTTTTACGCTGCTTTTTTGCAGGTGTTAGACTTTTTCTCAGCCGGCTCTCCCCATTGATTCCAATGGGGAAATCATGCACGAGCATGTACGACCAGCTCACCGCTGACTTAAGCAGTGCTGGTATTGGAGTGCGGTAATGAGCAAAATTTTGCTCAACGCTCACTTCTTGTCTTTTATCGACGGGTTTCTGAAAACTCGTAATACCAGCGCTGCATGTAAGTGAGCGGTGAGGGAAAACTGCTCGTTAGCACCGCATAGCCTCTAACGCTATTTTTGATAACTTAGTGAGAGCTTCAAATAGTGTTGATTAAGAGGGCGAATTAACACAACTCCGCTCGAATACCACTGTTTTCAACTCGCATTGATCTGCGTCGGATTGAGATTGCGGTATTGTATTTTACAACATTTGCCAATTGTGACGCTTTGATAACTATGGCAGATCTCGCGACAAATATGACGTGGAATTCCAGCATATTTTCAGTTGACGCCTTCATAAATATGCCCGAATATGTTGTTTTAGCTACACACCATCTTACTTTCTGTGCGCAAAGCATGAGAACCTATGATCTTTATTTTATTAATGTCTCAGTAATGTAAAAATTTAATTTGTATGATTCAGACAGAACATAAAGTTTTAAACAACTTTCCAATGTATTTTCTTAGTTCTGTTGATATTCTTTGTTGAAGAGCAAATCTAGGTAGGTTCCTAGGAGTTGAGGAGTGTGCACATGTCTTTAGCAGTTTGGCAGCAGTGTTTGCAACAGTATGTAATGCTGCTATGAACATTGTTGCAAATGTTGCTGCTTGAGGCCTAGATTACAAGTGGAGCACAAGATGCGCTATCCATATCATAGGCATCTTTGTATCCTGGTGGCATGTCAATGTGCTGTAAGAGCAAATATTACTTTCTTGTATACAAATCTTAGTTACTAAAATATTAAACTTTTAAAATGATGTTTTGATGTTATAAACATTCATTTATATAGGCCTAGATTATAAGTGAAGTGCTATTGATAGCACAGTGTGCACTACCCATATTACGTCTTTGCGCTAATCTGTTATTACAAGTGAATGGTAAAATAGTTTTAGTAGAGAATGTTAGCATGGACATTTTTTTTTTTTAGCGCTCTCTCTACAGCACTAACATCACTCATTTTGCTAGTGGTGAGTTTTGTGTTGCTCTTAAAGTGAAGGTCAATTTTCATCAATGAGTGCCCGGTTTTTAAAAATACTTTTAAAATCAGGGGCACTTTCATTGATGAAAATTAACATTGCACTGGATTTTAAGAAATACTTACCTTTTACTTCTGCAAAGCCGGATCGACGATCTCCCTCCTTCTTCTTCCTGCTGTAGACAACAGCAATGACGAAACTGGCTTCCTCCAATCACAGCCAGGCATCACAAGCTGGACGCTCTGGGGTGCAAGCCATGATTGGAGGAAGCCGGTTTTTGTCATTTCTGACGTCACTACAGAGGAACTGAGGCTGAGATCGGCGATCCGGTTTTGCAGGAGAAAAAGGTAAGTATTTCTTAAAATCCAGTGCAATGTTAATTTTCATCAATGAAAGTGCCCCTGTTTTAAAAAGTATTTTTAAAAACAGGGCACTCATTGATGAAAATTGACCTTCACTTTAAAGTGAAGTTCAATTTTCATCAATGAGTGCCCGGTTTTTAAAAATACTTTTAAAAACAGGGGCACTTTCATTGATGAAAATTAACATTGCACTGGATTTGAAGAAATACTTACCTTTTACTCCTGCAAAGCCAGATCGACGACCCCCGGCTTCCTCCAATCACAGCCGGGCATCACGAGCTGGACGCTCTGGGGTGCAAGAAATGGAGGAAGACGGTTTTGTCATTTCTGATGTCAGTACAGAGGAACTGAGGCTGAGATTGGCGATCCGGTTTTGTAGAAGTAAAAGGTAAGTATTTCTTCAAATCCAGTGCAATGTAAATTTTCATCAATGAAAGTGCCCCTGTTTTTAAAAATATTTTTAAAAAACGGGCACTCATTGATGAAAATTGACCTTTACTTTAAGTGCTACACATAATAGCGCTGAAAAAGTTAGCTCATCTGGCGACCAGAAGTAAATTGTTAGGGCAAAAATAAACAGTGTGAAGAAGTGAAGTGATTTTTTAATTTTTAATTTTTTAAATATAGGTGATTTAACATTATACCCCCAAGGTCACAGCCTTTTAAATTGTGTGTCTTGGGGGTTTCTAGGACTTAGAAAGCAGAGTTTGAGGGGTTTACATTCTTACCCACCATCTAGTTCCCTTAATTCCTATAGAGCTGCCTTCCACTTCCTGCTTTCTGGGGCTTGGTGACATCACCTGCATCCCCTGGATTCCACCAGCAATGTGGCTCCAATGAACCACAAGGTATTTGGGGTAATTGCAAGGGGCCGAGATGAGCTCCAAAAGAGCGCCGGATAACTAGACATTGTTGTCATCAACGCTCAACTCATTAGGTGGATGACAGATTACGAGTGGAGCACAATTTAGAGCTTATGTTAGAGCGCTAATTGCGCTAGAAGTAAACTTGCACACCTCGGGTTGCACTTATATTATGAGTTGAAAGTAAAAATTGTGAGCTCTCGTGCTAAAAAGAAGGGGCACAAACAGCTTACTTATAGAACAATTAGAATATTGTGCGAGCGATAACCTATTCCCCAATAAAAGTCAATGGAGAAAAAAGTGTAAAAAAACGAACATCCTACTCGCATACTAAACCGAACTCATATTCTCATGTGCCCTAACCCGATCGCATTTTTTCAAGTGCCCGCTAACCCGACATGAAAATATGAATATTTAACATTCCATTGTTCTTCACATAGCAGAATATGTTCTATTTATTAATAAATACATATTTCTACATATATCTGATCCTATTTTGGTACAATATATACTTATACATATATATAGGTATAGATATATACATATATATATATATATATATATATGACTATCTATTTATAAATACATACATATTCTGTTATGTGCAGAGCATTGGAATGTAAATATGTGTGTACATATGTATATATGTGTTTAAATGTGTATATATGTCTGTAAATACATATATACACATATAAATACATAAATACATCTGAATACATATATAGACATATATTATTATTATCATTTATTTGTAGAGTGCCGCCAAATTCTGTAGCGCTGGGTACAGTGATAGGGGTATACAATGACAAGGATTTGTGATAAAATACAAAACATAACGAAACTAAATAAATCTAGTACAGGAGGAAGAGGGCCCTGCTCCGGAGAGCTCACAGTCTACAGGTTTAGGGTGCAGAGACATAAGGTTGGGGTAGCTTGTTACATCGGTTGTAGTTGCAGCAGTGAGTTAGGCAGTTCATGTTTGGTTCAGATGAGGGATAGAGGAGAGATGGTAAGCCTCTCTGAATAGGTGGGTTTTAAAGGAGCGTCTGAAGCTATACAAGGTAGGAGACAGTCTTATGGAGCGGGGTAGAGAGTTTCAGAGGTCAGGAGCAGCATGTGCGAAGTCTTGGAGACGGGAATGGGATGTAGAGATAACAGGAGTGGAGAGACGTAAGTCAGAGGTTGATCGAAGAGGACGGGATGGGGAATATTTTACGATGAGAGAGGAAATATAGTTGGGAGTTAGACTGTTGCGTAATTGGTAAGTTAGAGTTAATACATTAAATTGCAGAGCAGATCAGCTGATGTAGACCGGCGACTTAGGTGGATGAGTCTACCAGAAGCATTCATAATAGATTGGAGGGAGGAGAGGGAGGAGAGATGTTTTTAGAAGTAGATTGCAATAATCAATGCGTGGCAAAATGAGGGAATGAATAAGTATTTTTGTAATTTTTTGAGTAAGGAAGGGACAAATATATATGAGGAAACGTTACATTAAAATTTTTTTTGGTGTTTGAAAAAGTCCAGTGAGTGCAAGTTTTTGTTACCATTATATATATATATATATATATATATATATAATATATATATAAATAATTATATACAGAAGATCAGCACTCACCAATTCTCACAACCACTCTGTGCACGGCCAAATTGCATCCAAAATAGTTCACACTGAAATAGGACAGGACCCGGTGTTGATCCGTGGTATCCTACACCAATACCAACCAGCACCAGAGAATCAGAGATATATTGAATCACCAATTTAATGCCAAGTAAGCATAAAGTTTTAGCCCCCACTGTAGCCTTGATCACATGCCGCAAATCTAAAGAAAATTAAGGCATAAAATGTACATCCCATAAAATCCCTTAAATACCCACACCCACCAATCAGATTCAAAACACAGAATCGCCAAATAAAGAGAATTCAAACACAGCTGTAGCACATAAGTATCAGCGTGAACCGCAAGCGTCCAACTCGTAACCAAGACAGCGATGTGTAATCAAACAACAGGGGGCAACCTATCGCTACTGCGCATGCATGCATGATGACGTCATCACGCAAACACGGGTAACCATGGTAATCAGTACACAAAGGCATTAAGTAGCAGTGCAGAAGCGCTACTGACCAATGCAATGTAAGGACACGATTTAATCCATAGTAAAGTGTAATGTAAGCATGGCGACCATACGTAGCTTCATGTGAAAAATAAACAGTTATAAGGCAATATGACATTATTATGGCAAACTATAAAAAGACTACCATATTAATACAACGTAATGTACACAAAGAAAAGGCAGAAATACTTCACAAACTAATTATAACATCTAAACCAGTTAAATTGTCGGTACTGTGTTACTGGGAATGAATCTGATAAAAAATGTGAAAAATATTTTTACAATTAAAACAATAAATTGGCATGCTAATAAGACACACAGAAAATTAACAACAATCATACTTAATGAGCCACATACGGCTACAAAATATAGATCAAACAAGACCAGCTTATGTATATATTGTGACAAACTGTTAGTGTCATAAAATAGCAGAATTGGACTATACTGTACATTCTTCCGCAACGTGCAAAAGGAATATGGTAGAAACTAGTCTCCACGATGAAAGGAAGCCCACAGTCACTTGTTGAAACAACTGTAATCAATCATCACATTCAGGCCTTTTGGAGTGATTGTGTCAAGAAGGTGAATCCAACATGATTCCATCTTCAAAAGGGCCTTAGCACGATCACCCCCACGTCTGGATTTGGGGATGTGATCAATGAGAATTGTCCTCAAAGCAGAGATAGGATGTCCAGCCTGTTGGAAGTGGCGTGCCACTGGTTGATCAGACAATCCTTTATCCAAAGCCAATCTGATGGCTGTTTTATGGTTGGCTAACCTCTCTCTGAAGGAGGTAATGGTCTTCCCCACATAATGTAAAGAACAGGGGCAAATAATCACATAGATCACATGGTCTGAAGTGCAGGTTAGCCGATGGCGTATACTGAAGGTCTTATACGTGTGAGGGTGATGGAACCTATTTCCAACAATCATACCATTACAAGTAATGCAGTTGCCACATCTGTAACACCCCTTCTTCCATGGGGGTAAACAGTTTTGATTCTAGTAACTTGCAATAGGATCAGTCCTCACCAAGAGGTCCCTCAAATTCTGCGCCCTCTTATATACCAGTCTCGGGGGAGGCAATTCGCCAAATGGTAACAAAGTATCTGTTGATACAATAGGCCAATGCTGTTTAATCACTTCTTGGACCATACGTGATGCTGGTGTATACGTGGTAATGAAATCCATGCGTTGTTCAGCCGCCTTGAGTGGTTTAGTCAATAGCAGTTGTTGGCTGAGTGTCTGTGCATTCTCACATTGTGCCGTAATTAACGGTATAGGATAGCCTCTATTTGCAAATTTCTGAGCCATTGTTTCAAGTTGTTCCTTCTTGTGGGCCTCCTCTGTGTTGTTGCGTACAACACACAGGAGCTGGGACGAGCTGACTCCTTTTTTTAAAAAAAATAAATGGGGTGAAAACTGTTGTAATGAAGTATTGAATTCTTATTTGTTGGTTTATTGTATAGTGTTGTGTAGAGTCTTAAACCAGATGGTGTCTCTTTCTTGTAAATCTCAAGATCTAGAAAGTGTATACATATATCATTTATGTCCATCTTGAACCGTACAGTAGAATTCAGGGCATTAAGATTATTAAACCACAAGGTCAAAGACTCACTGTCACCCCTCCAAACCATAAATACATCATCTATATAGCGTCAGAAAAATCTGATGGAACTCTGATCAGCCGAAAAAATATGTTCTTGTTCATACATAGACATATAGATGTTTGCATAAGATGGGGCCATATTAGACCCCATCGCAGTTCCAAGTGTTTGTAAATATAAAACATTCTCAAAACGAAAATAATTTTTGGCCAAACAGAGCTCCAACAGTTCCAACAAAAACTCAACAGGTGGTCCACAGTAGTAAGGGTTATCTGATAGGATTCTCCTGACCATTTCCACCCCATGCGAATGTGAGATGATGGTATAAAGATTAATAACATCTAATGTAACTAAGATGTCAGAGGTTTGGATGTCTTCCATCTGACCTAAGAGGTGGATAAGCTTAGAGGAATCTCTCAAGTATGACACAGTTGATTTAACCACAGGTTGAAGGAAGTAGTCAATGTATTCAGCGAGGGGCTGAAACAGAGAACTCCTAGCTGACACAATCGGATGACCATGTGGGTTAGACAGGCTCTTGTGTATCTTTGGTAAAAGGTACAGGATAGGACTGATAGGGTTATCAAGGGTTATCCACCTCTTAGGTCAGATGGAAGATATCCAAACCTCTGACATCTTATTTACATTAGATGTTATTAATCTTTATACCATCATCCCACATTTGCATGGGGTGGAGATGGTCAGGAGAATCCTATCAGATAACCCTTACTACTGTGGACCACCTGTTGAGTTTTTGTTGGAACTGTTGGAGTTCTGTTTGGCCAAAAAATATTTTCGTTTTGAGAATGTTTTCTATTTACAAACACTTGGAATGGCGATGGGGTCTAATATGGCCCCATCTTATGCAAACATCTATATGTCTATGTATGAACAAGAACATATTTTTTTAGCTGATCAGAGTTCCATCAGATTTTTCTGACGCTATATAGATGATGTATTTATGGTTTGGAGGGGTGACAGTGAGTCTTTGACCTTGTGGTTTAATAATCTTAATGCCCTGAATTCTACTGTATGGTTCAAGATGGACATTAATGATACATGTATACACTTTCTAGATCTTGAGATTTACAAGAAAGAGACACCATCTGGTTTAAGACTCTACACAACACTATACAATAAACCGACAGATAAGAATTCAATACTTCATTACAACAGTTTTCACCCCATTTTTTTAAAAAAAAGGAGTCAGCTCGTCCCAGCTCCTGGGTGTTGTACGCAACAACACCGAGGAGGCCCACAAGAAGGAACAACTTGAAACAATGGCTCAGAAATTTGCAAATAGAGGCTATCCTAAACCATTAACTATGGCACAATAAGAGAATGCACAGACACTCAGCCAACAACTGCCATTGACTAAACCACTCAAGCTGGCTGAACAGCGCATGAATTTCATTACCACGTATACACCAGCATCACGTAAGGTCCAAAAAGTGATTAAACAGCATTGGCCTATTGTATCAACAGATACTTTGTTACCATTTGGCGAATTGCCTCCCCCGAGACTGGTATATAAGAGGGCACAGAATTTGAGGGACCTCTTGGGGAGGACTGATCCTATTGCAAGTTACCAGAATCAAAACTGGTTACCCCCAGGTAAGAAGGGGTGTTGTGGCAACTGCATTACCTGTAATGGTATGATTGTTGGAAATAGGTTCCATCACCCTCACATGAATAAGACCTTCAGTATATGCCATCGGCTAACCTGCACTTCAGACCATGTGATCTATGTGATTATTTGCCCTTGTTCTTTATATTACGTGGGGAAGACCATTACCTCCTTCAGAGAGAGGTTAGCCAATCATAAAACAGCCATCAGGTTGGCTTTGGATAAAGGATTGTCTGATCAACCGGTGGCACGCCACTTCCAACAAGCTGGACATCCTATCTCTGCTTTGAGGACAATTCTCATTGATCACATCCCCAAATCCAGACGTGGAGGTGATCGTGCTAAGGCCCTTTTAAAGATGGAATCATGTTGGATCCACCATCTTGACACAATCACTCCAAAAGGCCTGAATGTGAGTATTGATTACAGTTGTTTCTACAAGTGACTGTGGGCTTCCTTTCATCGTGGAGACTAGTTTCTACCATGTTCCTTTTGCATGTTGCGGAAGAATGTACAGTATAGTCCATTGGCTGCTATTTTATGACACTAACAGTTTGTCACAATATATACATAAGCTGGTCTTGTTTGATCTATATTTTGTAGCCGTATGTGGCTCATTAAGTATGATTGTTGTTAACTTTCTGTGTGTCTTATTAGCATGCCAATTTATTGTTTTAATTGTAAAAATATTTTTTTACTTGTTGGTTTTTATCAGATTCATTCCCAGTAACACAGTACTGACAATTCAACTGGTTTAGATGTTATACTTAGTGAAGTATTTCTGCCTTTTCATTGTGTACATTACGTTGTATTAATATGGTAGTCTTTATATAGTTTGCCATAATAATGTCATATTGCCTTATAACTGTTTATTTTTCACATGAAGCTACGTATGGTCACCATGGTTACATTACACTTTACTATGGATTAAATCGTGTCCTTACATTGGATTGGTCAGTTGCGCTTCTGCGCTGCTACTTGATGCCTTTGTGTACTGATTACCATGGTTACCCGTGTTTGCGTGATGATGTCATCACGCACGCATGCGCAGTAGCGATACGTTGCCCCCTGTTGTTTGAGTGGACGCTGTCTTGGTTACGAGTGGACGCTTGCAGTTCACGCTGATACTTATGTGCTACAGCTGTGTTTGTATTCTCATTATTTGGCGGTTCTGTGTTTTGAATCTGATTGGTGGGTGTGGGTATTTAAGGGATTTTATGGGATGTAGATTTTATGTCTTAATTTTCTTTGGATTTGCTGCATGTGATCAAGGCTCCAGTGGGGGCTGAAACGTTATGCTTACTTGGCATTAAATTGGTGATTCAATATACCTCTGGTGCTGGTTGTTATTGGTGTGGGATACCACGGATCAACACCGGGTCCTGTCCTACTTCAGTGTGAACTATATATATAAATATATACATATACATCTTTAGACATGTATACGTATGTATCTTTATGTTAAAGCCCTTTGCATGTCTTTATTTTCCCTAACACCTGAGACCTTATATTTTTGAGCACTTATATAACATTTGTGTGCAATATTTTTATTTAATAATATTTATTAGATGGTATTGTTATGAGTGTAACTGCCAAAATGCCATCTTATATATATATATATATATATATATATATATATATATATATATATATATATATATATATATATATATATTGCAAAATACCATCAGATATATGTAGGAATATGTATTTATGAATAAATAGAACACATTCTTCTATGTGAAGAACATTAGAATATCAGAATGTGAAATATTCATATTTTCATGTTGGTTTAGTGCACTTAAGATTATGCAATCATTGATATTCTAATTTTGGCTTTTTGTGCACATTGGGTTAGCGCTCGTGCGGAAACATTTTACTTTCAACGTGTTATATGAGCGCTTCCTGACGCACACAAGGAACTTACTTCTAGCTGAGATAGCACACAAGCGGGAGCGTTAAAAACCACTCTGCTTGTAATCTGGCCCAAAAAGAGCATTTTCTTCTATGTGAAGAATTGAAATGTAAAATATTCATAACTACCTTCGGGTTAACGCAGTTGGTCTAACACAGTATTGGTTTATTGCATGACCGATAAGTGTTATGTTTATTATTATTTTTTTCAGTTTGTACGCTCTATTGAGGTCTGTAGAGAAGAAGTTAACAGAGGTGTGATATCTGAAGTCCTCAAGTTAGTGCACGTTGGCTTTCACTTACACGCAAGCAATTTACTTTCAATTTATAAGATGCTCATTAAAAGTTTAATTCTGTCAGTGTTTGTGTTCGAGTGTGCCACTTGTAATATGGCCCTTAATTTATATTTTGTATTGCGGTGGAGGCATTACTGGACTTGTAGGGCTCTTGTCAGAGTCTTGCTCTAAAGGTTAAGTGTAGTAGCCTATCAGCATAGCTTTTCAGATTTTTTTAAATAAAATATATATTTTTAGTGGCTGCCTATTGCACACACTCACAATACATAGTTATATATTATACAGTCTACTCCCAAAACCACCTGAACCAGTGTTCTCCCCAGTGCCACAATCAGTTCTACTATTGCCAGATCTGCCACAATCCTGATTCCCTTCATATTTTATAGCAGCATCCGGGTGGGTTTATCAGTATTTGAAAGGTTGTGTCACAGCAGCATAGCCAGGACAGATGCTGTAGGAGTAGTAGATGATCCTATTGTGCAAAGGAATCAGGGAGAAGAGGGAATTATTGGGATGGTTCCTCAGTCCCTGATTTTGCCAATTATGATATTATTTTGACTCACAGCATGGTTGCTATAGCCACCCTTTACTCTGGACCAGGAGGAGATATCGGAGGTGGAGATCCCTCCACGGTATTAAGGCAGCACTCTCCATCTACAGTATCTCCCTTTCCATCACCTCCATCATCTCCAGTAGTAGAGCACCCAGTTACTACACCAGCATCCTTCATTATCCATGTTGCCACCTCTATTAGTAGTGTATCCATAATAATGTAAGTAGCCTGTGTGTGCCTCATAGCACACAACCATTTTGTAAAGGAATTTCATCCTGCATAAGGCAGTAATATCATTTTATCATCAGAAAATACTTTATGGTCACAACATTACCCCTTTCAAGCCTTTTTTACTTCTGGAGACAATCTTTTACTATTAAAAACTCTTTGAATAAAGGAGCTTCTCCAAATGCTCCCACACGTGACCCTTCAGCTTCTCCCTCAGCCTCCTGACAAGTGCCGCTATGTAACTTCTTAATACACTACCAGGAACCACTTCATGATTTTCGAGAAAGGTATCCATCTTGCTCAAGAGTTGACTGAAAAAGAGTATGACTTGACCCAGACAAGATGCTGGTCTCTGTGGTATTGATGCACATTCCACGCTGTTGTGCAACTATCCAAAGTTCCCTCTCCTCACCAAAGCATAATTTTCAAAGGAGATCTCCCCCTTCTGTTTAAGTTGGAATTCTTAGAGATACTGCTCTTGCTCCTGTTGAAGGAATTTCACAAAGTCTTTATAAACAGATGAATGAATTCAGTTTCCAAGGATAAATTCAAACTTGTTAAGGAGCAATTGTGCAGGAAGCTGAGGAATGGCGAACTTTATTTCCTTTCATCCATACTACTTTAACTTCACTTGTGTACCATGCTTTGCTCTGTCACACACTCTACTTTTAGTGCCACCCTAGCATCCCTTCTTCTAACATATGGAATATAATGAAAAAATATGACAGCACAGAGTGTGGGAGGAAGAATGAGCAGCACAAAAATAAGATGGAACAGAAAGGTTATACAGGTAGGAATTAAAAGGTTAGAACTGGTTGAGACAATACCATGGTTGAAAAAGGTAGTAAATGATTAATTGATATTAATTTAATTATCACATGCTTTTAATTTAAACCTTTTGCTTAATTTCTCTTTATAAAAATTCTCGTAGTGTGTTTCTGTTTTCCTGCCTCAGTTAGCATTGAAAGGTAGCTTCTTTTAATTATTGGCATTCCATAATGTAAATTTTTCGTTTAATTTTTTTTTTGGCTTCGCATTGGCAATAACATTATTAAAAATTTTCGCTATGAACAAAATTCTTTACCAAAATATTCTGATGACTGAAATTCTGCTGAAATGAAGCTCAAAAAATCTGAAATTAATATTTCGAATTAAACAAATGCACATGTATAATTACTATTATTATTGTGAGAATTTACTCCTAGGGGTATATTTATTATAGTGCGAGCGGACATGATACGATGTAGCGTATCATGTCTGCTGCACATCGATAAATGCCAACAGCATACACTGTCAGCATTTATCATTGCACCAGCAGTTCTTGTGAACTGCTGGTGCAATGCCGCCCCCTGCAGATTCGCGGCTAATCAGTCGCTAGCAGGGGTGTCAATCAAACCGATCATATTTGATCAGGTTCATTTCTGTCCACGGCCTCAGAGCAGGCGGACATGTTATGGAGCAGCGGTCTTTAGATTGAAGGCTCGCCGGAAACAAGGGGAATCGAGCTCCATACGGAGCTTGATAAATTGGCCCCTAGTATGCTGCTCTTTACATCCTTTGTCTGAGGCAGCTTGTATCCCTCTTTTTACACTTGAGGCTCAAAGGGCCAATAAATCCATACTTCAAAGAGCCTTCTTCCAATCTGAAAGGTTATTTATCTTGCAAGATTTCCACTACTTATAATGAGCATACCCAAAAGTCCATATCACTCTTAATATTTTGTAGCTCAAAAGGTACTATGACCCTTTTTCTGGCAAGTTATAAGCCTCATATAACCTGCAATTGGATAACAATAAAAGTGTTTAAAAGCCTTATATGACCTAGATTTGTCATATCTCTTTTTGTTATTTTTGTGTCCTTCAATATTTATATCCTCAGCCAATGGAGATCAAAAGCTATATATATCTATACTATAATTGTGTTTGTAAGCGCCCGTCGCCGTCGGCAGTTGTGCACGCATCCTCAAAGGAATGTTGGATGTGCGTGCAGCTGCCTCGCGGCGACAGACCGCTTCAGGAGCTCCAACTCTCATCTGACAGCTGAGAGCTGGAGCTTCAGGCATCTGCCGCATATGGAGCTGGAGCACGATCAGTGCTCTGCCTCCATATGAGGCCAGATGCCTGATCGTTACAGACGATCTTCTGCTGGTGCTGTGGGAGGTGTGAGGGTGGGCGGCTCAGCAGGGAAGGGGAGGCAGTGGGAGTGCCCTAAAAAAAATGGCGGCTCAGCAGGGAAGGGGAGGCAGTGGGAGTGCCCCAATTAAAAAAAAGGACAGGGGGAGAGAGAAAAGAGAAGGGGGGAGAGAAAAGGAGAAGGGGGAGAGAGCAAAAGAGGAGGGTAGAGGGAGAAAAAGAGAAGGTGGGAGAGAGCAAAAGAGATGGGGGAGAGAGCAAAAGAAAAGGGGGAGAGAGCAAAAGAGAGGGGAGAGGGAGAGCAAAATAGAGAGGAGAGAGAGAGAGCAAATGAGAGGGGAGAGGGAGAGCAAAAGAGAGGGGAGAAAAAAAAAGAGCGGGGGGGGAGAGCAAAAGAGAGAGGGGGAGAGGGAGAGCAAAAGAGAGGGGGGAGAGAGCAAAAGAGAGGGAGAGAGAGCAAAAGAGAGGGGGAGAGCAAAAGAGAGGGGGGGAGAGAGCAAAAGAGAGGTGGGGAGAGAGCAAGAGAGAGGGCGAGAGAAAGTGCAAAAGAGAGGGGGAAAGAGAGCGCAAAAGAGAGGGAGAGAGAGAGCAAAAGTGAGGGGGGGAGAGAGACCAAAAGAGAGGGAAAGAGAGACCAAAAGAGAGGGGGCAGAGGGAGCAAAAGAGAAGGGGGGAGAGAGAAAAATAGAAGGGGGAGAGATCAAAAAAGAAGGGGGAGAGAGAGCAAAAGAGAAGGGGGAAGAGAGCAAAAGAGAAGGGGGAAGAGAGCAAAAGAGAAGGGGGAAGAGAGCAAAAGAGAGGGGAGAGGGAGAGCAAAAGATAGGGGAGAGGGAGAGCAAAGGAGAGAGGAGAGAGAGAGTAAATGAGAGGGGGGAGGGAGAGCAAAAGAGAGGGGTGAGCAAAAAAGAGGGGGGAGAGAGCAAAAGAGAGGGGCTTATAGGCTAGTATATATATATATATTTATATACTGTATATATATATATATATATATATTTAAATATTTTTAATTACATTTTGTAAAATATATATACATAAACATATATATAGAGATATATATATTTAAAAGTAGAAATAACATATATATATATATATATATATATATATATATATATATATATATATATATATATATATATATATATACACAGTATATATATATACATTGGAACCCTTCCCAGTCAAATATTTTGCCATATACCATCTCTTTTAAAACCTTTTTATTAATATTAATATGATATATTTTTATTAAAAAGTGTTTATATTTATTTTTCATGTTTTTTGTTCAACTTTTTTTTAACCCTTACAGTTTACTTCAGGTTTCAAGTCGCACTAAATATTTTAGTGCTGTTTTGGCTTTTGCTCAAGTGCAAAATATAGCTTTTAACTTGTAATACCAGCGCAAGTTAGCAAGTTCATGATATCCATTAAAAATACAGGATGTGCTTGAGTAAAGTCAGCCGCGCAAAATATTTTCTGGTTAACATGCTTTACCACAAGGCCAAGCGATATTGCTTATCATGTCCGTACTATCACTATTACACCACATGGAATCTGGCTCTAAATGTTCTCTTCTTCCACATTCAGGACTGTGGCATATCCTCTGCAATAGCACCTCAGATCTCAGCTATTCCAAGTTGTTTCTGATACTAAATCAGCACCTTTGAAGAATCTTGATGACACCGCTAGTGCACAGCACCTTCTGAAGCCTTCTATATGAAAGACAAAGAAAGGACTATGGGTGAGATGGGCTCAGGACAATAACTTACTCTTCTCCAAGCTTTCTCCCCACCCTACATTACAGAACTTTATCACTCCTCACAACTGTTTACAGAGCAACCTTATTGCTACAAACCTAACAATCAGCTAGATTACGTGTTTTCTATAGAGAAATTAACGACTGCGACAAAAGCGGTAATATTTCACCTCCCTATAGCGCTGCTATTACAAGTTTACAAAAAGCAGGCTTGTACGGGCGATATGGTGGCGTTGAGCTCCATACCGCACCCAAATAAAAGAGCTGCTTTGATGTGCTCGTGCACGATTTCCCCATAGACATCAATGGGGAGAGCCGGCAAAAAAGAAGCATAACACCTGCGATCGCGGAAACAAAAGCTCCGTAATGCAGCCACATTGATGTCTATGGGGAAAGAAAAAGTTATCTTTAAACCTAACACCCTAACATATAAACCACATCTAAACACCCCTAATCTGCTGCCCCTAACATCGCCGCCACCTAAATACACTTATTAACCCCTAATCTGCCGCACAGCTAAGTTTGTATTTATTTTAACTAGGTAGACTAATTAGTAAATAGTTATTAACTATTTAATAGCTACCTAGTTAAAATAAATACAAAGTTACCTGTAAAATAAAACCTAACCTGCCTTACACTAAAAACTAATATTACAATAAAATGAATTAAATTATTAAATACAATTTTCTAAAAATAGACACTAAATTACAAAGAATAAAAAACAAATTATCAAAAATAAAAACGAATTACTCCTAATCTAATAGCCCTATCAAAATAAAAAAGCCCCCCCAAAATAAATAAAAAAAAACCCTAGCCTGCACTAAACTGCCAATGGCCCTTAAAAGGACCTTTTGTGGGGCATTGCCCCAAAGAAATCAGCTCTTTTACCTGTAAAAAAAAAAACACCCCCAACAGTAAAACCCACCAACCAACCCCCCCCAAATAAAAACCTATCTAAATAAACCTAAGCTAACCATTGCCCTGAAAAGAGCATTTGGATGGGCATTGCCCTTAAAAGGGCATTTAGCTCTTTTACATTGCCCAAACCCTAAGCTAAAAAAAACACCCAAAAAAACCTTAAAAAAACCTAACACTAACCTCCGAAGATCCACTTACAGTTATCGAAGTCCGGACATCCATCCTCATTCAGCCGGCGAAGTCCTCATCCAAGCGGAAAGAAGTCTTCATCCAGACGGCATCTTTTATCTTCATCCAGACGGCATCTTTTATCTTCATCCATCCGGCGCGGAGCGGGTCAATCTTCAAGACATCCGGCGCATTCTTACGGTCATCGCTGGAAAATGAGGGTTCCCTTTAAGTGACGTCATCCAAGATGGCGTCTCTTACATTCCTATTGGCTGAAAGATTTCTATCAGCCAATAGGAATTAAAGGGGAAAAAATCATATTGGCTGTTCCAATCAGCCAATAGGTTCCATATATTTTGAAAAGTTCTTTGCCAGCACTGTGGAGATCCCGGGGTTTTGGTGGATACAATAACATACCTCCCAACATTTAACAGATATAAAACCAGCACCTGTGTCCTTCATTAGTGTGCAAGCTACAGGTCACTGCAACAATACCCCAATATTAGCATACATCATGACTGCATTTCGGGCAGACTTATGCAGAATTCCTAACTAGGAACAATCCCAAAATATCCAAGACAGTTGGGAGATATGCAATGATGGACATGTAAGACCAAGATTAGATTTCTTAATAGTACTACTTCTAATAATAATAATTATTATTATTATTCCTTTTATTATTATTAGAAAACTTCTGCAGTTTTCCAGTACACTTCTCTATGCTAGAAACGTTGGTCCTCAACTACATTTTTTTTTTTAAGGTTTCCAATTTTCTTTTTTTTTTTAGTTATCTTTATTAAAACTCTTAACAAAAAATAAGACAAAAATAAATATATCAAATATAACAAAAAGTCAACTTGGTACAGAATTTCTTGCTGAGAAGTATAGTTGCATTACTATGCCTAACGTACAATATATAGACATACACCACGTATTGAGGGCTACACCCCTAAAGTGAGACCAACTACCCTGGACAACACTTCTCAATTTTAGGAAGGGATTGGGGTAGGATGGAGGGGCTCCCCACTCAAGTACAATTTAACCAAGTTTCCTCACTTTAACTTACAGAGATTATATTTTAAAAAATCATAAAAATTATATGTTTTTATTTAGCCTTCACATTCCCAGAAAACTTCCTAAATGCCAAAAAAGTGTGTTTATTAATATTTTATTGCTAGTTTAAGTATGAAAGAAACATTAAATATAATTTAAATATAATTTCCTTAGTAACAAGGATATTTAGTTCTTGTGGATTTTGATCTAAGAAGGTTTATACATTCCTTATCTCTGAAATTCAGGAATTCTATCTCAGACAGTGATATCTCAGTTTAACCAAGTATAGCTGCTGAAACAGTATTTTATTCTCCCTGTTACTCTACAGATACAGATTACAGTAGATCAGAACGACAAGCTCAATCCTCCTCTTCCTTTCACCTTTAACTATATCACATTTGGTACTTAACCTTATTTTATATTCAGGATAGTATGATATATATCCCAAGGAATTTTAAATATTTTTATTCAGAAAGCCACTACAAAAAAATGTGTGCCCTTAGCTTTTTATCATTAATTTTATTATATTAATTGTATGTTTAATCAAACCTCGGGTTTATCTTACACTCTGTACTTGCTACGTAAAAAAATAATAACAGTAATAGAAAAATAATGGAGAGAAAGAAAGTGTGTGAGTAAGGATGAGAAAAAGATTTTAAAAGACACATTAAGAATGAAAAGTGATAGAAATAAAGAATTAGTATTAACAGATATGATAAGTTGTTAAATTCTGACATATCACAATTAGTATGTTAACTGCCATATCTTGGCTTACCCTAAAACAGTACTCATTCTTCTCATCAGAAATAAACAGCATTTAAAGGGGAATTGACACATTCATACACACAGTACACTTGTATTATACACTATAGTCACATTTTACATGGTACACACTAGAAACACACTATAGCTACACTGCACACAAATATGCAAAACAAACGCTGCAAACACACGATACACACAGATTACATACACAACACACTGACTGCAAACACTTCACAGAAACTACATGCACACACACAAACACTAAGGGCCAGATTACGAGTGGAGCACTAACAGTTGCACGCAAGCAAAAAGGGGTTTATCATGGGTGTTTGCATGTGTCGAGTTTTTCGCTTGTATTACAAGTTGAAAGTAAAAGCAATCACTTGAGCACAATTGAAGTTAATGCTCGTCGGGATAGCGCATCCTCAGAACTCTGGTTAACTGTTTCACTAAATAAAAAAGTGTCACAAAACACATCAAAATACATTGCAAAGTACTGAGTACTGTTACACTCATAATAACACAATCAAATAAAAATTATTTAAAAAAATGTGCACAAAAAAGTTATAAGGGCTCAAAAATATGAGGTCTCAGGTTTTAGGAAAAAAAGACAGACAAAGGGTTTTAACATTGAGATACATACATAAATATATACATATACATGTCTAAAGATGTATATGCATGTATATATGTATCTATACACTCACCGGCCACTTTATAAGGTACACCTGTTCAATTGCTTGGTAACACAAATTGCTAATCAGTCATTCACATGGCAATAACTCAATGCATTTAGGCATCTAGGCGTGGTGAAGACGACTTGCTGAAGTTCAAACCGAGCATCAGAATGGGGAAGTAAGGGGATTTAATGGACTTTGAACGTGGCATGGTTGTTGGTGCCACATAGGCTGGTCTGAGTATTTAAAAAACTGCTGATCTACTTGGATTTTCACGCACAATCATCTCTAGCAGTGGAGGCTCCTCCATATGTGCACTGCCGCAGTGAAACCCCCAGCCCAAATGAAGGGGAAAATATTTTTTTTAATAAAATATCAAAAATTTAATAAAATATATTTTTTCGATTCATTTCTAGCCCAAAAAATTAAAAGCCAAAGTGTTTTTTTAAAAAAAATAAAAATAAAAATGTTTAACTTTTTTTTATAGGTTATAGCCTGATGCCTGTCATTATGTAGCTTATTAGAATTGCCTGCAGACTGCTCCCAGCCATTACCCATCCCTATACTGTCTTAATCGCACAGTTAAGCCTGTGCGATAGACAGTGTGAGGGAGCAGAGAGGTGGGGCTAATGGTCCGACTCTGGATACGTGACGTCATCACTCCACAGGGATGCGCAATTCATATCGCCCGACGCCCAGGACATGCAGTTCTTGGTGCAGGGCATGTAGTTATTTTTAACATTTAGCCCTGCTGCAGGCAAGCAGACCGTTAAAGCTTTTTTTTTTTTCTTTATTAAGTGGACCTTTATAATAGTTTCTTTCCCCCCTCATTCTAGCAGATCATTATAGTTTTTTATTTTTTTATTTATTAAGCTGACAGTTAAAAGGGTTTTTTGCCGCTTTGCCGTTTCGCAACGTGTCTCACGCTGCTCAGCTCCTCCCTTCTAGTCCCGCATGCAGTATTTGAGACATTAGTGGAGGTGAGTGGTAGACTTGTCCCTCTTAATAATTTCCTGGCTGCGCAGCATTCCGTAACTGTGTATAATTGAGATCAGCTGGCTCTAACCATCTGCATTGGCTTGCACTGATTTTGCTCCTGCGCTGCTGCTAGATATTCTGTGAGCTGGAGGGGGTACATTTTAACAATACATTAATATTTGTATGATTTTACTTACTTTTTTTTTATTCAACTGAACTTTGCTGCTGTTATACTTTGAAGTTTTCCAGCGTTTTCTGTATTGGTAATATAAAAGGCTGGAAAACCTCAAAGTGAAACAGCAGCAAAGTTCAGCTGAATAAAAAAAATTAAGTTATAAAAATCATACAAATATTTAAGTATTTTCCGTGTCCGGTGAATTTTATGACACTATAGAGACACATACAGTGAGTGTGTGAATGGCTCATACATATATGGTTCCCTATCTTGTTTGAAAAAGCAGCTCCTTGTGCAGGACTCAGTGCGGTATAAAATGTATACTTTGTAAACAAACAATACTAGCAGTTGTCACCTCCTCCTCCTGAGTGCTGCACAAGGAGCTGCTTTTTCAATAAAGTCACGGCCAGACAGGGAGCACATGCTACAGCATGTACGAGCGGTTCACACACTGCACACTGACAGGAGAATTGCAATTGTCTGGGCTGCAATCCGTTACAAGCAGAGCACTGGTAATATGATCTCCTGCATTTCTCTGTGTGTCTCAGTGTGATGCCCTAACACTTAACACCGTGTTGCTTGCTGTGTGAGCCTTAGTGAAGATTAGTAGTTATTTAGGAGTGTGCCAAATGTTTAAAAGTGACATAAAAAATCCAATCATATATATGAAAAGATTGTAGGTGTGTGTATCTGTGTGTATATATATATATATATATATATATATATGTATATATATATATATATATATATATATATGTGTGTGTTTGTGTGTATGTATATATATATATATATATATATATATACAGTATGGCTATGATTACGGCCCTTGGCCGAAACATGTTAGCGGACTAATGTTGTGTGCACATTTGTGGCTCTCCTGGAGTGTTTTTTACCTTTGATGTTTCAATAAAGACTTATTGCTTTTAAGACCGCTGCTAGCAACTTTTTTTCTACTTTATTCTATATATATATATATATATATATATATATGTATATGGTGAACCCCCATTTGAATAACCCATGAGCCGCCACTGATCACTAGGGTTTAAAGAGAATGGTTCAAAAAAGAGAAATTATTCAGTGAGCGGCAGTTGTGTGGACGAAAATGCCTAATGTCAGAGGTCAGAGGAGAATGGGCACACTGGTTGGAGATGATAGAAAAGCAACAGTAACTCAAATAACCACTCGTTACAACCAAGGTATGCAGAATACCATCTTTGAACCCACAAAACGTTGAAGCTTGAAGCAGATGGGCTACAGCCGCAGAAGACCACACCGGGTGCCACTCCTGTTGACTAAGAACAGGAAACTGAGGCTACAATTCACACAGGCTCACCAAAATTGTACAATAGAAGATTGGAAAAACATTGCCTGGTCTGATGAGTCTCAATTTCAGCTACGACAGTCAGATGGTGGGGTCAGAATTTGGCATAAACAACATGAAAGCATGGATCCATCCTGCCTTGTATCAATGATTCAGGCTAGTGGTGGTGGTTTAATGTGTGGGGGATATTTTCTTGGCACACTCTGGGCCCCTTAGTACCAATTGAGCATTGTTTAAATGCCATGGCCTACCTGAGTATTGTTGTTGACCATGTCCATCCCTTTATGACTACAGTGTACCCATCTTCTGATGGCTACTTCCAGAAGGATAATGCACCATGTCACAAAGCTCAAATCATCTCAAATTGGTTTCTTAAACATGACAATGAGTTCACTCTACTCCAATGGCCTCCACAGTCACCAGATCTCAATCTAATAGAGCACCTTTGGGATATGGTGGAACAGGAGATTTGAATCATGGATGTGCAGACGAAAAATCTGCAGCAACTGCGTGATGCTATCATGTCAATATATACCAAAATCTCTGAGGAATGTTCTGAAGGCGAAAGGGGGTCCAACCAGGTACTAGCAAGGTTTACCTAATAAAGTGGCCGGTGAGTGTATATATACAGTCCAGAATCCGACTGATCTCATATTCCGAGTGACCAAAGACAAGAAAAAGGAGGAGGAGGTTTGGTTTTCTGTGAAAAAGTGATACATGAAACACTGGGTGTACTTTTAGGTGAATAGGAAGAGCTACTCGGTAGGCTGATGACCGTACTTTTTGTAGAATCCAAAAAGGTCCTATGTAGCAAGGACCAAGTGTAGCCGATGGTTGCTTAAGATGGTGATATTTAGTAGATACCCAGACCTGATCTTCACAACGGTATGTGGATGATATCCTGAGTTTGCAGTCCGCAAATAATTTATATTGACAAGTAGATTGCTTCAACACTCAATGAATCCAACTCCAATGATGATGTAGGTCATTGGTGTGACTTTCTGCCACAGGTACACCAGTGTCAGAGGGAAACATGGAGAAGATTCTAGGCTCAAAGCCATAGGCACGTAAAATGGGGAGGTTTGTAATGAAGAGTTTACCTAGGAGTTATTATCTAGTTCAGCAAGAGGCAGCAATTGAGACCAGCTTGACTGTTAAAGATCAGTATAGTGTCCTTAGAAGGTTTCCAGAGACTGATTGACACGTTCAGTTTGTCCACTGGACTGTGGGTGATGAGAAGTAGACAAAGAGACCATAGTTCAAAGTTGTTTACATAGAGATCTACAGAATTGTGAGTCAAAATGTGACCCTCTGTCCGATACAATGTCATAGGGTACGCCATGCAATCTTATGATGGATATGCTCATGAAGGTTCTTTGAAAAAACAGAATGTCATCCAGGTAGATTTTATGAATTTGATCAAGTAATCTCTAAAGATTTCATTAACAAAATGTTGAAACACCGCTGGGGCGTTGTAGAGCTTGAAAAGCATGACCAAATACTCATAATGCCAAAAACAAGTATTGAAGGCTGTTTTCTACTCATCACCCTTTCAGATTCTGACTGGATTTTGAGCTCCTAGATGGTCTAGTTTAAAAAAAACAGATGCTCCTTGAAGATATGGGCAGGCTCGCCAGAAACACAAGTTATGAAGCAGCGGTCTAAAGACCGCTGCTCCATAACCTGTCCGCCTGCCCTGGGGAGGTGGACAGTGATCGCCAGAAATCGAATACAATCGGGTTGATTGACACCCCCTGGTAGCCGCCAATTGGTCACAAATCTGCAGGGGGCAGCATTGCACCAGCAGTTCACAAGAGGCAACTACGGCACTGTTGAATGAGGCAAACTAGACAAGAAAATACTCATGTGCAGATAAACTGGGTATAACTACAACAGTTTGATCAGGAAGGCAGAGGCAGTCAGGCCAGACAGATATTTACAGCAAAGGTTAACTTCAGCAGGCAAATTATAGAGTTTAGGCAGGCAAAGCAGGATAAGGAAGACTGAAGAACTCACAGGCAGTTTAGAGTTTACTCCAATAGGCAGGACAGACAGGCAGAGGTTAAGAAAGGTTTATGCATGCTCAAGTACTGACAGGCAGTTAAGGGGTTACTCCAATATGCAGTTCAGAAAGGCAGAGGTTAAGCAGTTTTAGGCAGGCTTAAGTATTGACAGGCAGTTAAGAGGTTACTCCAATAGGCAGTTGAGACATACCGAGGTTTGAGCAGGACAGATAGGCAAGATAATCACAGGCAGGATGGGGCTACTTCCAAAGGAAAGTTTGGAAGGAGCCACAGGGTGTCAAACAACAACAAACGAGCACCGAGGATCCACAAGCCTGAATGTTAATAGGTCGTCTGACGTCACTGGAACGGCCGGCAAGGAGACCTATGTCATGTTGAGACACAGCATGAGAACTAGTGCAGCTAAGAGGGTAAGTCATGACACTTCCACTCACCAACCCCATATTCAAACAGGTAATTATAGGAACAACCAGTCTCATAGACACAATAATTCTCAACATTTCAATCATGCAAATAGACACTATCAATTACCTACTTATCAGAATTTTAGTCATTCTGGTAACTTATCAGCTCATAATTCTCAATTCTATGCGAATCCCAAATATATACCAATCTCAAATAGATATTTGCCACTTCAGAATAGTGGATATAATAGAGAACCTTCTAATTTTTCTAATCCTCAAATTCTATATCCTGTTGGGCATGAACCTAATCATTATTCTAACGATAGATTGGAGACTCAAAGAAGAGACGATGTTCCCTCGACCTCTAATGAGTCTTTTTTAGGGGAGCGCCAGTTGGCACCCCTGTGGAGACGAAACCACGACCAATCAAAAACAACGAAAAAAAGACAATTCCCAAACGAGGACGAAGGGGTAGAGCTAACACCATCAAAAAGGAAAAACTCTCAAAATTAAAAGAAGGCATTTTTAATCTCTCATCTCATGTACTTACGGATGATGAGGTTAGAATTCTTGGTAGGGGTCTTTCTTTTTGCCCTCCTAATTCCCACAATCTATTCGACTTATTTGTAGACCTTAATAGGTATACAAGAAAACTATCTTTACAAAGATATTTTTCTGCTAAAAATATGAGAAAAAATAAATTAGAGGGCTCACAAATTTTGTTGGACTCTGATAGCTCTTGTTCACCTACTATTATCTTAGTCCTGATGATCTGAGCTATGATCTTTTTGAGTCTAACATACATACACAGCTTAAACCACCCTCCACTTTCAACCCCCCCAAACCAGAGGTTACATATGTGGATCTATTCCAACAATTGGTTATGAATGATTTTGAAAGAATACCATCTAAGACATTCGGTAAGTCTAAGTTATGGCCCAATGAATTACAAGCTTTAAAAAGCTTAATGAATAATAAATAAGGGGTGGGGGGATAGTTCTTCAGGACTATAGTGATTATGTTGCTGAGGCAGTCAGGATACTTTGTGATAAAAAGTTTTATCGCAAACTTCATTCTAATCCTACTGCGCAATTTAGCAAGTTGCTCACTGGGATTTTGGAGGATGGTGGTAGAAAGGGTATTCTTAATAAAAAATAAAAAAGTTATCTAATGCCAAACCATCCAAGCGTACCTTTCTACTACCACCTCCCTAAGATTCACAAAGACAGTAAAACCCCCCCGGAAGACCGATTGTTGCGGGGATCAATGGTGTTACGGACAGACTTTCAGAATATATAGACATATGCCTACAAAAATATGTTGTGCATGTACCTTCATATATTTGTGACACCACTGATCTCCTCAACAAACTGAGTACTTTTATGTGTAGGGGTACATACATTTGGCTCACGTGTGATGTAGGAGCTTTGTATTCGAATATCCCCCATGACATTGGAATTCGAGTGATACAATCCTTTTTAAGAAGAGGCACGGGGAGGCCTCAGGAAAGGAGAGGAATGAGAGGGAGAGAGAGCAGACGACATCAAAGTCAATACATGATGACGAGAAACCGTCTGAGATACAACTAGTAGGAAATAAATCTCTATTAGGCCCCTATCCACACTCACAAAAAATGGGTATAGTTAATCTCTCATCCTTTCCTTTAAATTGTGAACACATTAAAGTATTAGAAAAGGGCCTTAGTTTCTGCCCTACTAATAGCTTAGACCTATTTGAGGTCACTAAAGACTTACACCTTTTTGCTAGGAAGTTAGCATTAAAAAAGATTATGACTCCTAAAACTCAGATAGACTTGTCTTGTAGACATGAAACAGAGGCACTTCATAATCTAGAAACTTTGTTCTCTGAACAAAGTAATGAAATTACTGACATATACCCTAAAACTAACTTTAAGAAAAAATCTACCTACATGCCCTCTTTTTCATCTATCCCCAATATTTCCGTTTTTGTACAAAACGTTACGGCTGATCTGATGAAAATCGAAAGTACAGGCATTGTTAACGATAATCTCACCAAACGGGAACGTAAAGCCCTTAATGAGCTTACTAGACACCCTGAACTCATCATAAAGCCGGCCGACAAGGGCGGCAATATTGTTATCCTTAATCAGGACCTCTACATTAAAGAGGCCATGAGACAGCTATCAGATCCTAAACAATATTCAAAATCCTCAATTGATGAATTCCACAAATCCCATAACGAATTACTGTTTATGCTAAATGATGCTCGTAGAAATAATTTAATCACTAGCCATGAGTTTAGTTTTTTATTCAATCAAAAACCTAAAATTCCAGTATTTTACTGGACTCCCAAACTACATAAATCCCTCACCAACCCTCCGGGACGTCCCATAATATCAGGGATAGGAGGTCCTACGGAAGGAATTAGTAAATATGTAGATCATTTTTTACAGCCATTTGTCAATGACCTTCGTACTTTTGTACAAGACTCAACAGACGTAATAAAAAAACTGGATGGGATCAACATTCAGGAAGACACTATTTTAGTGTCCCTGGATGTTGAATCCCTATACTCCTCTATCCCGCATGATGTGGGTCTTAAAACATGTGAAGAATTTCTCAATACAAGGGGTCTAGGCTACAAGAAACATACCAAATTTGTAATTGACTTATTAAAATTTGTGTTGGACAACAATATCTTCATCTTTGATGCAAAGTGCTACAAACAGATACAAGGTACCGCCATGGGGGCCACATGTGCACCAACCTACGCCTGTTTACACCTTGGCGGTTGGGAGAACCAAATTGTATTTGGGGACTACTCCGAAGTGGTTGATGCACATGTGGCCCTCTGGATCAGATATGTTGATGATATTCTGTTATTATGGGATGGCACTGAGGACGAATTGATGACATTTATTTCTCTTTTGAACTGTAATGACCGTAATATTTTTCTTACCTGTAATCATGACTTAAACTCAATTGATTTTCTGGATTTGAAAATTACCAAAAAAGAAGGGAAAATTGAGACAGAAGTCTTTCGCAAACCCACGGCAACCAATAGCCTCCTCCTGGGGTCGAGCCACCACCCCACAAATTTGAAAAAGGGCATCCCCTACGGACAATTTCTGCGGCTTCGTAGAATATGTTCTGATGAAAAAACATTTAAAAAACAAGCCAAAGAGATGGCGACCCGATTCCATGATAGAGGCTACTCCAAAAGGTGCATTAAGAGAGCTCTTTATAGAGCCTCCCAACACCAAAGAAAAGACCTGTTATATAAATGTAAGAACAGAGATGACACAAATGAAGAAAATAATATCAGGTTCATCACTAAATATAATGCCCATTGGAGCAAAGTAAAAGACACTCTGAATAAAAATTGGCATTTACTAACTAATGATACAACACTTCACCAATATGTAGGAGACTATCCACAGATGACTGCAAGGCGTTGCAATAATCTAAAAGACATGTTGGTTAAAAGTGAATTCAATAAAGTTCCAACCCATAATTGGTTGGAACAAAATGCACAGAAAATTGTAGGCAGCACTCCATGTGGCCACTGTGTTTGCTGTCAATACATGCAGAGAAGCAAAACATTCAATACAAATACAGGACATATATATAAAATCAACTCCTTCATTAACTGCTCCACAAAAGGAGTTATATATTTACTTTACTGTTCCTGTAAAAGTTTTTACGTTGGTAAAACTTTTAGAGAACTTCGCTCGCGAATTTCTGAACATAGGGACGATATCAAACAATGCAATATTGACAGCCCTGTGGCAAGACACTATGCACAATTTCATGAATCTAAAACTGATGATTTGAAGTTCATTGGAATTGAATCTGTAAAACTTAGTATGCGTGGCGGGGATATTGACAATATCCTGCTACGTAAAGAAACAAAATGGATATATAAACTAAATACCTTAGCACCTCATGGCCTCAATGAAAAATTAGAGTTTGCTTCATTTTTAGCTTAATCCTCTGTGGATATGTGCACATCATCCTGTGTGTGACTACATAGTCTTTGGTAGTATCAAAAATTAAAAATTATGAATGGCGTAATTGCAATACTAAATACAAAAAAACATAGTCTTATTTACGCAATCTGAACATACACACACACTAGTAATATAACAGATTAGATGTATAATATAATCTTCCAATGTATCGAATGTAAGTATGCAAGCATGAGTGTTTAAACATAAATGTATCCTTGTATATAACCCTTTGCTGTACTGATCTACAAAAAAGCAAAATGTTGCTACAAAGTATTAAAGCCGTTTTGAATGACAGATTTCTCTACCAATGACATTCACTACCAGGGCGGCCAAATTCTTATAAATCAGCACAGCCACTGACGTGACGTCAGCACCCGGAAGAAGCTCCATGCTGCTGTATTGAAAGGAGTGAAACGAGCTTTAAGACTCGTCGGTTTGCAGCACTTTGTCAGAGGACCCTCTGCCTGACTGTGGTCTACCCCTTGTCTCATCTGGATATTTCAGTGTCTCAGGAGCTACAATTCAGGGTAGAGCAACCGCGTGAAAAAGACAGGTACTCCAATGAACTGTTATCTATTTGCACTTTACACATGCCTGTGAAAAAGACGCGGCGAGGGTAAGCTCCCCTTGACTCCTGATGACCTCACGCTACTATGTACATTTAGACACGAAGGGGTAAGACTGTATCCACTTGGTCTGTGCATCTTAAAGGACATGCACTATACTGCGGATTACAATTATATATCACCTATACATGCAAAGTGACGAACATTTGCCTATTTTTGTATACTGGTGCACCAGTCCCCTGCACGGCCCATCTGACATTTTTTATGCATCTTCTATATCCCTGTATGTATGTGATTGTATGTTTGGATGTATGCACTTATTTAATGTAACTTTATTAAATTTATTTGTATTTCAAGAATTCGCCCTAGTCTTTTACTCATTATATACAGCTGTGCTCTCTTTTGCCTAGACTTTTAGTTACCTGTATTTTAGGTTTCTACTCTCTTATTTACGTTGTTAGATATTCACTTTTCTAGGATGCACCTGTATCTTTTATTGACTAATTAAGAGTGCTACTCACCCTGTTTTTCTTGTGTGTTACGGACAGACTTTCAGAATATATAGACATATGCCTACAAAAATATGTTGTGCATGTACCTTCATATATTTGTGACACCACTGATCTCCTCAACAAACTGAGTACTTTTATGTGTAGGGGTACATACATTTGGCTCACGTGTGATGTAGGAGCTTTGTATTCGAATATCCCCCATGACATTGGAATTCGAGTGATACAATCCTTTTTAAATGATGATATATATATATATGTCATTGATGCAGAAAGAAATCTTGGTAACATTAATAGAATTCATTCTTAAGCACAACTATTTCCAGTTTCTTGATGAGTTTTATTTGCAGGTTAGGGGGACAGCCATGGGCACCAGGTTCGCGCCCAGTTTTGCCAACCTATATAATATGAGGGCCTTTGAAGAGTCATATATCTATATTATACGTTACATAGACAACCTGCTTTTCATTTGAGATGGTACCTCACAGGAGGCCGAATTGTTTGTAAAACATTTAAACAATAATGAGATGGGTCTCACATTTACATCTAACATTCAGCCGCAAAAAATTGAATTTCTGGATGTTTTGTTACAGTGGGGTCCTGAGGGTAGTGTTTTTACTTCCACTTTTTTTAAAAAAGGTTGATAGTAACAACGTCTTGCATTTTTCCAGTAACCATTTGAAAAGTTGGAAGACAAGCATTCCCTTCAGCCAATTTAATAGGATAAGGTGAAATGGTAGTACTTTAGAGACCTATGATGAAAAATCACTAATTTTAGTGGAAAGATTTCAGGCTAAAGGATATCCTCAGGCCCTTATTAAAAACAGACAAGAGAAAGCAAGAAATTTGAATAGAACATCTATACTCAAAGGTTAAACAAAAACTAAGGATAGGATTACCACTGAAGATACTGAAGATTTTTACCAACCAAGATTTGTAACTCAGTACAATTCTAATCATAGAGCCATAAGAAAGTCTTTGGCTAAACATTGGCACATTTTACAGAAAGATCCCATTCTCAAACAGATATTAGAAAAACAACCCATGTTTACTTTTAGGAGGGCACCTACCCTTAAACAAAAACTTGCCCGAGTAAAATAGTAATGTCTAAAAAAGTTAGTGTAAATATATTGTAGCCAAAACAGCTTTGGTAACTGCAAATGTAACGAAGTGTTTAGGATAAAAAGTCATATTACCTGTAATACTTCTTTTGTTATTTATGTTTTAAACTGTAAATGTGGCCTACAATATTTAGGCCGCACGACCCGTAAAATTCGAAAGAGATGGAGTGAACACTTGCAAAATATTAAAAAGAAGCTACTTAACCATAGTGTTCCTAGACATCATGTACAGGCACATTATGGAGAACCTTGCAATTTTGTCATCACTCCCATTGAACATATTCCATCCTCTCACAAGTATAATAGATTTGTCAAATTAAGACAGAGAGAAACTTTTTGGATATATATGTTCCAATCTCTTGTTCCCAAAGGTTTAAATGAAGTAATAGATTCTGCTGCTTTCAATTAATTTTATTATACATTGTATACTGGAATTAATGTTTGCATATTCTTCACATATTTTATATAAGTATGGTATATTTTTTATTAGTACATTATGCATCTTTCAGATTTAGTATCACTGTATTTAGGATTCTAGTTTCCATTACATTTGAGATATTATGCATTCACTTATCACATATAATCTTTTCATTGTCATTATAATTAGCACCATCACACACATATTAATTTCATTGTTTTTTTTATATATATTGACCACATACGCTGTCTTTTACACTTCATATACTGCCCCTTTTATCTATATAGGTTGGGATCCACACTTTTTATCTGCCCCTTTATGAACATTTATATATTTTTTAGTACCTGTTTTTTCCTTTAGGGTAGGAATCTAGTATTTTGTCACCTATACACTACCCTTATGATACATATAGTAATGACTGTTTTTGGATCGTCCTTCCTTCTTTATTTATAGCACTACATCTCTTATATTTGTCTATTTTTATTCACTACATTTCATAATTTGGTCTGGTTATTACCGTCATTAAATTTATATTATGTTTAGAATGTCCAATTTGCACTCACTATATATATCGTTATATCATTCACTACTAGGACACTCTAATGATTGGCTGAACAGTTTTTTCTTGTCACGCATTATAAAGTTTTTTTTGTAGTTATATTATAATCATGTTAGTTGTATTTTCGAGCGAGTCTCTTTCTTTGTATGCCTTAGCGATATATATCGCCTTACATCTTTTGATTATCATTGTGGTTATGGGACATTAACTTATTGTCAGATATTGTCCTATGTTCCCATTTAATCTTTTTCTTGTGATAGGCTACATTGTCCGGTGGGTTGTTTTTTATTCCACCAATAGTAGGGTTATTATGCAACACACCTTTGATTTTGCATTGTTTTTAAAACAGCCAATAGTTTTACGGATAATTTCACACACACCCTTTCCAGTACGTGGTTACGTAGTCATACAATGCTTGGTAGGCAGGGCCATACGGAAAAAATCTCTATAGGCAGTAGGTGCGTCCATGTCATTTTTAGTAGGCAGTGTTACATGAAAAGGAATCCGATTGGTAGTGCGTGCGTCCACGTCATCCCTAACATCAATATGTTGAATACGGATAAAAAACATGTATGTTTATAACCTCTTGCGATACAATTTGATACATCTAAGTAATCATTTACAAACTTCATTCCCGTCCACCCCGACACAGTTCAAAATCCCACATCGTTTACATATATTGATCCATATATGATATAAAATGATTACTCTTTTGAATAGGAATAAGTTTGAAACTTCAGTTCTGGTTCACCTTGACACAGTTTAAAACCCCACATCAATCACATATATTGATCTATATATGATATAGAATGACTATCCTGTCTAATAGAAATAAGTTTGAATTTATACAAATGCGTTTAATTGAATCATTTTCAAAATATGGTTTTACATCTCACTTTACAGCATTAGATTTGTGATAAAGTGTATACATACATGCACATATACATTTATGTTTATTTCAAAAATGTGAAGTATTTGCCATAGATGAAGGGTTAACTAACTGAGGATCCTCCCCTTGATGGAGAACCCCAGGTGTTTGTTATATTGTATAATTGACATAATTGGTAAGTTTGGTGTGTGTATATATATGAGAGCTATGATCAGTATGCCTTATATGCCTGATGAAACAGCACTACAGCTGAGAACCTATCCTTTTGTTCCTGTTTTTAATTTTTTTATGTTTTAATAAATCCAATTTTTTCACTTGATATTGGAAAGGCTACTGATCATTACTACTAATTACATCACCTTCTACCTATCATCTACATTGGGATTGATTCTGCTCTGTGTGGGAGTCCCTGGTACTACTATCATCACTTGCCTGAACTGTGAAGCTGCCCTGCTTGGCAGCCTGCTTTCCAGTCTGAGAAGGGAGAGCCCAAGGTGTTCCCGGTGACACGTTGGATTTTTCAGCAAGCTGGGTTGCTGTTGAGTACCCAGTCTGCGTCTAATAGCACTGTCTGAATGCTCCAATAAAATGTGAGTACCCTGTTGTGGGGGATTTTACTCTTTTTAATTGTCTCTACTGGTACACACAAGCTCCTCTCTTTGTTCTTCTTCTCTTCTGTAAGAGGGTAAGTCGTGCAGCGATGGGCAGCAAATATAAATATATATGTATATGAATATATACATATATATTTATGTGTTAATATGTGTATATATATATATATATATATATATATATATATATATATATATATATATATATATATATATATATATATATATACTGGAAACACATAGTTCCCATAGACTGCAATTTAAAGGCACTTTTCAGTGCCATTTTTTTTTTCTAACACACCAACTTTAGTGAAGTTGTAAAAAAAAATGCTAAGGTCTTAACGCTAATTGCTACTGTGAGCTTGCCACTTGTAATGTAATGGCTGGTTATTTATTGCGCAACTGTAAGCAGGTGAATTTGCTTGTTTGCTCCACTTGTAATCTGGCCATAGTTTTTCATAGGGAGTGAGAGGTCTGGTAAGTAAGGTTCTACATTTATGAGTGGAGACAAAATGAGACAACTGTGTAAAACGGTGCCAGGTTGTGAAAAGTATTGGGTCCTATTCTCTGAGTTCTTCTTGTGTTTTTATTTTCTTCCGCAACATAGTGTTGTATATGGCAGAATTGGCTAGTGGGTACATAGAGATATTTACATTAGTAGGGGTGACTAATCCTATCTCTGGGTTTTTTCTAATGGGTAGTAATGGGGAGCAAGGAGTAGACTTTATGTGTCAGTGATTGATCTTGTTCCATTCATGAAAAACCTCCTTCAGCAGTAGGTAATGGTGTGGGCGCTTGGCAGGTGAAATCCAAGCCAAAGCGCTGATATTTTCTCTATGTAGGATATCTGCATCTAGTTGTACCCATGCCTTGTTGGGGGGTCTATTACACCATTCAACTAACTGCATCTGTAAATGCTAATGTTAGGAACCCCAAGACCTCTGAAGTCATGTGACAAGTATAGGGGCCTATTTATCAAATGTCTTGCAGACCTGATCCGACAGTGCGGATCAGGTCCGCAAGACATAGCTGAATGCGGAGAGCAATACGCTCTCCGTATTCAGCATTGCACCAGCAGCTCACAAGCTGCTGGTGCAACGCTGCCCCCTACAGACTCGCGGCCAATGGCCCGCCAGCAGGGGGTGTCAATCAACCCGATCGTACTCGATCGGGTTGAATTCCGGCGATTCCTGCAGACAGATTTATGGAGCAGCGGTCTTTGTGACCGCTGCTCCATAACTTGTGTTTCAGGCGAGTCTGAAGACTCACCAGAAACACGGGCCATCAAGTTCCGTTTGAAGCTTGATAGATAGGCCCCATAGTGTTAGCTCTGGGTTTTATGTTTTGCCAAATTTATTTTACAAGTGCTTTCTGAAATTGTTGAATAAGCTGAGTCGAAGCTAGTAAGTTAGAAAAATATACAGGACTCTGAGTAGAACATTAATCTTTACAACATTTATATTTTGAATATTGTGGATCGCATGAAAAGACCAATTGACCCGGTCGAAGTCGTTTTCAGCATTCGTTGATAAATGTGATAATGGAACAGAATTGTTTTGTGCAAATGTAATCAGCTGGAGCACTTTAAGAGTATTGTCTCTAGCCTCTCTTGCTGGAATAAACCCAACCTGGTCATTTGAGATCAATGTAGATAAGAATTTATTTAATGTCACCTAGATTACGAGTTTTGCGCTAAACAGGGTGCGAAACTAACGCAAAAAAGTTGCGTTATTTCACTCTCCATAGCACTGCCATTACGAGTTACTGAAAAGTAGACGTGTGTTTCGTTTCGTCCAAATTTTGGCCGATTCAGAAATTTGAATGCATCCGAATTTATGAATCAGAAAATCCCGAAAAATTACGAAAAGGAATCAATCAGTTTAAAAATTTTCGGATCCATTATTCATATTCAGGATTTTTAATTGTTCTAATCTAAACCGCAGTTCCCCCGAAATCGTCGACACTAAGTAAATCACTAAATAAATCTATTAACCCCTAAACCGCCGTTCCCCGACGTCGCGGACACTAACTAAACTTTTAACCCCTAAACCTAACACCCCCTAACTTTAACATAATTAAAATAAACCTAAATTAAAGTTACAATTATTAACTAACTACCTATTTAAAAATAAATTCAAACTTACCTGTGAAATAAAAATATAACCTAAGCTTACACTAATAAAACCTAACATTACAAAAATCAAAAAAACTCAGATTACAAAAATTAAAAACCTAACATTACAAAAAAATTAAGACTACAATTACAAAAAATAATAAACACTAAAATAAAAAAAATAAAAAAACTACCATTACAAAAAATAACAAATTAAATTATTCAAAATCATAAAAATTATTCCTTTTCTAATACACTGTTTAAAAAAAAAAAAACACCCCAAAATAAAAAAAACCTTATCTATAATAAACTACCAAGGGCCTTTTGTAGGGCATTGCCTTAAAGATAAACAGCTCTTTTGCAAACAAATAAAAACAAACACCCCCTAACATTACAAAGCCTCACCCCCCCAACCCACAAAATGAAAAGAACCAAACTAAAAAAAACCTAATCTACCTATTGCCCTGAAAAGGGCATTTGTATGGGCATTGCCCTTAAAAGGGCATTCAGCTCTTTTACTGCCTTTAAAAGGGCATTCAGCTCTTTTTTGGCCCAAAGCCCTAAACTAAAAAAATAAGACACCCCAAAAAAAAAAAAACTTAACACTAACCCCAAAATCAGTACTCACAGTTGCTGAAGTCCGGGCGAAAGATCTTCATCCCAGCAGTAAAGCATCTTCATCCAGGCGGCTCCATCTTCATTCATCGCAGACCGGCATCTTCTTCATCCCTGCAAAGGCGGACTGGTCGATGCGTGGAGGCGGAGGTTCATCGGACCGACCTGGAGGTCCTCTTCATGCGATCGTCCGCCGCACACTGAGGATTCAATGCAAGGTACCCCTTTTATATATTCCTTTTTCAAAGTATTTCTGTTTCAAAAATGGCCTTTTTTGTGATATTCTTCCTCTAAGTGATGCAGTAGATTAGTTTTAGCCTGTTCGAGAGCTGTGGAATAGTTAGGGTCAGAAGGGTGAGCTTTATGCAGCTCCTCTTGTTGAGATAGTTGTAAAACTGGAGCTTGGTGGCATTCTCTTTTTAAGTTCAGATGTTTGTCCCTAATTCTTATGAGTTCGCCCCTTAAGACGTATTTATGCGCTTCCCAAATTGTGGGATGCTGGATTGGGTCAGCAGTGTTAATTTGAAAATTCTTAGTAATTTACTTAGGTCTGCTTTAATAACCAGATTGTCTAACATAGTGTCATTCAGTCTTCACACAAAGAGGGTAACTGGCATATTCGGCCAAAGAATGGAGCATAAAAGTGGAGCATGGTCCGACCAAGTAATAGAATGAATGTCACAGTGAGAAGTGATAGAGAGTCCCGTAGAGTCTGTGTATATATATTTAGTTCTGGATTATTTATTATGAGGATGTGAATAAAAAGTAAAGTCCCTGCCTGTTGGGTGTAGTACTCGCCAAATATCATGTACTACCAATTCCTTCAGGTGTGTTGTTAGAGTTTTATGCGTCTTAGTGGAAATGCTGGAGGAGCCGTTTGAGGTCTCTATTTCAGGATTCAGAGGAACATTAAAATCTCCTCCCAGGAATAAAATCCCTTTCTGGAGTTCTAGTAGTTTGTGCGTGATTTTAATAAAGAAAGAGCCTTGTGAGGTATTAGGGAGATATAAATTAGCATGGGTGATCGGTCTGCCAAATAAAATGCCGGTCATTATCAAATATCTTCCATCTGGATTTGTATCAGTGTGAGAGGGTTGAAAGGAAACTTTAGAAAGGAACAGAATCCCTACACTGTTTTTCTTGGCAGGGCCCGATGCAAAGTATCCGGTGGGGTAAAATCTATTGAACCATTTAGGTTTGTGGCCTTTTGCAAAATGTGTCTCTTGAAGGTCATGCAGGACAATGGATTTTTTCCTGGGGCTATTTAACGCTTTGAAATTACTTTAGAGAAGAGGATTAGGGAGAGGAGGAGGAAAAGAGAACAACAAAAGTCTTCTAAACAATAGGACTAGAGAGAATAACAGCAATCAGACAGTTAATAAACAACAATAACAGAAGCAGTTACAATCTTTACAATAAAACAAGAGGGCAATACCCCCTGTGCAATTGTTGAAATTAAATATGGTCTTTGAATAATATTTGGAATGGGTTTGGGCTTACTAATAGTGTAGGTATAGAGTATATTGGCTAGAGGTGGCCAATGGGCAAGAGAGGACACTAATCCTACAGCTAGTGGGTCTATATTAAGCAGGAGTATAACTGTACATGTGTATGTATGATGCTAGGAATAATAAAAGTAAGTGAGAAATCTAAGACTATGAAAAAATGCGTGTGAGCATGAAATAAGTGTCAAACTCGGTAAACTGTCCACATTAATGCAAAAAATACATTTGAAAGTCTAGGCAGAAGCAACACAAAAGTAAAACAAAATAAGAGTAAAGAGAAGACAACTTAGCTGGCAATGTCTATACACAAATGGTAAAGAACGAGTAGGCTTTAGAGGTCTTGGGAAGTTAGGAATGTTTGTGTCCATATTCCATGTGACTGGAGACAATAAGCTGGGAATTTTTTTATTATTATTTTGGACAATGAGAAATCCGGTCCTGTACCCTAAAAGAAAACACGTTATGTGAAAATAGAGGTGATTGTGTACTGAAAGCAGAGTACTCAAATTTATATTGGCAGCAGGATTTTTATTTATTTATTTTAATGGAGGTTTAAGCCAACTCATACAAACAATATTGAACAATCAATATAGCTACAGTACAGTATGCACATCAAATAAGACGCAATACTATTTGGATCTTTCAATATTGATCAATAAGAAAGGCAAGAAGTATCTCGAGTTCTGCATAAGAGGATCTAAGGAATGAATTCCATTAAACAATATTCAAGCAGTAAACCAACTAAATTACTCATGAGGCAACTTGTGGTCCTCCTGAACCTGTATAGCAAAAATAGCACAAGAAGGTACTGTGATATATGTTAAATGTATTTGCTTGTTTTGTCAAGCAAACAAAGATAGAGAAATGTAACAATGACATTTACAAAAATAATGACTAGAGAGTATTATACACAGCTTCTGTATCATAGAGAGACAGCTATTACTTTCCATTCTCAAGGTACAAAAACATTCTTTTTTTAAAGGTACCTCACTAAATAATTGCCCTCAGGAATATATGATTAAAAGTACAGAGTGTACATCTATCAGACTTTCTTAGGGTAAATTTACATAAACACATTTCTAAATAAAGATAAGGCAAGTGAAGCATTGGTTTGATACTAGCTTGATGCAAATGTATGACTTGATGCCAGAGAAAAACAAGGTTAATGTCCCAACATCAACATCATAATCATTTTATCAAATATTAGACCTATATACCCTATTATATACCTATATACCCTAATATATACATGTATACCCTAATATATACCTATATACCCTAATATATACCTATATACCTTAATGTATAGCCTAATATATACCTATATACCCTAATATATACCCTAATATATACCTAAATATATACCTATGTACATTAATAAAATACCTAGTAATAATAATAATACCCTAATAAATACCTAGGTACCCTAATATATACCATAATACAGTATATAGCCTAATATATAGCTATATACTCTAATATATACCTATGTACCCTAATATATACCTATATACCCTAATATATATATATATATATATAGACTTCAATTAAGTGCACTCTCACTTGCCAACCCAGACACAGACCAGGGTGCTTAACGAAATATTCAATCTGGATAGGGATAAGCACTCACTGGATTTCAATACAACAAATATTTATTCGGCAGTGACGTTTCGGGGCATTCACCCCTTCCTCAGACCAGGAAGGGGTGAATGCCCCGAAACGTCACTGCCGAATAAATATTTGTTGTATTGAAATCCAGTGAGTGCTTATCCCTATCCAGATTATATATATATATATATACCCTATTATATATACCTATATACCCTAATATATACATATATACCCTAATATATACCCTTATACCCTAATACGGCTGAGTCACACACTGGTCATGAAGTTTAAGTAACCAAGAAGATGTTATTACATATCTATGAGGAAGCCAGCACATTACTGCAGATTTACAATGCACAGCCATCTCAGCATCTTATTTTATCATAATCTTAATTTTGGCAAAACATATTAAAAGAACATCTTATACAAAGAACATTTATACCCAATGCTAGATAGGTATTCCGGTACTCAGCCATCAATATAACTAGCACTGAAGAACATACATTTAACATCTCAACAGATCTCAAGGCAGAGAAGAAAAACTTATTAAAAGTATTGCATAGTGTAAGGGTGAATGGCACCCTCTCCGACGCCTTCACAATTCGAAATGGGACTAGGTAGGGTTGCCCCCTGTCTCCTCTCCTATTCGTCCTGACAATTGAAATACTGGCAAGCAAGATCCGGACCAACACTGAGATCAGCGGGATCTCGGTGGAAGACTTTGAACATAAGCTCGCTATGTATGCCGACGATGTCTTGCTAATGATATCTAATGTAAGACAATCTCTTGAGGCGGCTATGGTGGAATTCACAACATTCGGTAGCATGTCAAATTTTCTATTGAACCCTTCGAAATCTGAAATAATGAATGTCACAATTCCCCTAAACGAGTTTAGAGCTTTAGAGAATGTATGCCCGATAAAAGTCACTCACGATAAACTGAAATACTTGGGCATATTTCTGTTGCCCAGCGTAAAAGGGATAGTAGATCTAAATTATAAATCTATCAGAGACGAGATACTTAGAGATCTATCAAATTGGAGAAATAAAACCATCTCCTGGCTAGGCCGCATAGAAGTAGTTAAAATGAACGTTTTACCACGTGTACATTATGCAGACTATCCCGTCAGCTGCAGCGCTCTACATTATCCACCAAATTCAATCCGCCATAGAATCGTACATATGGAGAGACCTAAGACCGAGAGTTAATAAGAGGACGATATATCTACCTCGAAATGGAGGTGGACTAGGTGTACCAGACTTACGATTATATCAGAGGGCCATATCCCTCCAGAGACTGGTTGAATGGTGTCAGAACTCTCCCCAAAAAGCCTGGATTCAGATTGATAATGCTATCCTGAACAGAGGGAACGTGGGCGCTCTGGCGTGGACTTCCCCGTCCGGCGGCCTCCGGTATCCAGGCTCTATCCCCTGGTAGATGAGGTTTTTGCGGGCTGGGATAGGTTGATTAAAAAAACCTCTCATATTTCTACCCCAGGCTCGCCGCTTACCCCCATCAGGGAAAATCCTGACCTGGGATTTGTAATTGGTTCTTATGGCCAGGACAAGGGCTATGCCCTAGCTGACTCAGCAATTTACAATATCCTTCATCAAGATAAATTGAAGACTCAGACAGAACTAGCAGAATGGGACAGTAGGGTTTTCACTTCATGGTTCAGAGTAGCACAGATCAGACACTTCTTTGACACCCATAAGGACAGACTCAACTTAACAAGGCATAAGACCCCATTTGAAAATTTATGCACAATGTCACAGCACCCGTCTCACTTGATTTCACAACTATACAAACTTCTGTTGCTGGGAGGGGAGCACCCCCTCCCGGCATACACACAGACATGGCAGGATGATTTGGGCTTAGAGATAAGTCACAAAGAATGGAACAAGATTTTTGACAGGACTAAGAAAGCCTCCGTCTCAGCCAGGGTCCAAGAAACACAATACAAACTTCTAGGTAGGTGGTATTTGACCGCCCAAAGACTGAAACACATATACCCACAAACTAGTGGGGGATGCTGGAGAGGATGCCTCTTACATATCTGGTGGACATGTCCACTATTTCAGCCTTATTGGAGCGGCATTTTGGCCGAAAGGAGCAGGATCCTTGGGGTTATCATCCCCCCAACCCTTGCTACTTATTATACCATCAATTACCTAAGATTGTAGGGGAGGACAAGTACCTGCTCCTCTTGTTGATGCTCAATGGAGCAAAAGGATTAATTCCCTTATACTGGAAAAAGCAGGCTACCCCCAGTGTACTGGAATGGAAGAATAAAATAGCTGACATTCTTAGACTTGAGAGATATCACTACCTCAAAATAGGGAAACTGGGTACACATGAAATGATGCTGTTAACTTGGGAGGGGCGGGATTATAGCTGATTGGTAAAATAGAAACGACCGACGAGGCATGGTACTGTTACACTCCCACCGCACATCCCAAGGCCCCCTCCCCCCCCCCCACAATTTTTTTTTTCTCTAGCCTCCCTCACCCTCCCTTCTAACCTCTTCATCTCTTCACTAAACCCTTCCCCTTCTTCCCTCTCTGAAAACTAATGTACCTCTTTTACTCTGAACTGTCTCTCTTGAAAGAGAGGCGTTGCCATATCAAATAGACACCAATCCACAGCTGTGTGAATCAAGTAAGCTGTGAAATATTACTTTTTAAGTTGAAATGTTCCCGATGTTTAATACTTTTTTCTTTGCTTTATATGTATAGCTTAGTAAGACAATCCTGATATAATAGTTTCTACCCTTAATCAGCTCAAGAGTTATATTTGATTAAAACCGTCGGATGGCCTCCGTTTGGCATCTGATGTAATTCACTGAGCTGTCTGCACAGAATTTGTAACTATGTGCGAGATGTTCAAGACAATATGTACTTTTATATGTGTCATGTAATACTGTATGGAACGCTGTACCTCAAATATCTATTTATTCTTTTTCTCATTTCGCTAATAAAGCTTGTTGAAATATAAAAGTATTGGCAACAGTGTTTTACAACATTGTATCACAAAGCTACAAATAATGTTGAAAAACACTGCTGCCATAGAGTACTAAATACACGTGGACACTCCTGAGCTCATAAGCCTACCTAGTTTTACTCTTCAATAAAAGATATCAAGAGAACTAAACAAATCTGATAAAAGAAGTAAATTGGAAAGTTGTTTAAAATTGCATGCCCTATCGGAATCATGAAAGTATAATTTTGACCTTACTGTCTCTTTATTATGTTCATAAACATTTATACATTCAAACATTCTACATTCTTTTATATTTCTTTACCTGTAAAAAAAAATGTTTCCGAATCAGCACCTCCCTATCTCTTACTCTTAAAGGGACACTGAACCCAATTTTTTTCTTTCGTGATTCAGATAGAGCATGCAATTTTAAACAACTTTTTATTTTACTCCTATTATCATTTTTTCTTCGTTCTCTTGCTATCTTTATTTGAAAAAAGAAGGCATCTAAGCTAAGGAGCCAGACAATTTTTGGTTCAGAACCATGGACAGCAATTTTTTATTAGTAGGTGAATTTATCCACCAAGAATCAAACACAAGGAAAGAGGCGCCGTATGTGTGAATCTGAAACAGCCAACATCAGATAGAAAACATGTGCAGGGTACTCACAATATGAAAAGGCACTCCAATGTGCCAATAGGAGCAGGCTGGTATTCACAGCACCAACTAATGGGTAATTAAACAAAGGGCTTCTGTGATTGGTCTGGTTTAATTTGAAGGGTGGGGCAGTACAGGTAGCTCAGGTATTTATAAGATGTGTGTAGAGTTAGAATTCATGCCTGAGGAAACGGTTGATTCCGAGAAACGCGTTGCATGTCACTTATATACTGCACATGAGTGATATATGTATTTTTAATTGTTTTTATTCTTTATTAAACCTTTTTTAAATCATATATCCTCATCCCAAATTGATTATTTCTGAGCTACCTGTTTTATCCGGAGGACTGCGGAGGCTCCTGCTTTACTCCTTATACAGCCAGCTGGTTTGCTGAGAAAACCAGCCTGCTTCCACTGGCACAATTGAGTGCCGCTACAGAATGTGAGTACCCTGTACAGATTGTGAATTTATCAGTGTACTCCTACAGATTCACACAGTGGTGTGCCTTTGTTTGCACCTAGCTCCTGTCTCCATATCGTGGGATCCAGATTCTGAGTCTCTCACTTTGGTTATCCTGGATTGCCTGTTCAGCCAGCTGGTTTGCTGTGAATACCAGCCTGCTCCTATTGGCACATTGGAGTGCCTTTTCATATTGTGAGTACCCTGCACATGTTTTCTATCTGATGTTGGCTGTTTCAGATTCACACATACGGCGCCTCTTTCCTTGTGTTTGATTCTAGATATATTAACCTTTGGAGGGTGAAGATCGAGTGCTGCCTCTGGTTTTGAGAAGACGGATATTTCTACCTTATTTGAGCACCTAGGACTTTGATCTTGTCTTTCATCCAGGACCTAGGACTCTGGTATCTAGTAGTGTGCATACACACACCAATACCATATTTTGTCATATTTGTTATCTGTGTATTGATGGTTTGAAACATATATTTCTTGGTAGCGCCCCCTATTGGGTTTTTCCCTTTGTTTTCAATTTATCCACCAATCAGCAAGAACAACCCAGGTTGTTCACCAAAATTAAAAAAATTGCTTAAAATTGCATGCTCTATCTGAATCACGAAAGAAAAATTTTGGGTTCAGTGTCCCTTTAATTCTCTTTCTGTTTTCTTTCATCAGATTCTGTTTCTATTCCCTTTATTTCTTCCTATATTATTTTTAACTCCGCCAATCTCTATAACTCATCTTCCTCTTCTTCTTTGTTTTGTCCCACCTTACCCGTTGATCATCATGGTGTCTTTCTCCTTCTATGTATGTTCCTCCCTAAGTTGACTCATCCCTTGGTTCTGTACATATCTTTGCTGTTACCTCCCATTGTTCCCCCCTACACACTTGCTAGCTACCCCCCTTTTGCTCTCTGTGTTAATTTCTTAGCACATGGTTGTGCGTAGCCCATCCCTAGGAAAAGACCCTCACTGGCTGATAAGGAAAATACACACAACTATATTACTGATCACATATTTCCTTCTACAAGACTGAACAATGCATAACCTATTTTGGCAATATATAATTCAGCTGCAACAGTTTATTTAGGCAAAGACAATTTTGAACTATTATGTACTGATTAGTCTACTTAAGCACCTGTGATTCATCAAGAAAATTAAGCTGTTTATTAACCACCTGTAAGGTAGGCATCTCTTTGTATCCTGGCTTGTTAATGTGCTATAAACAATATACTACTATTTGTATACAAATCTCTAAGTTCCAATAATATTAAACAATTAAAATAATTTTGTTGACTTCCTAAACATTAAAGTGACATTAAACACTTTGAAATGGTAATATAAGATGATAAATCATATATATAAAAAAATCTGCAATATACTTTCATTATTTATTTTGTCCCCTTTTCATTTAATTACATTCTGAAATTGTGAGCGTTTTAGTTCCTGATAGAAATGGAAGTGCAGAACACTGTTATATTCCACACAGCCATTGGCTGCACACTCTAGTGGCCTATTTATAACTGTCCCTACTACACAGCATAGAAGGTAACCTAAGTTACAACATGACAGCTCCCATTGTTTTATAGACACTAAACCTTTACACTTATTTTGTCAATATTTAAATAGCTAATGAAACTTTAAAAAAATATATCTACGTGTTATTCTCAGACTAATCTTTCCTTTGAATGCATCATTCTATCTAGCATTAATTTAGTGATTAATGTTCCTTTTAATTTACTAAATTTGTATTATTACTTTTATATTGACTTTATTAGATTTTATTTTTCATTTAATTATTTGTACCATAAATATATTCTGTAGAACCATTTGAATTATCTTAATGGTCATAGACTTGAGTATTTGTTTGACTTTGTGTTTGCTTTTTACTAGCATAGATCAGCACTATACAAAAGAGTTTTTTGAACAGAAATGGGGGCATATTTATGATTGTGCGAGCGGACATGATCCGATATAGCGGATCATGTCCGCTGCACATCGATAAATGCTGACAGCATATGCTCTCTGCATTTATCATTGCACCAGCAGTTCTGTGAACTGCTGGTGCAATGCTGCCCCCTGCAGATTCGCGGCCGCTAGCAAGGGGTGTCAATTAACCCGATCGTATTTAATCGGGTTGAATTCTGGCGATTTCTGTCCGTGGCCTGAGAGCAGGCGGACAGGTTATGGAGCAGCTAAAGACCGCTGATTCATAACTTCTGTTTCGGCTAGCTCCGTACAGAGCTTGATAAATATGCCCCATGATTAGGCTGACCATATTGACACTTTAAGAAGGAACACATATGAAAAATACATATGTGAGGGTTCTTATACAAAACCATTTCTTTAAACAGCCCTGAAAACAGCCCTGACATATGTATTTTTCATATGTGTCCCTTTTTAAAGCGGCAATATGGTCAGCCTACCCATGATGTCAAAATATCTGCTAGGTTACTGAAAGACAGCTTTAAGCACATATTTCAAAAGTATTTTAAAATATGATAAAAAGTTAGCTAGACACATTTAAGAGCAAGGTAATGTTTTAAATCCTTGTAAGTTACACTCTTGTGTGTAATATATGGTAAGTAATGTGTGTGGTGGTTATTTGTTTCAGCAAAATGGCAAAGCCTAAGGCCAGATTTATAAAGTTAACAACTTTGGTATTGTCAAAAACATTTCTACACATAAAATATTTTTTAAGACATTTTAGTCTTCTACATATTGTACATATGTAAAAAGTTACATATAATATCAAGATACAGTACTAATTTTATTGATCCAGAGTTCTGAACCAAGAAAAAAGCTTACATGCCTTCTTTTTCAAATAAAGATAGCAAGAAAACAAAGAAAAATTGATAATAGGAGTAAATTAGAAAGTTGCTTGAAACTGCATGCTCTATCTGAATAACGAAAGAAAAAATTTAGGTTCAGTGTCCCTTTAAACATTTTTTTTCATCAAGTTCTTTAAAAATTTTTTTGGATATTTTCAATATTATTTGACTGGGAAGGACTCAAAAGTGTCTATACATGTGTATATATGTGTCTATAAGTGTGTATGTGTGCATATAGTTATTTACACATATAAACACATAAATAAACGTTTATACATATATACTGAACACATGTATACATAGACATAAAAATATGTAGAAAAAAGATTCCACAAATAAGTCCATTATGTTTCCTTCTTAGGCTACTGTAAGGTGTGTGCTCAAGGAGCTGTTCACAGTGGTGGTGCTGAAGACTGGTCTCTGCACTGCTATTAGCAAATCATGTTATGAATGTATTATACTCCCTAAAGAACATTACTAACTACATGGAAACAGATTTCAGAAACACTCAAACGTTTTCAATCCTGAAATAGCAGCTAAACATGTTATTTTTTTTTTTTTTTTATTCATTCATTTGTGAAACAGCTGATGGAAAAGCTACTTAAAGGGACACTGAACCCATTTTTCTTTTGTGATAGAACATGACATTTTAAGCATCTTTCTAATTTATTCCTATTATCAAATTTTCTTCATTCTCTTTTTATCTTTATTTGAAATGCAAGAATGTAAGTTTGCCGGCCCATTTTTGGTGAACAACCTCCGTTGTTCTTGCTGATTGGTGGATAAATTCATCCACCAATAAAAAAGTGCTGTCCAGAGTTCTAAACAAAAAAAAGCTTAGATGCCTTCTTTTCAAATAAAGATAGTAAAAGAACGAAGAAAAATTAGAAAGTTGCTTAAAATTGCATGTTCTATCTGAATCACAAAAGAAAAAATTTGGGTTCAGTGTCCCTTTAAATTTAAAGTGAAACTAACAAGAAGTCCATGATAGTGTACAGCTGAGTGTAGATACCGTATCGTTCACAGGATGATAGAGACATTTTTTATATATATTTAGCCTAGGAAACCTGTGTTTCAACAAAGGCACTTGACTACATCTTGAAGCATTTTCTTTAAGATACATCAGATACATTTTTAAATATAAAGTCTCTTTTAAAAGGTTATACACATATGATACATCAAAACAAATTTTAATGGAAAATCTCTTGCTAGTTGCATTTAACTGAATCCTAAAACTACCAGTTTGTATAATTCAAATGAATATCACTATTTGTAGCCTGCATACAGTACTTCTTGGGCAGTTATTCAGTATACATTGTACCAGCAAGCTTATTAGAGGGCAATTCCGGTTTAAAAATAAAGGCCTAGATTACAATTGGAGCAAAATGAATAGTGCAGGGTGTGTTATTTTGATCCCAGCTGCATGCAAATAATAATGTACAATCTGGTAAAGAAAATGTTATCCAAAGCATCTTAATGTGATGATAACTTTTTTTAGCCCACCCTATACCTTTTATGGACACAGAGAACGCTTGCAGTTCAAGTCATGGGTAAATGGATTATAGCATACTAGTTTGCACAACAAAACACATGAAAATGCTATAGAAATAAAGGATTTAAAGGGACATTAAACCCCAAAAATTATTTCATTATTTAGATACAGGATACAATTTTTAAAAAGTTTCCAATTTACTTCTTTTTTCAAATTTGCTTTGTTCTCGTGTTATTCTTTGTTGAAGGGATAACTAGGTAGGTAGAGTGCACATGCCTGAAGCACTACATGACAGGAAATAGTGCTGCCATCTAGTGCTTATGCTAACAGTGTTGCAAAACTGCCGCCATATAGAGTTGCAGACACGTACACACTCTTAAGCTTACTTTACTGTTTTTCAACAAAGGATAACAAGAAAACAAAGAAATTTGATTACAGAAGTAAATTGGAAAGTTGTTTAAAATTGTATGTTCTATCTGATTCATGAAATAAAATACTTGGGTTTTATGTCCCTTTAAGTTATTTGTGGACTTAATAGGAAAAAATAAATAAAAAGGTTTTGTTGCAGAATTAAAGGGATATGGTATATGACATGGGGTAGGAATTTGCAGGGGACAAAGGTGTATTTGTGAAGTCTTTTATATATATATATATATATGTGTGTGTGCATGTATATATATATATATATATATATATGTGTGTGTGTGTGTGTGTGTGTGTGTGTGCATGTGTATATATGTATGTGTGAATTCTTCTTTATAAATGTGTGTGCATGAGTATATATGTATGTGTGAAGTCTTTTATATATGTGTGTGTGCATGTGTATATATATATATATATATATATATATATATATATATATTATATATAATATGATATATAATATGAATTATTTTATATATATATATATATATATATATATATATGTGTGTGTGTGTGTGCATGTGTATATATGTATGTGTGAATTCTTCTTTATAAATGTGTGCGCATGAGTATATATGTATGTGTGAAGTCTTTTATACATATGTGTGTGCATGTGTATATATATATATATATGATATATAATATGATATATAATATGAATTATTTTATTTATATATATATATATATATATATATATATATGTGTGTGTGTGTGTGTATGTGAATATATGTATATGTGAATTATTTTATATAAATGTGTGTGTATGAGTATATATGTATGTGCAAAGTCTTTTATATATATGTGTCTGCCTATTTATATATATATAAATATAAGCAACAGGAGAGTACTCTCACTTCAAAATTCAATGTGCCAGGGTGCATGCAAAAAGTGAATAATATGAATGAACAAATGGCTGCACTCACTGGTCTTTTCAATCAAAATATTTATTTGTGTGACGTTTTGGAGACCGTATCCCCTTCCACAGCGATCCTTTTAACAGGATTATGACAGCAAACCAGAAATCACTCACTAGACACGTTGTTTTTGGAACTCATCAGTAGGAGATAGATTTCTGGTTGCTGCATTGGTAAAGCTATTTTCATGGTTAAACCAAAATTCATTAAAATTTTGGGGGGAGATAAAAAACTGAAATGAAAATTCTCAGCTTTTTTAAAAGGATCGCTGTGTCAAAACAGTATTTTGAAGCAAAAAAACTGAGAATGTGCATATCTAATTTGCATATCTTACCCACAATGCTTTTGTGCATTGGTAACATTGTATATTAAGAATTTCTGGGGAAAAGCAAGCGGGGATACTTGCCTAGATGTGCTAATTTCCTATGCAAATATTTACATTGATTTAATTTTGAGACATGGAGGATTTTAATTTCAGTTTTTTATCTCCCCCCCATAATTTTAATGAATTTTGGTTTAACCATGAAAATAGCTTTACCAATGCAGCAACCAGAAATCTATCTCCTACTGATGAGTTCCAAAAACAACGAAACAGGCTTGTCTAGTGAGTGATTTCTGGTTTGCTGTCATAATCCTGTTAAAAGGATCGCTGTGTCAAAACAGTATTTTGAAGCAAAAAAACTGAGAATTTGCATATCTAATTTTCATATCTTACCCACAGTTCTCTTGTGCATTGGTAACATTGTATATTAACCCCTTAACGACGCATGTCGTACAGGGTACGTCTTACACAAACTGGTCTTTAAAGACCAGAGACGTACCCTGTACGTCGTTAAGGGTTTCAAGCGGATGGAAGCGATCCTGATCGCTTCCAGCCGCTTTCAAGGTATTGTAGTGATGCCTCGATATTGAGGCATCACTGCAATACCTTTTTTGGCACACCGATGCAGAGAGAGCCACTCTGTGGCCCTCCCTGCATCGGCCTGTGATGGTGCCGATCGTTGATGGGTGGGAGCCATTGAAGGGAGGTGGGTGGGCGGCCCATCACTTGTGAAGTTCCTTCCGGCTATTCTCTTTGCCGGGTATGCGCAGGAGCGTGCGCTGATGGTGAGGGGCGGGTGCGCGTGCGCGCTCACCCGCGATCTAAGAGACAGTTGCTGGGGTTTTTTTTTGGTGGGAGAGGGTGGTGGGTGCGGAGGAGCAGTGATCTGGGGGTGATCAGGAAATGATCTGGGAGGGGGAGGGTGTAGGGTATGGAGGGGGGCAGCTACACTACAGAAAAAGTTAGGGTTATAAAAATAAAAAAAAAATATTATGCAAAGTGGGTACTGGCAGACAGCTGCCAGTACCCAAAATGGTGGCTAATAGTTAGTGGGGGGAGGGTTAGAGAGCTCATTGGGGGGATCAGGCAAGTTGGGGGCTAAGGGGGGATCCTACACAGCAGAATATGATATATATATTTTTAAATAATTAATAAAAACAAAATAAAACTTTTATTTTAGTACTGGCAGACTTTCTGCCAGTACTTAAGATGGCGGGGACAATTGTGGGGTGGGGGAGGGAAGAGAGCTGTTTGGGAGGGATCAGGGGGTGGGATGTGTCAGATGGGAGACTGATTTCTACACTAAAGCTAAAATTAACCCTTCAAGCTCCCTACAAGCTACCTAATTAACCCCGTCACTGCTGGGCATAATACAAGTTTGGTGCGCAGCGGCATTTAGCGGGCCTTCTAATTACCAAAAAGCAATGCCAAAGCCATATATGTCTGCTATTTCTGAACAAAGGGGATCCCAGAGAAGCATTTACAACCATTTGTGCCATAATTGAACAAGCTGTTTGTAAATAATTTCAGTGAGAAACCCAAAGTTAGTGAAAAAGTGAACTTTTTTTTTTATTTGATCGCATTTGGCGGTGAAATGGTGCCATGAAATATATCAAAATTGGCTTAGATCAATACTTTGGGTTGTCTACTACACTACACTAAAGCTAAAATTAACCCTACAAGCTCCCTACAAGCTACCTAATTAACCCCTTCACTGCTGGGCCTAATACAAATGTGGTGCGCAGCGGCATTTAGCGGCCTTCTAATTACCAAAAAGCAAAGCCAAAGCCATATATGTCTGCTATTTCTGAACAAAGGAGATCCCAGAGAAGCATGTACAACCATTTGTGCCATTATTGCACAAGTTGTTTGTAAATAATTTCAGTGAGAAACCTAATATTTGTGAAAAGGTTAGTGAAAAAGTGAACGATTTTTTTTTATTTGATCGCATTTGGCAGTGAAATGGTGGCATGAACTATACCAAAATGAGCCTAGATCAATATTTTGGGATGTCTACTAAAAAAAATATATACATGTCAAGGGATATTCAGGGATTCCAGACAGATATCAGTGTTCCAATGTAACTAGCGCTAATTTTGAAAAAAAATGGTTTGGAAATAGCGAAGTGCTACTTGTATTTATTGCCCTATAATTTGCATAAAAAGCAAAGAACATGTAAACATTGGGTATTTCTAAACTCAGGACAAAATTTAGAAACTATTTAGCATGGGTGTTTTTTGGAGGTTGTAGATGTGCAACAGATTTTGGGGTTCAAAGTTAGAAAAAGTGTGTTTTTTTCCATTTTTTCATCATATTTTATAATTTTTTTTATGATAAATTATAGGATATGATGAAAATAATGGTATCTTTAGAAAGTCCATTTAATGGCGAGAAAAACGGTATATAATATGTGTGTGTACAGTAAATGAGTAAGAGGAAAATTGCAGCTAAACACAAACACTGCAGAAATGTAAAAATAGCCCTGGTCCTTAAGGGAAAGAAATTGAAAAATGGCCTTGGTCCTTAAGGGGTTAAGAATTTCTGGGGAAAAGCAAGCGGGGATACTTGCCTAGATGTGCTAATTTCCTATGCAAATATTTACATTGATTTAATTTTGATACATGGAGGATTTTAATTTCAGTTTTTTATCTCCCCCCATAATTTTAATGAATTTTGGTTTAACCATGAAAATAGCTTTACCAATGCAGCAACCAGAAATCTATCTCCTACTGATGAGTTCCAAAAAGAATGAAACAGGCTTGTCAAGTGAGTGATTTCTGGTTTGCTGTCATAATCCTGTTAAAAGGATCGCTGTGTCAAAATAGTATTTTGAAGCAAAAAAACTGAGAATTTGCATATCTAATTTGCATATCTTACCCACAATTCTCTTGTGCATTGGTAACATTTTATATTAAGAATTTCTGGGGAAAAGCAAGCGGGGATACTTGCCTAGATGTGCTAATTTCCTATGCAAATATTTACATTGATTCAATTTTTTTGAGACATGGAGGATTTTAATTTCAGATTTTTTATCTCCCCCCATAATTTTAATGAATTTTATATATATGTATATATATATATATATATATATATATATATATAGATAGATAGATAGATAGATAGATAGATAGATATAGATATAGATATAGATATATAGATATCCAGATATCCAAAACACCAGATCCTGCCCTCAAATGAAAAACCGCCTGGGTGCAACTTTGTAATCAAATAGTAACCCAAAAATTACTATATATATATATATATATATATATATATATATATATATATATATATGTGTCTGAAGTATTTTATATATATGTGTGTGCATGTGTATATATGTATGTGTGAAGTATTTTATATATATTTGTGTGCATGTGTATATATATATGTGTGTGAAGTATTTTATATATATATATATATATATGTGTGTGCATGTGTATGTATATATATATATATATATATATATATATATATATATATATATGTGTGTATGTGAAGTATTTTATATATATATATATATACAGTATGTGTGTGCATGTGTATATACAGTATGTATGTGTGAAGTATTTTATATATATGCGTGTACATGTGTATACTGTATATGTTCGTGTAAATTCTTTTGTGCTTAAGGTTCATTTCAATAGTATAAGACAGAGCTAAACGGAGAAGTCCATCACTTGAGTAGATTTTTAATGCACCGTCAGCTTAGCATTTTCGTTTTCAGACATACATTTTATGCTTGTTCCCTTAGAAGTCTATTATGTGAGAAAATGAATATATCTGCTCTATCTGATGAAAAGATATTAGCATGCACAATAATATTGCACAAGCGCTCAAAACTAACTTTGAACTATGGAATATGAGTGCAAAAATGAAAGTGGCATGGATTGCGCTCAAGTTCGCCACTGCTTTTTTAGAGTATTTTTATTTTTAAACAAATTCTATTCTTTTCCTATTAATAATAATAATAATAATAATAATGTAATTAATATGTTTAAACTTCCCAAAAAGTTCATTGTATTCACAAATGTACACTAATTAAATTTAATATTCTAAATTTTTGATAATTTTAAAGTGTGATTTGAATGATATCTTACTTATATGTTACTTTGAACTGAGTTCATTTGAAATGAACGTGTGCAAGAACTTGGGAATGCAAAAATCCTTGCACCAAAATCAACCTCAATATCAACATTGCACAACAGGAATTAACTGTAGTAATGAAGTTTTTGTTTGTATTAGTATAATTCTAGATAATTTTCAGCAGGAATATAATAAGAACATTCATATTGCTTAGTGAAGAAGAAATCTAAAGCAAAAGAATAGAAAGGCAAAGAGCCATCTTTTGTCTTCTTTCAAGGCTACAATTAGCTCTCAATTTTTATCTCAAGAAAATGCTTTTGTTTTGTATATGGAGGTGGCGTTTAGTGAATGTAAATTTGAAAACTTCCAAACTGAAAAAAAATCTGTCTGCGTCTGTTTTTATGTTATTCAGATAATTACCATGCCGAGCAGCATACTTACACGTTACTAAATAAGAGCACTTTGTTCAGAAAGGTACATATAAAGTGCATTTTCTTCATTCTCACACATAGATCTTAGGTGCTTTATTAATAAATTACAATAATGATATATTTTCCCACCTACACATTTTTAAATTTAGAATATATTAGAAGAACAAGATATAGCATCAAGAATCAAATGGTTTTCTCCTTTAAAGGGACATTAAGTAGTTTGAAATTCTAAAATATCACCTTTAATTACTTGTAGTAAAACAACTATACAATATAAATTAATTATATTTGTCACCTTATCCTGAAATTTAAATTACAATTGAGGGCTTTCCCAATACCCGTTTATTTAGGCGCAGTCATGTTGAAATCTAGGTTTCCCTTATCTAACCTCTTTTGCTAAGTACAAATAGGGATATTAACATTGCACAAAGCCATTGTTTTTACACAATTGTTGTCCCTAATTGTCCTCAGTAGAAGAGATCAGTTAAGGAATGTTGACATTACTTTTTAAGAACTAAAGTACTTTATAGAAACAGGAAAATATTAAAAAAAATGCATCTGCAGATAATTCTTAGGATAATATTTGCTTTGAGTACATCATTATAACTAGCATGTATTAACTGTTTTGTGTATGGTTTAAATAACAATCATATTTTATCATTCTTTTAATATATGTATGATTACTTTAAACATATTTTTTTCCCTCAAACACACTAGTACAAGAGGGTAAGAGAGAATAGACCTACCTGGGTGGAAGTAACAATAGGATTGGGAGAAAGAGATAGATTAAAAGGTAAGAAAAGCCAAAAAATAGAAAGACAAGGTAATGCAAATAAGACGCATTGTTCCTGGTTCTAGTCTGTTTTGTGTAGCTATAAAATATATCTTATATTGCTTCCCCATCTCATTTTTAGAAGACCCAAGCTATTCCCAAGCTATTTTTAAAGGGACATTAAACACTTTGATATGGTGATATAAAATGACAAACTGAATATATAAAAAAATTCTCAGACTAATCCTTTCTTTGAATGCATCATTCTATCTAGCATGTATTCAGTGTTTACTGTCCCTTTAACCTGTATGCCAGGTATAGCACTCTAAGCCCATTGTAATATGCCCCAAACTATTTCATGCACTGTCTATTTTTTTTGTATTTATTTTTTAAATACATGTTTATGGATGAAAAAAAAATAGAAGAATACAAACACATTTGAATATTATTATCATAAATGTATTCCCACACAAAAACAATAAACACCATAGAAAACCACAAAACATACATTTCCAATAAGAACAATATTTTTTACCACATGTTGTCAGACTTAGAAGCACTAACACATTCCAAATTTTAATTCTAAAGTTTGAGAAAAAAAAAAGGAAATTTCATCACACAGAGAAAAAAGATGGTTTGAGAATCAAACTGATGGAAACATGTGACATATTGTTAGGTCTAATTTTAAATACAGGATTCATATCTCTTTATGATATGCAAAATACTTCATTATATTTATTATTCTTAATTATGCAGAGAACATGAAGTAAACATAACACCTCCTCTATAATGAGCAAGCAACTGATTATCAGACTTCTCACATGTCAAAGCTAATGGACACTTTTTTTTTTTCCTTTCAGCTGAGCTCTTTAAATTAATGCAAAATCATGTACACCTTATGTTTCCTCTAATTTCATCTGTTTGCTGTTTTAAGTCAGAATATTTGTATTTTGTGCTCTGCTCCCTTACTCTTTATGTATGTATGATAGACAAAAAGAAAAAGATATAAGTGCATTAAAGGGATAGTAAAGTCCAAATTAAACTTTCATGATTCAGATAGGGCGTATCATTTTAAACAACTTTCTACTTTACTTTTATCATCAAATTTGCTTTGTTCTCTTGTAATTCTTAGTTGAAAGTTAAACCTAGGTAGGCTCATATGCTAATTTCTAAGCCCTTGAAGGTCACCTCTAATTTGAATGCAGTTGACAGTTTTTCACAGCTAGAGGGTATTAGTTAATGTGTTTCATATAGATAACACTGTGCTCATGCATGTAAAGTTATTTAAGAGTTAGCACTGATTGCCTCTATTGCCAGCCTGTCAAAAGGTCTGAGATAAGGAGGCAGTCTGCATAAACTTAGATACAATGTAATTACAGAGGTAAAAAGTATATTTCTATAACAGTGTTGGTTAAGCAAAACTGGGGAAATAAAGGGATTATCTATCTTTTTAAACAATAAAATTGTTGGTGTTTACTATCCCTTTAAGGACTTATAATGCTTTCAAGTGATTCTGGTTATATCACAAACAGCAAAAGATTGAAGAACTTATAAATGCCCTCAGAACCCTGATGACATTAAGCTCATAGTACACACATAGTCATCATGTATATTTTATATTGCTGAAACTTTATTAAACATAAATACAAAAGGGAAGCGTGAATTAGGGCTAGATTACTGCGCTAACTTGCACATGTATTAAAAGTTGAAAGTAAGCGCGCACCACAAGTGCAATCTATACTTGTGCTCCTCAGGTTAGCATGACTGAAAACTTTGCATAAAGGGTTAGGGCTTAAAATGAATGTGCACAAACACAACATAAATACATTAAAATAAAGTGTTGCTCTCATTTAAACACTTTACAATAAAAATTCATATAAATTTTAATATCAATATTTTATAAGGTTTAAAAGGTATATGGTATATGACAAGGTGATTGACCAGTCGAATACCACGATCATCTGGCTTTACTCCGCTCTCCAACAACGGAAGTGCCATCATAGCATAGTATTATATACACATTCTCTATCATTGGAGAAAAACATGATTTATACAGATCCATAAAAATAAATCATATTATTCTTGTTATTCAAAACTAAGGGGTCGATTTATCAAGCTGCGGAGGACAGGGGTGCACATATGCGCCCCTGTCCACCGCAGCTCGCCTCTGGCGAGATTTCAGCATTGCACAAGAGTGCTATTTTGCACTCGCATGCAATCACACCACCTGCCTGTGTACAGCCAATCATGAGCGGACAGGAGCTGTCAATCTCCCCCATCGAACGAGAGGTGGCAAAAGGTTAGGGAAGCAGTGGTCTGATGACAACGCTGGTATTACAGGTTTTTTAAACCTGGCGTTAGCCGTAAAAAGGTGAGCGTAGAGCAAAATTTAGCTCCACATCTCACCTCAATACCAGCGTTGCTTACGGTAGCGGTAAGCTGGCTAAACATGCTCGTGCACGATTTCCCCATAGGAAACAATGGGGCTGAGCAGGCTGAAAAAAAACCTAACACCTGAGACCTCTTATCTTTGAGCCTTTATAACTTTTTGATGCAATTTTTTCCAATATTTTTTATTAGATGCTGTTGTTATGAGGATAACTGTACTTTTAAATGTAATTTAAATGTATTTTTGATGTCTTTTGTGCCAATTTTTATTCGAGCATAACATTTAACCAAAGCTCTGACGTTGAGCTATTGTGACATGCATTAAATTCACTGGCGATATACCCCTTTTCGCTCGCGCACAACAGCACGCTGCTCGTAATCTAGACCTCAATGAGTTAATGTACTACAGCCACCAGCCCAACAATGTAATTTGTAAACTGATAAAAGATCTAATAGTTAACACCAGAAAAGATTTAAAACAAATCTACATCTTAGCTTTCAGCAGGGTCTATGTTTTTAAACCTCATTGTGGGTTAACATACAAAAAACCTATAACAATACTTCCACTTAGAGCACCACTTGTCATATCTCCAGATTCCTATGGGGAAAGGAATTTTATGTCTACACCTAACACCCTAACATGAACCCCGAGTCTAAACACCCCTAATCTTACAATTATTAACCCCTAATCTGCCGTCCCTGACATCGTCGCCACATGCATTATAATTATTAACCCCTAATCTGCTGCTCCGGACACCGCCGCCACCTATATTATCCCTATGAACCCCTAATCTGCTGCCCCCAAAATCGCAGAACCCTACATTATATTTATTAACCCCTAATCTGCCCCCCCAATGTCGCCGCAACCTACCTACACTTATTAACCCCTAATCTGCCGCTGCCAACGTCACCGCAACTATAATAAAGTTATCAACCCCTAAACCTAAGTCTAACCCTAACCCTAACACCCCCCTAACTTAAATTTAATTTAAATAAATCTAAATAAAATAATTACAATTAAATAAATTTTTCCTATTTAAAACTAAATACTTACCTATAAAATAAACCCTAAGATAGCTACAATATAACTAATAGTTACATTGTAGCTAGCTTATGGTTTATATTTATTTTACAGGCAACTTTGTATTTATTTTAACTAGGTACAATAGTTATTAAATAGTTATTAACTATTTAAAAGCTACCTAGTTAAAATAAGTACAAATTTACCTGTAAAATAAATCCTAACCAAAGTTACAATTACACCTAACACTACATTATCATTAAATTAATTACATAAACTAACTACAATTAACTACAATCAAATTAAATAAACTAAAGTTCGAAAAACAACAAACACTAAATTACAGAAAATAAAAAAAAATTACAATTTTTTTGAACTAATTACACCTAATCTAATCCCCCTAATAAAATAAAAAATCCCCCCAAAATAATAAAATTCCCTACCCTTTACTAAATTACAAATAGCCCTTAAAAGGTCCTTTTGCGGGGCATTGCCCCAAAGTAATCAGCTCTTTTACCTGTAAAAAAAAATACAAACCCCCCCCAACATTAAAACCCACCACCCACACACCCAACCCTACTCTAAAACCCACCCAATCCCCCCTTAAAAAAACCTAACACTACCCCCTTGAAGATCACCCTACCTTGAGCCGTCTTCACACAGCAGGGCACAAGTGGACCTCCAGAGGGGCAGAAGTCTTCATCCGATCCAGGCAGAAGAGGTCCTCCACGCGGCAGAAGTCTTCATCCAGACGGCATCTTCTATCTTCATCCATCCGGAGCGGGTCCATCTTCAATCCAGCCGACGAGGAGCATCCTCTTCAAACGAAGTTGAGGCGAAGAATAAAGGTTTCTTTAAATGACGTCATCCAAGATGGCGTCCCTTGAATTCCGATTGGCTGATAGAATTCTATCAGCCAATCGGAATTAAGGTAGGAAAAATCATATTGGCTGATCCAATCAGCCAATAGGATTGAAGTTCAATCCTATTGGCTGATCCAATCAGCCAATAGGATTGAGCTTGCATTCTATTGGCTGTTCCAATCAGCCAATAGAATGCAACCTCAATCCTATTGGCTGATTGGATCAGCCAATAGAATTTTTCCTATCTTAATTTTCAAGGGACGCCATCTTGGATGACGTCATTTAAAGGAACCTTCATTCATCGCCTGGACTTCATTTGAAGAGGATGCTCCACGTCGGCTGGATTGAAGATGGACTTGCTCGGCTCCAGATGGATAAAGATAGAAGATGCCGTCTGGATGAAGACTTCTGCCGCTTGGATGACCTCTTCTGCCCAGATCGGATGAAGACTTCTGCCCCTCTGGAGGTCCACTTGTGCCCGGCTGGGTGAAGACGTCTCAAGGTAGGGTGATCTTCAAGGGGGTAGTGTTAGTTTCTTTCATGTAATTAGCAAGAGTCCATGAGCTAGTGACGTATGGGATATACATTCCTACCAGGAGGGGCAAAGTTTCCCAAACCTCAAAATGCCTATAAATACACCCCTCACCACACCCACAATTCAGTTTCACAGACTTTGCCTCCTATGGAGGTGGTGAAGTAAGTTTGTGCTAGATTCTACGTTGATATGCGCTCCGCAGCAAGTTGGAGCCCGGTTTTCCTCTCAGCGTGCAGTGAATGTCAGAGGGATGTGAGGAGAGTATTGCCTATTTGAATGCAGTGATCTCCTTCTACGGGGTCTATTTCATAGGTTCTCTGTTATCGGTCGTAGAGATTCATCTCTTACCTCCCTTTTCAGATCGACGATATACTCTTATTTATATACCATTACCTCTGCTGATTTTCGTTTCAGTACTGGTTTGGCTTTCTACAAACATGTAGATGAGTGTCCTGGGGTAAGTAAATCTTATTTTCTGTGAAACTCTAAGCTATGGTTGGGCACTTTATTTATAAAGTTCTAAATATATGTATTCAAACATTTATTTGCCTTGACTCAGAATGTTCAACATTCCTTATTTTCAGACAGTCAGTTTCATATTTGGGATAATGCATTTGAATCAATCATTTTTTCTTACCTTAAAAATTTGACTTTTTTTCCCTGTGGGCTGTTAGGCTCGCGGGGGCTGAAAATGCTTCATTTTATTGCGTCATTCTTGGCGCGGACTTTTTTGGCGCAAAAAATCTTTTCTGTTTCCGGCGTCATACGTGTCGCCGGAAGTTGCGTCATTTTTTTATGTCCTTTTGCGCCAAAGATGTCGGCGTTCCGGATGTGGCGTCATTTTTGGCGACAAAAAGCATTTAGGCGCCAAACAATGTGGGCGTATTATTTGGCGCCAAAAAATATGGGCGTCGCTTTTGTCTCCACATTATTTCAGTCTCAATTTTTTCTTTGCTTCTGGTTACTAGAAGCTTGTTTATTGGCATTTTTTCCCATTTCTGAAACTGTCATTTAAGGAATTTGATCAATTTTGCTTTATATGTTGTTTTTTCTCTTACATATTGCAAGATGTCTCACTTTGCATCTGAGTCAGAAAATACTTCAGGAAAATCGCTGTCTAGTGCTGGAACTACCAAAGCTAAGTGTATCTGCTGTAAACTTTTGGTAGCTATTCCTCCGGCTGTTGTTTGTATTAATTGTCATGACAAACTTGTTAAAGCAGATAATGTTTCCTTTAGTAATGTACCATTGCCTGTTGCAGTTCCCTCAACATCTAAGGTGCAGAATGTTCCTTATAACATAAGAGATTTTGTTTCTGAATCTATCAAGAAGGCTATGTCTGTTATTTCTCCTTCTAGTAAACATAAAAAATCTTTTAAAACTTCTCTCTCTACAGATGAATTTTTAAATGAACATCATCATTCTGATTCTGATGACTCTTCTGGTTCAGAGGATTCTGTCTCAGAGATTGATGCTGATAAATCTTCATATTTATTTAAAATGGAATTTATTCGTTCTTTACTTAAAGAAGTACTAATTGCTTTAGAAATAGAGGATTCTGGTCCTCTTGATACTAATTCTAAACGTTTAGATAAAGTATTTAAATCTCCTGTGGTTATTCCAGAAGTTTTTCCTGTTCCTAATGCTATTTCTGAAGTAATTTCCAGAGAATGGGATAAATTAGGTAATTCATTTACTCCTTCTAAACGTTTTAAGCAATTATATCCTGTGCCGTCTGACAGATTAGAATTTTGGGACAAAATCCCTAAAGTCGATGGGGCTATTTCTACCCTTGCTAAACGTACTACTATCCCTACGTCAGATGGTACTTCGTTTAAAGATCCTTTAGATAGGAAAATTGAATCCTTTCTAAGAAAAGCTTATCTGTGTTCAGGTAATCTTCTTAGACCTGCTATATCTTTGGCTGATGTTGCTGCAGCTTCAACTTTTTGGTTGGAGACTTTAGCACAACAAGTAACAGATCATGATTCTCATAATATTATTATTCTTCTTCAGCATGCTAATAATTTTATCTGTGATGCCATTTTTGATATTATCAGAGTTGATGTCAGGTTTATGTCTCTAGCTATTTTAGCTAGAAGAGCTTTATGGCTTAAAACTTGGAATGCTGATATGGCTTCTAAATCAACTCTACTTTCCATTTCTTTCCAGGGTAACAAATTATTTGGTTCTCAGTTGGATTCCATTATCTCAACTGTTACTGGTGGGAAAGGAACTTTTTTACCACAGGATAAAAAATCTAAGGGTAAAAACAGGGCTAATAATCGTTTTCGTTCCTTTCGTTTCAACAAAGAACAAAAGCCTGATCCTTCATCCTCAGGAGCAGTTTCAGTTTGGAAACCATCTCCAGTCTGGAATAAATCCAAGCCTTCTAGAAAGGCAAAGCCTGCTTCTAAGTCCACATGAAGGTGCGGCCCTCATTCCAGCTCAGCTGGTAGGGGGCAGGTTACGTTTTTTCAAAGAAATTTGGATCAATTCTGTTCACAATCTTTGGATTCAGAACATTGTTTCAGAAGGGTACAGAATTGGTTTCAAGATGAGACCGCCTGCAAAGAGATTTTTTCTTTCCCGTGTCCCAGTAAATCCAGTGAAAGCTCAAGCATTTCTGAATTGTGTTTCAGATCTAGAGTTGGCTGGAGTAATTATGCCAGTTCCAGTTCTGGAACAGGGGATGGGGTTTTATTCAAATCTCTTCATTGTACCAAAGAAGGAGAATTCCTTCAGACCAGTTCTGGATCTAAAAATATTGAATCGTTATGTAAGGATACCAACGTTCAAAATGGTAACTGTAAGGACTATCTTGCCTTTTGTTCAGCAAGGGCATTTTATGTCCACAATAGATTTACAGGATGCATATCTGCATATTCCGATTCATCCAGATCATTATCAGTTCCTGAGATTCTCTTTTCTGGACAAGCATTACCAGTTTGTGGCTCTGCCGTTTGGCCTAGCTACAGCTCCAAGAACTTTTACAAAGGTTCTCGGTGCCCTTCTGTCTGTAATCAGAGAACAGGGTATTGTGGTATTTCCTTATTTGGACGATATCTTGGTACTTGCTCAGTCTTTACATTTAGCAGAATCTCATACGAATCGACTTGTGTTGTTTCTTCAAGATCATGGTTGGAGGATCAATTCACCAAAAAGTTCATTGATTCCTCAGACAAGGGTAACCTTTCTGGGTTTCCAGATAGATTCAGTGTCCATGACTCTGTCTTTAACAGACAAGAGACGTCTAAAATTGATTTCAGCTTGTCGAAACCTTCAGTCACAATCATTCCCTTCGGTAGCCTTATGCATGGAAATTCTAGGTCTTATGACTGCTGCATCGGACGTGATCCCCTTTGCTCTTTTTCACATGCGACCTCTTCAGCTCTGTATGCTGAATCTATGGTGCAAGGATTACACAAAGATATCTCAATTAATATCTTTAAAAACGATTGTACGACACTCTCTAACGTGGTGGACAGATCACCATCGTTTAATTCAGGGGGCTTCTTTTGTGCTTCCGACCTGGACTGTAATTTCAACAGATGCAAGTCTCACAGGTTGGGGAGCTGTGTGGGGATCTCTGACTGCACAAGGAGTTTGGGAATCTCAGGAGGTGAGATTACCGATCAATATTTTGGAACTCCGTGCAATTTTCAGAGCTCTTCAGTCTTGGCCTCTTCTGAAGAGAGAATCGTTCATTTGTTTTCAGGCAGACAATGTCACTACTGTGGCATACATCAATCATCAAGGAGGGACTCACAGTCCTCTGGCTATGAAAGAAGTATCTCGAATTCTGGTTTGGGCGGAATCCAGCTCCTGTCTAATCTCTGCGGTTCATATCCCAGGTATAGACAATTGGGAAGCGGATTATCTCAGTCGCCAAACGTTGCATCCAGGCGAATGGTCTCTTCACCCAGAGGTATTTCTTCAGATTGTTCAAACGTGGGAGCTTCCAGAAATAGATCTGATGGCGTCTCATCTAAACAAGAAACTTCCCAGGTATCTGTCCAGATCCCGGGATCCTCAGGCGGAAGCAGTGGATGCATTATCACTTCCTTGGAAGTATCATCCTGCTTATATCTTTCCGCCTCTAGTTCTTCTTCCAAGAGTAATCTCCAAGATTCTGAAGGAATGCTCGTTTGTTCTGCTGGTAGCTCCGGCATGGCCTCACAGGTTTTGGTATGCGGATCTTGTCCGGATGGCCTCTTGCCATCCGTGGACTCTTCCGCTACGACCAGACCTTCTGTCGCAAGGTCCTTTTTTCCATCAGGATCTCAAATCCTTAAATTTAAAGGTATGGAGATTGAACGCTTGATTCTTGGTCAAAGAGGTTTCTCTGACTCTGTGATTAATACTATGTTACAGGCTCGTAAATCTGTATCCAGAGATATATATTATAGAGTCTGGAAGACTTATATTTCTTGGTGTCTTTCTCATCATTTTTCTTGGCATTCTTTTAGAATTCCGAGAATTTTACAGTTTCTTCAGGATGGTTTAGATAAAGGTTTATCCGCAAGTTCTTTGAAAGGACAAATCTCTGCTCTTTCTGTTCTTTTTCACAGAAAGATTGCTAATCTTCCTGATATTCTTTGTTTTGTACAAGCTTTGGTTTCTTTAAAACCTGTCATTAAGTCAATTTCTCCTCCTTGGAGTTTGAATTTGGTTCTGGGGGCTCTTCAAGCTCCTCCGTTTGAACCTATGCATTCATTGGACATTAAATTACTTTCTTGGAAAGTTTTGTTCCTTTTGGCAATCTCTTCTGCCAGAAGAGTTTCTGAATTATCTGCTCTTTCTTGTGAGTCTCCTTTTCTGATTTTTCATCAGGATAAGGCAGTGTTGCGAACTTCTTTTGAATTTTTACCTAAAGTTGTGAATTCTAACAACATTAGTAGGGAAATTGTGGTTCCTTCATTATGTCCTAATCCTAAGAATTCTAAGGAGAAATCATTGCATTCTTTGGATGTTGTTAGAGCTTTGAAATATTATGTTGAAGCTACTAAATCTTTCCGAAAGACTTCTAGTTTATTTGTTATCTTTTCTGGTTCTAGAAAAGGCCAGAAAGCTTCTGCCATTTCTTTGGCATCTTGGTTGAAATCTTTAATTCATCTTGCCTATGTTGAGTCGGGTAAATCTCCGCCTCAAAGGATTACAGCTCATTCTACTAGGTCAGTTTCTACTTCCTGGGCGTTTAGGAATGAAGCTTCGATTGATCAGATTTGCAAAGCAGCAACTTGGTCCTCTTTGCATACTTTTACTAAATTCTACCATTTTGATGTATTTTCTTCTTCTGAAGCAGTTTTTGGTAGAAAAGTACTTCAGGCAGCGGTTTCAGTTTGAATCTTCTGCTTATGTTTTTCATTAAACTTTATTTTGGGTGTGGATTATTTTCAGCAGGAATTGGCTGTCTTTATTTTATCCCTCCCTCTCTAGTGACTCTTGCGTGGAAAGATCCACATCTTGGGTAATCATTATCCCATACGTCACTAGCTCATGGACTCTTGCTAATTACATGAAAGAAAACATAATTTATGTAAGAACTTACCTGATAAATTCATTTCTTTCATATTAGCAAGAGTCCATGAGGCCCGCCCTTTTTTTGGGGTGGTTATGATTTTTGTATAAAGCACAATTATTCCAATTCCTTATTTTATATGCTTTCGCACTTTTTTATCACCCCACTTCTTTGCTATTCGTTAAACTGAATTGTGGGTGTGGTGAGGGGTGTATTTATAGGCATTTTGAGGTTTTGGAAACTTTGCCCCTCCTGGTAGGAATGTATATCCCATACGTCACTAGCTCATGGACTCTTGCTAATATGAAAGAAATTAATTTATCAGGTAAGTTCTTACATAAATTATGGTTTTTTTTAAGGGGGGGTTGGGTGGGTTTTAGAGTAGGGTTGGGTGTTACAGGTAAAAGAGCTGATTACTTTGGGGCAATGCCCCACAAAGGCCCTTTTAAGGGCTATTTGTAATTTAGTATAGGGTAGGGAATTTTATTATTTTGGGGGGCATTTTTATTTTATTAGGGGGATTAGAGTAGGTGTAATTAGTTTAAAAAATTAATATTTTTTTAATTTCTGTAATTTAGTGTTTGTTTGTTTCTTGTAAGTTTATTTTATTTCATTGTAGTTAATTGTAGGTAATTTAGTAAATTAATTTAATGATAGTGTAGTGTTAGGTGTAATTGTAACTTAGGTTAGGATTTATTTTACAGGTAAATTTGTACTTATTTTAACTAGGAAGTTATTAAATAGTTTATAACTATTTAATAACTATTGTACCAAGTTAAAATAAATACAAAGTTGCCTGTAAAATAAATATAAACCCTAAGCTAGCTACAATGTAACTATTAGTTATATTGTAGCTATCTTATGGTTTATTTTATAGGTAAGTATTTCGTTTTAAATAGGATTAATTTATTTAATTGTAGTAATTTTATTTTGTTTTATTTAAATTATATTTAAGTTAGGGGGGTTAGACTTAGGGTTAGACTTAGGTTTAAGGGGTAATAAATTTAATGTAGTAGTGGCGACGTTGGGGGCGGCAGATTAGGGGTTAATAAATGTAGATAGGTGTCGGCAATGTTAGGTACGTCAGATTAGGAGTTAATAAAATGTAACTAATGTTTGCAAGGCGGGAGTGCGGGCGGTTTAGGGGTTAATATATTTATTACAGTGGCGGTGATGTCCGGTCGGCAGATTAGGGGTTAAAAATTTTATTTAAGAGTTTGTGATGTGGGGGGGGGCTTGGTTTAGGGGTTAATAGGTAGTTTATGGGTGTTTGTGTACTTTGTAGCACTTTAGTTAAGAGTTTTATGTTACGGCGTTAGCCCATAAAACTCCTAACTACTGACTTTTAAATGCGGTAGGAGTCTTGACAGGAGAGGGTCTACCGCTCAATTCTTCCAAGACTCGTAATACCGGCATTAGGCAAATCCCATGGAAAAGATAGGATACGCAATTGACGTAAGGGGATTTGCAGTATGCTCGAGTCGCGGAAGAAAAGTGAGCAGTACACCTGAACCTGTCAGACTCGTAAAACCAGCGGGCGTTAAAAAGCAGCGTTGGGACCTCTCAACGCTGCTTTTTAAGGCTAACGCAAGACTCGTAATCTAGCTGATAGTTTCTCAATAGTCTATAACTAGGTATTGAAACTTTCAGTATAGGTAGAGATACTACAGACTTAATCAGCTGTTTCAAATGCCAATATAAAGACTAAGGAGATATTTGTAAAAAATGTAATACACTCCAGCAGGTAAAATTGATCATTGGGAACAAATTAAAGGAGAATTTGTTGGGGGGTAAACTGTCCCTTTAACAAATTTGGATCATACTTTGTATATTTCTGTGTATCTTTTCCAAATTGCTTTGCACTTTGTATTTATTCAATGCTAAATTAAACTAGCAGTTTTATAAAATGGGAGGGGCATGGGTTTTGTCAGGGTGTGTTTGAATCTCCCTCCCACCTCTAATTATATTCTCTAAGCATTTTACACCAGTGGGTCTCACAGATTTATCTCACCAACTGTATCCAGGTGAAGTTTTCTCAAAATTCCCAATGCAATTATTTAACTGACTAAAAACACCAAGGTGTACTGAACTAGATTTATATTGTATTGATAACATTTCAGTTTGGTTTGTATTTGCTGCAACCTGAGACTTCATACAATGCCAGGTGCTACCCAGTTAACTTCACACTCTCCTGTGAGACTCTTTATCCCAGAGAATGACAGTAATTTATATTGGAAGCAGCTTTCTGGAACTTTCAGGTTTGGCCCTTTTTATTAAATAATTCAGTTAGTTCATCACTTGTGACGTATGCATTATAATTTCTCTCCATGCTGGAGAATTTGTATTCATTGGACCTGCTGTCTCTTTGTCTCTCTATATATGACAGTCTGTCTCAGTAACCCTCCTTTTAGTTTTTAATCACTCTCAGTCATTTGCCAACCTTGTCACACTTCTTCTCACTATTTGCATATAGCTCAAAAAAGGATTCATATCAAGAGGGTGTGGGTTATTTCTTTCTAATATACAAGAGCTCTTTGTTGTTCTGTAATTTTCAAGACTTGGAGATCTGTCTAGCAGTACCTTTTTGACTTTTCATCTCCCAATTTCTTTAAGGAGATCTAAGGCCCCGCAAATACCCAAAGCCCCCTTGAATCAATCTGTTTTGCTCCTGGACTTTAAATTAAAAAAAAAAAAAACAGCCTGAAAAGGTCATATATGACACAAGCTTCGCCACTGCCAACAAGGTCTCCAACACTATAAGACCAGGTTTAAAAGTTAAAATGTTGACATGAGATAATGAAAGTAAAATAATTGATTCATTAAAGGGACAGTCAACACCAAAATTGTTATTGTTTAAAAAGGTAAATAATGCCTTTACTACCCATTCTCCAGCTTTGAGCAACCAACATTGTTATATTAATATACTTGATAACATTTAAACCTTTAAATTTCTCTGATGGTGTTTTTGGTAAGTGAAATAAGCCTTTAAAAAACAAAGTTTTCATAAACCATCAGGATTTAGAGCAACACTTGATTAACCAAAGAATCTAATAAATGCTCTCTATCTCTTTATATACACCAGAATGGGGGACAAAAATAAATTCAGACTTCCTGATTTCCTTAGTAGTTTCTCAAATAATTAAGAGCTCTGGCAATACATCTCTTTAGAAAGCCTGTTAATCTGATGGAAAATAAGATAGTAAAGAATGCAAAACATAATTATCTCTCATTATACCCTCACTCCTAAACTTATATGAATCTCCAGTTAGTAAGAGAAATTGGTCCCCGGAGAGAGTGCTCCACCTACAAAGACCTAAAACAGCTGCTTGCGGCTAGTGAATCTTGAGCTAGCTGGCCTACCATTCCACGAGTGAGGGGTAAGTAAAAAACCTCAAGCTTTGTCTGCCACCTCTCTTTCCGACTGGTTAGTATTTTCACTCCCTTGTGCAGCTCTCTATTGAGGTGATATCCTGCAACCCATTTATTATTGGTCCAGAAAATAAGGTTTTACTGTGAGAGGATTTTCTCCTGTGTAACATGTTATTCATTACAAAAGTTGTCATGATCTCTAAACAGGTCCTCAGTGGCGATAAATTACTTAACCTATTAAATTTACTATATGCAGGCTCTTAGTGGGCATGAGTTGGTCCTCTTCCTATCTACAGGTCTACAGCCCCTTAATATTTCTCATCATGGTTGAAATGCTAGTGATCATGTAGCAATACTCCTATTTAATATAATCACTTCCTGAATTTTCCTTGTGAAAACAATCATGTAACTATTGTATTAATGTATTGCTATTTTCCTACTTCATTCTTCATTTGGTTTCATCATCGTGACTAATGAAAGAAGAATTTTAAGTCAAGTGTTACACTGCACCACTGTGTGATAACATCTACAGCTTTTGAGTAAGCATATTACTTTTTGCAGTGTTTATGTAATTATAAAGCATGATAATCTCATATGATATTTACATCAGATCATATATGGAATTTAAACTGGCATATTTGAAATATTGCTTATGGAGGAATCAGGGAATCCTGCAAATTCTCATTTATAATATTATGCATAATACATAATTATACATCATTTTATAAGATAGTCTACTAATAATGCTATTCACTAAATTGTCTGTTTGTGACTCTTCAAAGCAATTAAATATGGATATGCACTATGAGACCTTGGGAAAAGGTATCCCTACTGTGTTACCTGATATGAATTTTAAAATGCAATTACCCATGGTCCCACATAATTTGCACAAGATATCTTCATCTCCTTTTGACCTTAGTTGTTCAAACAGTATCGTGGACAAGGCACTTTACATATTGTGGACTTTCACAAATGTGCAGCCTCTTTAAGTGGGTGCAGTTTGATCAAGAGTCTTTTAATTTTTTATGGGGGGGTCTTAAAATTTGACTCAATCCTAGCCCCAGCATTAACAGAGGAACACGTTTTCACTTTTAAGAAGGCTAGGAATTTAAAAAATCTCTTGGCACCTAGAAAACTGAGAAAAATTGATAAGACACCCACTGTACAGAGTAATTGGCTGAGTTTGAAAACAGTAACGTATAAATGTGGTAAGAGCATATGTAACATGTGCAAACATAGTAATAGAGAACCAAATTTTCAAGACAGTGATACAACAAGGTAATTTGATATTAAATATAGGTGTATCTGTGATTCGACGTATGTGCTGTAATGTGGTGTACCTATTAACATGTGGTTGTGACAAGATCAATGTAGGACGTACTAAGAGAAAGATCAGACTTAGATTCTTGAAACACCTGTATAATATTAAAGAGAAACTAGATAAACACAGTGTCCCCTTGCATTTTATGGAGCATCATGGGAGTGATCTATGATCCTTGAAAATCCAAGTGATTAATTGGATACCAAATACTTAAAACAATAGGTTACTTAGATTAAGAAAACAGGAAACATTTTGGATCCAAAAGCTTAAAAGCCTACATCCAAAGAGTTTAAATGTGGATATAGATATAGCAGCGAAACAAAAGGCAGAGACGAGAGGAAGAGAGATATCAGATATCTTTAACCTTGCAAACATAGAATTAGATGCAAATAATATTAAGCTCCTTGGTAAAGGTTTGAATTATTCCCCAAAAATGTTACCTAACGAATTTGAAGAATTTATTGACATACAAAAATTCATTAAAAAATTGGTCTTAAAACTTTATTATATTAAAAACTCAGTCAACCCAAATAAGGCAACATATACGGATTACCTGGAAGGTAAAGTTAAGTATTTTGAAATCTTTGGAAGATTTTGGAGTTAGGGATGAGGATGTAACTAAGAGTCTGATAACCATAGAGGAGGTTTTGAATATCTCAACTTATGAGGAGGAAGCACAAATGTGTCATAGTAATTTAAAATGACCATCTACCTTTTACCCTGTTGGTACACAGGGGGATCAGATCCCGGTGTTCATGAAATTAGTAATGGATGAAGTTTTTAACCTTTTCCATAAGAAAATAAATAATCTACTTAATAAACATAATGATAACCTTAACTTTCAGGATAGGAATTCCCCTAAGAAATGAATGAATAACCCCGACATAGTCATCAGGGTAGCAGATAAGGGGGGAGGGATCGTGATTCAAAGTAGAAAAGATTATCTAACTGAGTCATATAATCTACTAAATGATAGGGAGACTTACTGTGTACTTCACCATGATCCGACTAAGGTATATCAGATTAACCTCAATGAATTGCTCATTACAGCAAAATCAGGGGGTATTTTTAATAAGGAGGTATTCAATGAGGGTATTTTGAATAATGAGGAATCCTACAAGAAACAGACCCCAGGGTTCCCATCTTTTACCACCTCCCGAAGGTTCATAAAAACATGGATCAACCGCCATGTAGACAGATTATTTCGGGGATAGATTCTTTGAGTGATAAGGTCTCAAAATACATTGATTTCTATTTACAACCCATAGTTTAAAGTAGAAATGCATATTTAAAATACACCACACAAACTATCAATATTTTTGAAGGTTTAGAGTGAAAGATTTAAATAATATAAATGAAGTGTAGCGCTAAAACGTTACCCACCTTGGATAACAACCTCCTTCCTAGGTAGTAACTTTATTACTAAAAGATACAATGTGATCAGATGGTGCTAAAAGCAGTGGATTTTTATTCCAAATTTTTTTTAAATAAACTAACTTTTGTGGATATTTATATGATAATATCCTGAGTTAAATCCTTCTACAGAAAAAATATGTAATATTTCTATATGGTCATAAAAATATATATTCTTTTAGACCAATGTTCAATAATTCTTAGAGACTAATCTAGTGTTAAATTTTTTATTATCCACATATATATGATGTACAGATCAGATCAATACAGTCATTTCACATTCACTCCCACTCTGGTCACACATTCAAAAACAATTAGGTTAAAACAGAACCAACAAATACAGCAATATTATGCTACATGTAGCGATTATCCCTAAAAGAAGCAGACTAATATATAAAAAACTGGTTGCCAATAATCAATGACTTTTCAAATAAAACAAAACAAGTGTTTAGAACCCTCAAGTTCAAATATTGTCCTGCAATGTATAGCAATTGTCCCAATAGGAAACAGACTCATAGCAAATAACAAATAGTATTTTACAATCCAATATTATTGCTCCGATCTTGTGTAACACAGTAAACTTTTTTGGCTTTGAGTTCAGAAACTCATTTTAACACGGGAATACTCCCCCCAAGGGTTAAAACTGTAGGGCTTCTCTGACCTGGGGACTCTCTTACCTAACCTTTCGCTCAAAACTTCTGGGGTGTGAGCTCCGTTTGTTTTCTCCTGCTGTCCGCTGCTGCACCGATGTGCTTTCCTCGTCCGGGTCTTTCACGCTATGCGTGTGACGTCACCCGGCTTTCCGAAACTCCAATGATACTTGCGCAAGTAAGTGGTGTTCCTTGGTGTCTTGGTCCGACTCTCTGAATAGACTAAGTTGCAAATATGGGGAAGGCAATTTCTTAGAATTTTTTAGAGTGTTTGAGGATATGTATTAAGTGTTTTAAAAACTATTAAGGAATATGTGATACAAAACATTTTTGTATTTAAGTATAGCAGCTTTTTTGATGTTTGTATAGTAAGGTAATGATTTCTGTATAAGAATGAAGTATGAAAATTATAATATTGACCATGAGAAGCTTGTACTATAAAATCACAGAAAGGACATCACAGGGAGAGAGTAAAAACATGTGGATCTCCCTCTCTTCTGACATCAACTTTAGAAGTGTAGAAAGGAAACGGAACACTGATTAACGAATCCCCTGGGGTCATGGGGTTTTTAATTGAGCAGAGTAACACACACAGTATCTTGAGAAAGCCCCATATGAGGGGTGAAACGCGTAGAACTGTGAACTGTGATAATAAGGATCTATCTGACAGACCCTGCCAGCTACATAATAGTCAGAAATACCAAGCCAGCAAAGGTTTTTGGTGAAGAAGGACCGCCAGCTCTGCGTACCTTGTACTAAAGTGCAGAGTTAAGTTTGGACAAGTTGGACCAAGACACCTAGGAACACCACTTACTTGCGCAAGTATCATTGGAGTTTCGGAAAGCTGGGTGACATCACACGCATATCGTGAAAGACCCGGATGAGGAAAGCACATCGGTGCAGCAGCGGACAGCAGGAGAAAACAAACGGAGCTCACACCCCAGAAGTTTTGAGTGAAAGGTTAGGGAAAAGAGTCCCCAGGTCAGAGAAGGCCTACAGTTTTAACCCTTGGGGGAGTATTCCCGTGTTAAAGGGAGTTTCTGAACTGAAAGCCAAAAAAGTTTATTGTGTAACACAATATCGGAACAATAATATTGGATTGTAAAATGCCATCTGTTATTGGCTACAAATCTGTTTCCTATTGGGACAATTGCTATACATTGCAGGACAATATTTAAACTTGAGGGTTCTAAACACTTGTTTTGTTTTATTTGAAAAGTCATTGATTATTGGCAACCAGTTTTTTATTTATTAGTCTGCTTCTTTTAGGGATAATTGCTCCATGTAGCATAATATTGCTGTCTTTATTGGTTCTGTTTTAACCTAATTGTTTTGAATGTGTGACCAGAGTGGGACTGAATGTGAAACGACTGTATTGATCTGATCTGTCCATCATATATATGTGGATAATAAGATTTTTAACACTAGATTAGTCTTTAAGAATTATTGAACATTGGTCTAAAAGAATATCTATTTTTATGACCATATAGAAATATTACGTATTTTTTCTGTAGAAGGATTTAACTCAGGATATTATCATATAAATATCCACAAAAGTTAGTTTATTTAATTTATTTTGAAGGTTTAGAGTGGAAAGATTATTATTATTGGCTAACCTGCAATGCAATGGCCCTATATACATCAATCCCACATGAAAAGGGTATTAGGACTTTAAAGTTAGAAATATCAAAGTGGGGAATTCCTTTAAAACATCAAATGTTTATCTTATTTTATGTCCACAATAGATTTACAGGATGCATATCTGCATATTCCGATTCATCCAGATCATTATCAGTTCCTGAGATTCTCTTTTCTGGACAAGCATTACCAGTTTGTGGCTCTGCCGTTTGGCCTAGCTACAGCTCCAAGAACTTTTACAAAGGTTCTCGGTGCCCTTCTGTCTGTAATCAGAGAACAGGGTATTGTGGTATTTCCTTATTTGGACGATATCTTGGTACTTGCTCAGTCTTTACATTTAGCAGAATCTCATACGAATCGACTTGTGTTGTTTCTTCAAGATCATGGTTGGAGGATCAATTCACCAAAAAGTTCATTGATTCCTCAGACAAGGGTAACCTTTCTGGGTTTCCAGATAGATTCAGTGTCCATGACTCTGTCTTTAACAGACAAGAGACGTCTAAAATTGATTTCAGCTTGTCGAAACCTTCAGTCACAATCATTCCCTTCGGTAGCCTTATGCATGGAAATTCTAGGTCTTATGACTGCTGCATCGGACGTGATCCCCTTTGCTCGTTTTCACATGCGACCTCTTCAGCTCTGTATGCTGAATCTATGGTGCAAGGATTACACAAAGATATCTCAATTAATATCTTTAAAACCGATTGTACGACACTCTCTAACGTGGTGGACAGATCACCATCGTTTAATTCAGGGGGCTTCTTTTGTGCTTCTGACCTGGACTGTAATTTCAACAGATGCAAGTCTCACAGGTTGGGGAGCTGTGTGGGGATCTCTGACTGCATAAGGAGTTTGGGAATCTCAGGAGGTGAGATTACCGATCAATATTTTGGAACTCCGTGCAATTTTCAGAGCTCTTCAGTCTTGGCCTCTTCTGAAGAGAGAATCGTTCATTTGTTTTCAGGCAGACAATGTCACTACTGTGGCATACATCAATCATCAAGGAGGGACTCACAGTCCTCTGGCTATGAAAGAAGTATCTCGAATTCTGGTTTGGGCGGAATCCAGTTCCTGTCTAATCTCTGCGGTTCATATCCCAGGTATAGACAATTGGGAAGTGGATTATCTCAGTCGCCAAACGTTGCATCCGGGCGAATGGTCTCTTCACCCAGAGGTATTTCTTCAGATTGTTCAAATGTGGGAGCTTCCAGAAATAGATCTGATGGCGTCTCATCTAAACAAGAAACTTCCCAGGTATCTGTCCAGATCCCGGGATCCTCAGGCGGAAGCAGTGGATGCATTATCACTTCCTTGGAAGTATCATCCTGCTTATATCTTTCCGCCTCTAGTTCTTCTTCCAAGAGTAATCTCCAAGATTCTGAAGGAATGCTCGTTTGTTCTGCTGGTAGCTCCGGCATGGCCTCACAGGTTTTGGTATGCGGATCTTGTCCGGATGGCCTCTTGCCATCCGTGGACTCTTCCGCTACGACCAGACCTTCTGTCACAAGGTCCTTTTTTCCATCAGGATCTCAAATCCTTAAATTTAAAGGTATGGAGATTGAACGCTTGATTCTTGGTCAAAGAGGTTTCTCTGACTCTGTGATTAATACTATGTTACAGGCTCGTAAATCTGTATCCAGAGAGATATATTATAGAGTCTGGAAGACTTATATTTCTTGGTGTCTTTCTCATCATTTTTCTTGGCATTCTTTTAGAATTCCGAGAATTTTACAGTTTCTTCAGGATGGTTTAGATAAAGGTTTATCCGCAAGTTTTTTGAAAGGACAAATCTCTGCTCTTTCTGTTCTTTTTCACAGAAAGATTGCTAATCTTCCTGATATTCTTTGTTTTGTACAAGCTTTGGTTCGTATAAAACCTGTCATTAAGTCAATTTCTCCTCCTTGGAGTTTGAATTTGGTTCTGGGGGCTCTTCAAGCTCCTCCGTTTGAACCTATGCATTCATTGGACATTAAATTACTTTCTTGGAAAGTTTTGTTCCTTTTGGCAATCTCTTCTGCCAGAAGAGTTTCTGAATTATCTGCTCTTTTTTGTGAGTCTCCTTTTCTGATTTTTCATCAGGATAAGGCAGTGTTGCGAACTTCTTTTGAATTTTTACCTAAAGTTGTGAATTCTAACAACATTAGTAGGGAAATTGTGGTTCCTTCATTATGTCCTAATCCTAAGAATTCTAAGGAGAAATCATTGCATTCTTTGGATGTTGTTAGAGCTTTGAAATATTATGTTGAAGCTACTAAGTCTTTCCGAAAGACTTCTAGTTATCTTTTCTGGTTCTAGAAAAGGCCAGAAAGCTTCTGCCATTTCTTTGGCATCTTGGTTGAAATCTTTAATTCATCTTGCCTATGTTGAGTCGGGTAAATCTCCGCCTCAAAGGATTACAGCTCATTCTACTAGGTCAGTTTCTACTTCCTGGGCGTTTAGGAATGAAGCTTCGATTGATCAGATTTGCAAAGCAGCAACTTGGTCCTCTTTGCATACTTTTACTAAATTCTACCATTTTGATGTATTTTCTTCTTCTGAAGCAGTTTTTGGTAGAGAAGTACTTCAGGCAGCGGTTTCAGTTTGAATCTTCTGCTTATGTTTTTCATTAAACTTTATTTTGGGTGTGGATTATTTTCAGCAGGAATTGGCTGTCTTTATTTTATCCCTCCCTCTCTAGTGACTCTTGCGTGGAAAGATCCACATCTTGGGTAATCATTATCCCATACGTCACTAGCTCATGGACTCTTGCTAATTACATGAAAGAAAACATAATTTATGTAAGAACTTACCTGATAAATTCATTTCTTTCATATTAGCAAGAGTCCATGAGGCCCGCCCTTTTTTTGGGGTGGTTATGATTTTTGTATAAAGCACAATTATTCCAATTCCTTATTTTATATGCTTTCGCACTTTTTTATCACCCCACTTCTTTGCTATTCGTTAAACTGAATTGTGGGTGTGGTGAGGGGTGTATTTATAGGCATTTTGAGGTTTTGGAAACTTTGCCCCTCCTGGTAGGAATGTATATCCCATACGTCACTAGCTCATGGACTCTTGCTAATATGAAAGAAATGAATTTATCAGGTAAGTTCTTACATAAATTATGTTTTTTTTTAAGGGGGGGTTGGGTGGGTTTTAGAGTAGGGTTGGGTGTTACAGGTAAAAGAGCTGATTACTTTGGGGCAATGCCCCACAAAGGCCCTTTTAAGGGCTATTTGTAATTTAGTATAGGGTAGGGAATTTTATTATTTTGGAGTGCTTTTTTATTTTATTAGTGGGATTAGAGTAGGTGTAATTAGTTTAAAAAAATAATATTTTTTTAATTTCTGTAATTTAGTGTTTGTTTGTTTCTTGTAAGTTTATTTTATTTCATTGTAGTTAATTGTAGGTAATTTAGTAAATTAATTTAATGATAGTGTAGTGTTAGGTGTAATTGTAACTTAGGTTAGGATTTATTTTACAGGTAAATTTGTACTTATTTTAACTAGGAAGTTATTAAATAGTTTATAACTATTTAATAACTATTGTACCAAGTTAAAATAAATACAAAGTTGCCTGTAAAATAAATATAAACCCTAAGCTAGCTACAATGTAACTATTAGTTATATTGTAGCTATCTTATGGTTTATTTTATAGGTAAGTATTTCGTTTTAAATAGGATTAATTTATTTAATTGTAGTAATTTTATTTTGTTTTATTTAAATTATATTTAAGTTAGGGGGGTTAGACTTAGGGTTAGACTTAGGTTTAAGGGGTAATAAATTTAATGTAGTAGTGGCGACGTTGGGGGCGGCAGATTAGGGGTTAATAAATGTAGATAGGTGTCGGCAATGTTAGGTACGTCAGATTAGGAGTTAATAAAATGTAACTAATGTTTGCAAGGCGGGAGTGCGGCGGTTTAGGGGTTAATATATTTATTACAGTGGCGGTGATGTCCGGTCGGCAGATTAGGGGTTAAAAATTTTATTTAAGAGTTTGTGATGTGGGGGGGGGGGGCTTGGTTTAGGGGTTAATAGGTACTTTATGGGTGTTTGTGTACTTTGTAGCACTTTAGTTAAGAGTTTTATGTTACGGCGTTAGCCCATAAAACTCCTAACTACTGACTTTTAAATGCGGTAGGAGTCTTGACAGGAGAGGGTCTACCGCTCAATTCTTCCAAGACTCGTAATACCGGCATTAGGCAAATCCCATGGAAAAGATAGGATACGCAATTGACGTAAGGGGATTTGCAGTATGCTCGAGTCGCGGAAGAAAAGTGAGCAGTACACCTGTACCTGTCAGACTCGTAAAACCAGCGGGCGTTAAAAAGCAGCGTTGGGACCTCTCAACGCTGCTTTTTAAGGCTAACGCAAGACTCGTAATCTAGCTGATAGTTTCTCAATAGTCTATAACTAGGTATTGAAACTTTCAGTATAGGTAGAGATACTACAGACTTAATCAGCTGTTTCAAATGCCAATATAAAGACTAAGGAGATATTTGTAAAAAATGTAATACACTCCAGCAGGTAAAATTGATCATTGGGAACAAATTAAAGGAGAATTTGTTGGGGGGTAAACTGTCCCTTTAACAAATTTGGATCATACTTTGTATATTTCTGTGTATCTTTTCCAAATTGCTTTGCACTTTGTATTTATTCAATGCTAAATTAAACTAGCAGTTTTATAAAATGGGAGGGGCAGGGGTTTTGTCAGGGTGTGTTTGAATCTCCCTCCCACCTCTAATTATATTCTCTAAGCATTTTACACCAGTGGGTCTCACAGATTTATCTCACCAACTGTATCCAGGTGAAGTTTTCTCAAAATTCCCAATGCAATTATTTAACTGACTAAAAACACCAAGGTGTACTGAACTAGATTTATATTGTATTGATAACATTTCAGTTTGGTTTGTATTTGCTGCAACCTGAGACTTCATACAATGCCAGGTGCTACCCAGTTAACTTCACACTCTCCTGTGAGACTCTTTATCCCAGAGAATGACAGTAATTTATATTGGAAGCAGCTTTCTGGAACTTTCAGGTTTGGCCCTTTTTATTAAATAATTCAGTTAGTTCATCACTTGTGACGTATGCATTATAATTTCTCTCCATGCTGGAGAATTTGTATTCATTGGACCTGCTGTCTCTTTGTCTCTCTATATATGACAGTCTGTCTCAGTAACCCTCCTTTTAGTTTTTAATCACTCTCAGTCATTTGCCAACCTTGTCACACTTCTTCTCACTATTTGCATATAGCTCAAAAAAGGATTCATATCAAGAGGGTGTGGGTTATTTCTTTCTAATATACAAGAGCTCTTTGTTGTTCTGTAATTTTCAAGACTTGGAGATCTGTCTAGCAGTACCTTTTTGACTTTTCATCTCCCAATTTCTTTAAGGAGATCTAAGGCCCCGCAAATACCCAAAGCCCCCTTGAATCAATCTGTTTTGCTCCTGGACTTTAAATTAAAAAAAAAAAAAAAAAAAACAGCCTGAAAAGGTCATATATGACACAAGCTTCGCCACTGCCAACAAGGTCTCCAACACTATAAGACCAGGTTTAAAAGTTAAAATGTTGACATGAGATAATGAAAGTAAAATAATTGATTCATTAAAGGGACAGTCAACACCAAAATTGTTATTGTTTAAAAAGATAAATAATGCCTTTACTACCCATTCTCCAGCTTTGAGCAACCAACATTGTTATATTAATATACTTGATAACATTTAAACCTTTAAATTTCTCTGATGGTGTTTTTGGTAAGTGAAATAAGCCTTTAAAAAACAAAGTTTTCATAAACCATCAGGATTTAGAGCAACACTTGATTAACCAAAGAATCTAATAAATGCTCTCTATCTCTTTATATACACCAGAATGGGGGACAAAAATAAATTCAGACTTCCTGATTTCCTTAGTAGTTTCTCAAATAATTAAGAGCTCTGGCAATACATCTCTTTAGAAAGCCTGTTAATCTGATGGAAAATAAGATAGTAAAGAATGCAAAACATAATTATCTCTCATTATACCCTCACTCCTAAACTTATATGAATCTCCAGTTAGTAAGAGAAATTGGTCCCCGGAGAGAGTGCTCCACCTACAAAGACCTAAAACAGCTGCTTGCGGCTAGTGAATCTTGAGCTAGCTGGCCTACCATTCCACGAGTGAGGGGTAAGTAAAAAACCTCAAGCTTTGTCTGCCACCTCTCTTTCCGACTGGTTAGTATTTTCACTCCCTTGTGCAGCTCTCTATTGAGGTGATATCCTGCAACCCATTTATTATTGGTCCAGAAAATAAGGTTTTACTGTGAGAGGATTTTCTCCTGTGTAACGTTATTCATTACAAAAGTTGTCATGATCTCTAAACAGGTCCTCAGTGGCGATAAATTACTTAACCTATTAAATTTACTATATGCAGGCTCTTAGTGGGCATGAGTTGGTCCTCTTCCTATCTACAGGTCTACAGCCCCTTAATATTTCTCATCATGGTTGAAATGCTAGTGATCATGTAGCAATACTCCTATTTAATATAATCACTTCCTGAATTTTCCTTGTGAAAACAATCATGTAACTATTGTATTAATGTATTGCTATTTTCCTACTTCATTCTTCATTTGGTTTCATCATCGTGACTAATGAAAGAAGAATTTTAAGTCAAGTGTTACACTGCACCACTGTGTGATAACATCTACAGCTTTTGAGTAAGCATATTACTTTTTGCAGTGTTTATGTAATTATAAAGCATGATAATCTCATATGATATTTACATCAGATCATATATGGAATTTAAACTGGCATATTTGAAATATTGCTTATGGAGGAATCAGGGAATCCTGCAAATTCTCATTTATAATATTATGCATAATACATAATTATACATCATTTTATAAGATAGTCTACTAATAATGCTATTCACTAAATTGTCTGTTTGTGACTCTTCAAAGCAATTAAATATGGATATGCACTATGAGACCTTGGGAAAAGGTATCCCTACTGTGTTACCTGATATGAATTTTAAAATGCAATTACCCATGGTCCCACATAATTTGCACAAGATATCTTCATCTCCTTTTGACCTTAGTTGTTCAAACAGTATCGTGGACAAGGCACTTTACATATTGTGGACTTTCACAAATGTGCAGCCTCTTTAAGTGGGTGCAGTTTGATCAAGAGTCTTTTAATTTTTTATGGGGGGGTCTTAAAATTTGAATCAATCCTAGCCCCAGCATTAACAGAGGAACCCGTTTTCACTTTTAAGAAGGCTAGGAATTTAAAAAATCTCTTGGCACCTAGAAAACTGAGAAAAATTGATAAGACACCCACTGTACAGAGTAATTGGCTGAGTTTGAAAACAGTAACGTATAAATGTGGTAAGAGCATATGTAACATGTGCAAACATAGTAATAGAGAACCAAATTTTCAAGACAGTGATACAACAAGGTAATTTGATATTAAATATAGGTGTATCTGTGATTCGACGTATGTGCTGTAATGTGGTGTACCTATTAACATGTGGTTGTGACAAGATCAATGTAGGACGTACTAAGAGAAAGATCAGACTTAGATTCTTGAAACACCTGTATAATATTAAAGAGAAACTAGATAAACACAGTGTCCCCTTGCATTTTATGGAGCATCATGGGAGTGATCTATGATCCCTGAAAATCCAAGTGATTAATTGGATACCAAATACTTAAAACAATAGGTTACTTAGATTAAGAAAACAGGAAACATTTTGGATCCAAAAGCTTAAAAGCCTACATCCAAAGAGTTTAAATGTGGATATAGATATAGCAGCGAAACAAAAGGCAGAGACGAGAGGAAGAGAGATATCAGATATCTTTAACCTTGCAAACATAGAATTAGATGCAAATAATATTAAGCTCCTTGGTAAAGGTTTGAATTATTCCCCAAAAATGTTACCTAACGAATTTGAAGAATTTATTGACATACAAAAATTCATTAAAAAATTGGTCTTAAAACTTTATTATATTAAAAACTCAGTCAACCCAAATCAGGCAACAAATACGGATTACCTGGAAGGTAAAGTTAAGTATTTTGAAATCTTTGGAAGATTTTGGAGTTAGGGATGAGGATGTAACTAAGAGTCTGATAACCATAGAGGAGGTTTTGAATATCTCAACTTATGAGGAGGAAGCACAAATGTGTCATAGTAATTTAAAATGACCATCTACCTTTTACCCTGTTGGTACACAGGGGGATCAGATCCCGGTGTTCATGAAATTAGTAATGGATGAAGTTTTTAACCTTTTCCATAAGAAAATAAATAATCTACTTAATAAACATAATGATAACCTTAACTTTCAGGATAGGAATTCCCCTAAGAAATGAATGAATAACCCCGACATAGTCATCAGGGTAGCAGATAAGGGGGGAGGGATCGTGATTCAAAGTAGAAAAGATTATCTAACTGAGTCATATAATCTACTAAATGATAGGGAGACTTACTGTGTACTTCACCATGATCCGACTAAGGTATATCAGATTAACCTCAATGAATTGCTCATTACAGCAAAATCAGGGGGTATTTTTAATAAGGAGGTATTCAATGAGGGTATTTTGAATAATGAGGAATCCTACAAGAAACAGACCCCAGGGTTCCCATCTTTTACCACCTCCCGAAGGTTCATAAAAACGTGGATCAACCGCCATGTAGACAGATTATTTCGGGGATAGATTCTTTGAGTGATAAGGTCTCAAAATACATTGATTTCTATTTACAACCCATAGTTTAAAGTAGAAATGCATATTTAAAATACACCACACAAACTATCAATATTTTTGAAGGTTTAGAGTGAAAGATTTAAATAATATAAATGAAGTGTAGCGCTAAAACGTTACCCACCTGGGATAACAACCTCCTTCCTAGGTAGTAACTTTATTACTAAAAGATACAATGTGATCAGATGGTGCTAAAAGCAGTGGATTTTTATTCCAAATTTTTTTTAAATAAACTAACTTTTGTGGATATTTATATGATAATATCCTGAGTTAAATCCTTCTACAGAAAAAATATGTAATATTTCTATATGGTCATAAAAATATATATTCTTTTAGACCAATGTTCAATAATTCTTAGAGACTAATCTAGTGTTAAATTGTTTATTATCCACATATATATGATGTACAGATCAGATCAATACAGTCATTTCACATTCACTCCCACTCTGGTCACACATTCAAAAATAATTAGGATAAAACAGAACCAACAAATACAGCAATATTATGCTACATGTAGCGATTATCCCTAAAAGAAGCAGACTAATATATAAAAAACTGGTTGCCAATAATCAATGACTTTTCAAATAAAACAAAACAAGTGTTTAGAACCCTCAAGTTCAAATATTGTCCTGCAATGTATAGCAATTGTCCCAATAGGAAACAGACTCATAGCAAATAACAAATAGTATTTTACAATCCAATATTATTGCTCCGATCTTGTGTAACACAGTAAACTTTTTTGGCTTTGAGTTCAGAAACTCCCTTTAACACGGGAATACTCCCCCAAGGGTTAAAACTGTAGGGCTTCTCTGACCTGGGGACTCTCTTACCTAACCTTTCGCTCAAAACTTCTGGGGTGTGAGCTCCGTTTGTTTTCTCCTGCTTTCCGCTGCTGCACCGATGTGCTTTCCTCGTCCGGGTCTTTCACGCTATGCGTGTGACGTCACCCGGCTTTCCGAAACTCCAATGATACTTGCGCAAGTAAGTGGTGTTCCTTGGTGTCTTGGTCCGACTCTCTGAATAGACTAAGTTGCGAATATGGGGAAGGCAATTTCTTAGAATTTTTTAGAGTGTTTGAGGATATGTATTAAGTGTTTTAAAAACTATTAAGGAATATGTGATACAAAACATTTTTGTATTTAAGTATAGCAGCTTTTTTGATGTTTGTATAGTAAGGTAATGATTTCTGTATAAGAATGAAGTATGACAATTATAATATTGACCATGAGAAGCTTGTACTATAAAATCACAGAAAGGACATCACAGGGAGAGAGTAAAAACATGTGGATCTCCCTCTCTTCTGACATCAACTTTAGAAGTGTAGAAAGGAAACGGAACACTGATTAACGAATCCCCTGGGGTCATGGGGTTTTTAATTGAGCAGAGTAACACACACAGTATCTTGAGAAAGCCCCATATGAGGGATGAAACGCGTAGAACTGTGAACTGTGATAATAAGGATCTATCTGACAGACCCTGCCAGCTACATAATAGTCAGAAATACCAAGCCAGCAAAGGTTTTTGGTGAAGAAGGACCGCCAGCTCTGCGTACCTTGTACTAAAGTGCAGAGTTAAGTTTGGACAAGTTGGACCAAGACACCTAGGAACACCACTTACTTGCGCAAGTATCATTGGAGTTTCGGAAAGCTGGGTGACATCACACGCATATCGTGAAAGACCCGAATGAGGAAAGCACATCGGTGCAGCAGCGGACAGCAGGAGAAAACAAACGGAGCTCACACCCCAGAAGTTTTGAGTGAAAGGTTAGGGAAAAGAGTCCCCAGGTCAGAGAAGGCCTACAGTTTTAACCCTTGGGGGAGTATTCCCGTGTTAAAGGGAGTTTCTGAACTGAAAGCCAAAAAAGTTTATTGTGTAACACAATATCGGAACAATAATATTGGATTGTAAAATGCCATCTGTTATTGGCTACAAATCTGTTTCCTATTGGGACAATTGCTATACATTGCAGGACAATATTTAAACTTGAGGGTTCTAAACACTTGTTTTGTTTTATTTGAAAAGTCATTGATTATTGGCAACCAGTTTTTTATTTATTAGTCTGCTTCTTTTAGGGATAATTGCTCCATGTAGCATAATATTGCTGTCTTTATTGGTTCTGTTTTAACCTAATTGTTTTGAATGTGTGACCAGAGTGGGACTGAATGTGAAACGACTGTATTGATCTGATCTGTCCATCATATATATGTGGATAATAAGATTTTTAACACTAGATTAGTCTTTAAGAATTATTGAACATTGGTCTAAAAGAATATCTATTTTTATGACCATATAGAAATATTACGTATTTTTTCTGTAGAAGGATTTAACTCAGGATATTATCATATAAATATCCACAAAAGTTAGTTTATTTAATTTTTTTTGAAGGTTTAGAGTGGAAAGATTATTATTATTGGCTAACCTGCAATGCAATGGCCCTATATACATCAATCCCACATGAAAAGGGTATTAGGACTTTAAAGTTAGAAATATCAAAGTGGGGAATTCCTTTAAAACATCAAATGTTTATCCTGGAGTGTACAGATTTTATCCTGGAACTTTTGAGAATGTTTTTTATAGACAGATTAAAAGAACGGCGATGGGGACTATGTTTGCCCCATCGTATGCAAATATTTCTATGCATAGTTTCGAGACTGAAAATATATGGAATAAGAATCCTTTTGACTATGACATATTTAAATAAAAATGATTTTAATTTGAAATTTACTGAAAAACATTCTAAATCTAAAATTGAGTTAGGGGTTTGTGGTTATATGTTGATGACAGTTATAAAACGTCTGCCTCCAACTATAGAAAACCAACCGATAAGAACAGTTTTATTAATAGTAAAAGTGCATACTTAAAAAGATGGAAATAAAAAGTCCCTTATGGATAATTCATCACGACCTATAATGAAGAATAAGATAATAAAAAATGTCTTCAGGAAACATTGGGGGGGTCTTAAAATTTAACTCAATCCTAGCCCCAGCATTAACAAAGGAACCCGTTTTCACTTTTAAGAAGGCTAGGAATTTAAAAAATCTCTTGGCACCTAGCAAACTGAGAAAAATTGATGACATCCACTGTACAGAGTAATTGGCTTTTGGAGTTTGAAACCAGGAATGTATAAATGTGGTAAGAGCATATGTAACATGTGCAAACATATTAATACAGAACAACATTTTCAAGACAGTGATACAACAAAGTAATTTGATATTAAAAGAAGGTGTACCTGTGATTCGACTTATATGGTATACCTATTAACTTGTGGTTGTCACAAGATCTATGTAGGACGTACTAAGAGAAAGATCAGACGTAGATTCTCGGAACACCTGTATAATATTAAAGAGAAACTAGATAAACACAGTGTCCCCTTGCATCTTATGGAGCATCATGGGAGTGATCCAAGATCCCTGAGAATCCAAGTGATTGATTGGATACCAAATACTAAAAACAATAGGTTACTTAGATTAAGAAAATAGGAAACATTTTGCATCCAAAAGCTTAAAAGCCTACATCCAAAGGGTTTAAATGTGGATATAGATATAGCAGCATTTATGTAACAAGAATAGTCCCCTTAGAATAGGTTGATTCTTTGTATGCATTTAAGTACACTTAGTGGTGTATGTATCGGGCCAGATAGGACTTTTTATATATTTATATGTATTTATTCTAGTTGGATGGAGATGAGGGAATACCCTTATATAAAATATAATTTAAAGTATATAGATACAAAATAAATTTTATAATGTAATTCATTGTAGAATTAGAGTGAAATAGACAGATTTTAAGCTATTAATTTTATTTTCAGTATAGTTGGGAAGTGACAATTTTATGGTTATTATTGAATGAGGTAAGGGGATTAGAATGGAGATGAATTATGAACATTCTTTGTACTTGTTTTTATATCTGTAATATAAGGCTGTGTGTTTTCTATGCAATGTATTTAATTGTTTTGCAACTTTTTAACATTTTTTTCTTTTAAAATGCCAAGCATGTTATAAATAATGGAATTTTTAAATAGTGTTAGTATTGCTATGGACTTTTGTATATAGCTCATTTGTAGACTCCCTGCAAAAGAAGTAATAACGAAAATGGATCAGATTGTGGACTATAACATGTATTTTCCTATAAAGAACAACCGCTATGGGAGGTGGCTAAGAGGTATTTTTAAATTACCAATCGGATCGATCCTGGGTGTTTAAATGGAAGGGAAAACTCCCGTTCAGTTAATGAGATTTTCACCCTCTTGAAAAAGTCTGCACGTTAGCAGACAAAACGCGTAGAAGTATAGAAAGGATGTTGTGTTTAGTGCAACTACCCTCTACGCAAAGTTTTGAGTTGCGCTAACCTGATGAGCACAAAATGCAATTGTGCTTTGACGTTTACTTGCAACTTGTAATATGAGCATTCTTTTTGTTACATGCAAAAAGACAATATCGCTCACACAACAGTTAGTGATCCACTTGTAATCTAGCCCAAAACCTGTATTTTCTTTGCCAACTGAAGAAGTATAATCTGTCACAGGAGATGCTGACTAATTTTAACAATGCTGTAATTGAATCTGTTCTGTGCACTTCACTGATTGTCTAGTTTGCATCGGCTAACAAATCTGATATTAGAAGATTACAACAAACAGTTCAAGCTGCAGAGAGGATTATTGGTGTTTCCTTGCCCTCCCTCCAGCAACTTTATTCTTTCAGAATAAAAAGGGGACTAGCACAATCATCAGTTACTCCTCTCACCTTAGCTAAAACAGCTTTGAATTGCTGCCTTCTGGAAGGCGTCTGAAAGCACTGAGTACTAGTACATCTAGGCACAGGAGAAGCTTTTTTCCACATACCATTTACCTAATGAACAACTAGTCTACCTCTATGGTTCTTCTCAGTGGAACACTATTATTGCTAGTGCAATCCTTACTGTTAGTTCAATTCTCTATAATACAGTCTCTTGTATATATTGCATTTTTTGGACATAAGTGTACTAACTCCCAGAAAATGTTATTCTGTCTTATTAATTGTGTTTAATATCGTACATTGTATCTCTTTTTACTTATGTATCTGTTGTGGTATTGTATATATAACATGAAAGCTCATTCACCAAGAAAAAATCCTTATGTTTGCATGCACACTTGACAATACAACTATTCCGATTCTGATTCTAATGAATATCTAATGGATCATTTGAGTGGGTAGTAAACACATCCCAGGGCCAAAGAGGTTGGCTGATCAGTTGAACGAATGGCACCTTAGTTTAGGGGGGGTCACTTGCCCAGAATTTGTCCTGAGCCTCCAGTTATTGAGGTCAAATGGACTATAACTTTTATAAATAAGTATTTTAAATTATGGACCATTGTAAAAAATTAAATAAACAAAACATGCAGTGCATTTCCACGTAATCTGTAAACAATGCATTTTACAGTTTGTCTTTTAAAAACTAGTATTTAACTACTTTCTGGTCAATTCTTAACATGGTCCCTTTTAGACAGATTTCTGAGAAATCTCTTTTGGAGATCTTGTAACAATACAACTATCATGTAATTTCATGTCACTTTACTAAATCTTAAATTCAGTCATTGTGTCATTTTCTATGCAAAGGACATATTTTGCTAAGCTGTTTTTCCCTTTAACGATGAGAATACCAAATGTATCTTGACTACTGACACAGATTGTAAACATGATAAATAGTTGGCCAACCAGCTAAGTGCTTTTGTGTGGATTGCAGCAAGAAAATTGTAATAATGGCATGGGATGGAAGAAATACAGCTTTGGTCAGGAAGGGATTAAATCCTCATTCAGATATACTGGGATGAGGAGAAAACTCACTTTGGAATCTACAGAAATCACATTACCAGGAGTCTTAAGACACTGTCTTCTAATTATGACAAGCTGTGTAAAGATATAGCCATAAGGGCCATTTTGTTCAGAAGGCTATTTTGCACTACGCCCAAACTCATGGCATGGGTAACCATATACCTGGACAGGATAAGTGGGTTGGTTATGAGTAACATCATCATTGTGGGAAGGATGAAAACTTACAATATAAAACCATCCACACACTGGGGGTCTTTCTCTTTGTCTCTGGATCTTATTCTAACAACACATGTGAGTATCTTACTAAAAATCTCTATCACATTACATCATACTACTCTCACATAGAATGGGCATATACTGTATATAGCAGTGTAATACTGATATTTAATATATTGCTGTATTTATATGTGATCTGCATATGTGTACTTATATTTCATCTGCATATGATGTATTAATGTTTATATCGCCTCATTGTAATAAAAAGTTGCATTGTTGAAGCAAGACTTGTGAGTTACTTCCTCGCAGGTAGTTTAATTAAGCTAGTGATAGTGTGTTAATATTTTATAGTTGGTATTATAATGCATAAGGGATTATTAAGAAGAATATTAGCATATCACTAAAAGTATAGAAAACGAAGACTTTAAGAAAATAGATTTATTTCATTTGCGAGCCAGATAATTTTCTTACCAACATACACTTGTTTTAAAGGGGGGACAGATCCATGTTCTTTTCTATAATACAAGTGTGATTTGTGGACAAAAATTTAACCTAGTTTTTCTGTTGCTATACTGTTTTTTAGTTGAGCGCTCCAGCAATAGGTCCCTGGCAAGGACATTGTCGAATCAGACATAGAGAAAATCATATCATGCAGGACGTGAATCTGATTTGCTGGCAGTCTGAAGACACTTCAAAAGTGTGAGTAGGGAATTAATTGTTAAATATGCAGAATGTAGCACATCTGAGCCTGTTATTGATGAGAATACTAATATAGTTAAAAGACTGAAAGATTTATGGTTGCAATTTGAGAATGAAAATAAGCTTATTGATAAAAATAGGTTTCGTTTAACAAAAGAAAAGTCTAAGTTACAGAATTGCATGAAACTGTTGTGAATAGAGCAATCACTGGACATTCCCCAATAGCCATAGTAAAAAAAAAAACAATGTTAACACATTAGATGAGAATTGTCCCACATGTGGCATAAATGCAGAATATATTAATAACTTAGAGGACATTTTTGATGCAAGAGGGGAACTTATAGCTTCATTGAGATAGGGGCTTGCAAACTTAACCCCTATTGCAGTGTTAAATCAGGAGAATCCATCTGCTTCTGAAGAGGATGGGTCACATGTTGATGGGGGGAGTGTGCCTATTCCACATGTTGATGGGGGAAGGGTGCCTATTCCACATAGTGAGGAAAGATTTGATCACACACAAAATACAGAGAGCATACACATTCCCATACAAACTCCACAAATAACTAAATCAAAAACATTAAGTCCAGAACATCAAACAGATACTTTATCACTAACACCCAGTTTAAGATCCAGGGGAAGAAATTTAACTCAATCGCAAAATGTACTCTTCTCTGCCACCTCTCCTGGAACACCATCCCTGGTAACAACTACTATTAAAAACCAAGATAGAGATAAAGTAATGAGACAACTGGTAAAGTTAAAACCTCTCTTTCCAGTGTATGATGTAAAAGCAGATGTATTTACTAACATGTCAAATGTTGAGTCTGCAATAAAACAATACATGCTTTCTTCTAAAGAAGCATAATGTTAAAGATTTGGCTTCAAGGCAGCATTGTGGCTAGATTACAATCACCAGTTGCAGGCCCAGTTAATTTGAATACAGATTGGTTTAAGGAGAATAAATGGGGTTCAGATGGGGACAGATTAAAAGCAGTTTGTAAACTAGTCACTTGGAGTAGAGATTTAGACAGTCACTTTCAGGCAGAAATGCAAGTAGCATTAAATGATGACCCATGAGTATTTGCAGCTAAATTTAAACAAATATATAGATTGACCCATAGAGTTCCCCATGAACAAACACCTCACGATATGCTGCAATATTTAATTAAAAAGTTCACATGCTTGGACCCTAGCATACAAATGATGGCTGAGGAAAAGAATACACTAGAGGGTATGTTATCTATTATAGGAAAAGCTAGGCAAAACATTCTAAAGAAAAGGAACACAGGGCAACAAAGGATTGATGTGGTAACCACTAATGAAGGGAAACAAAAATATTTAGAGCGTCCCTTCAAAGGTGTTTGCCATTATTGCAATAAATATGGGCACATACAAGTAGATTGCATATTTGTAAAGATAATTCAGAAGAAAGCTGAGGGAGGGCAGGAAAGATTACATCCCTCTGCACCTCCAAAGGAAAGCTATAACCAGAATTGATTAGAGAAAAATAACATGATTAAGCCCCCAGATAAAACAAGACATGAATACATTTCAAAGCTTAAGTCTGGTGCTAATCTTTATGGCCCAGCGCATGAGACTTTGAGAGTGATGACTGTGGGGGGAGGATAAGTTGGATATCTTGAAAAGAATTACTACCTCAGGCCCTGGATGACATGGTCCCTATATGTAACACCTTTGGGGATCATTCTGGATGCCCCTGTGTCTATGGTGTGATTGAGGGCCATCACACAAAACTTCTCATAGACGCAGGTGCTTCAGTGACTCTGACAGACTTACCATTAAGTCCCCCACAGAGGACAAGACAGACATTTCTTGTGGGACTTGGGAGATCCCAGTCTCAAGCATCTCTTATCCCATATGTGACAATGACACTAGACAATCAGTGGACTAAGGAAATTCCCATTTAGCAGAACAAAAACACAGAGGGTACAATACTTGGATGCTGAAATAATGAGATCAGAATGGATGATAGTGGACCTGTGTAACAATGTTTTATGGAGGGATACTAGAGAGAGAAAGCCTGTTATGTTAGATGACTCTTACCTCAGTCCTATGGCATCCATTGCATCAGCTCCTTCAGAAAGGGTGTGGCCGGATACTGAAAGTCACCCTGATTTGAAGAGACTGGTCATGGATTTCCCTTACATATGGGCTCAACATAAGAATGATTGTGGCATACTAAAAGGCAGTGAAATCAATATTGTAGGCCCTGATCCCCCTCCACAAAGACAGTATCATTTTCCATTAGAAGCTATTGAACCTGCGAGGCAAATTATTAGTCAGTTTGAAAGTCAAAGAATAATTAGAAAATGTTCCTCCTCTTTTAATTATCCTTTGTGGCCAGTAAAGAAAGCAAATAATATTTGGAGGTTTACTGCTGATTTTCGCATGGTGAATAAAGTTACCCCACCTGTTACAAATTTAGTTGCTTCTACTTCTGAAGTTAAATCCAAACTGAATGCCACATGTAGGTGGTATTCCGTTCTGGATATAAGTAATGGTTTTTGAGTGTCAGATTAGCTCCAGAGTGCCAAAATAAGTTTGCTTTTTGCTTTGCCAGCATTCAATATTGTTTCAATTCTTTGCCGCAGGGCTTTCATAGCTCACCAACATACATTCACCAAGCATTAGCAGAGGAATTAAAAACATTCTCAGTCCCAGAAAGTATCATTCAGTATGTAGATGATATTTTGTTACAAACAGAGACAGTAGAGGAACATTTGGAGTGGTTGAAAGAATTGTTTAACTTGATTGCTGAAGCTGACCTCAAGTTAAACACTTCAAAAGTACAATTAAAGGGACAGTAAATCTAGCAAATAATGTTATATAATTCTGCACATAGAATTACTGAGCGGGTCTGTTTTCTTCTCCTAAGCGCATCTGGGCATGCTGTTTAATCACAGTCGGCCCGATTGCGCTATTAAACTCAATGAAGCTCGCTCCTGCTACCAGACCAGAGCGGAGTGAGCTACATTGAGTTTAATAGCGCAATCAGGCGCGCTGTGACTAGACAGCATGCCCGTGATGCGCTTAGAAGAAAACAGACCCACTCAGTAGAGCCAGGAGTTCAGTTTTCGTTAAGAAAAATCTATATAACCCTTTACTTTGGAGACATGGCAGTAAACTAGAATTAGAATTATATAACATTATTTGCTAGGTTTACTGTTGAAAAAGAAAGAGGTACTAATGGCACTACTTAAAATAAGAATTAGGAACGCCTATCACTAGTAGCTTAGTTATGCTTATCAACATTTTAAACTGCAGATAAGATCTTGTGGCTGACAGGGGTGCTGTGTACAGATTTACAACAAAGTAGAGATAATCAGTACAAGACTGATATTATGGTACACTTGTATAGCACTCACATTCCTCTTGGGCTATTAAATTAAAGAGCAATTGTATAATAATGATTGGCGGAGATATGCAAAATTAAAATATAACCTTTAATAGGATGTTTTAAAATAAATGTTCAACTCACACACAACACGTTACAACTTCTATATCAATCCCAACCTAGGATGTCGGTCTTAATCCATAGTCGGGTCATATACAAGATGTGTAATAATGCTTTATTGGAGTTTATTGGCATTCAGTGGCAGAAACATCAATCTATTGAATCATGTTGATGGTAATGCTGTGCAATAAAGTATGGATTATACTGTTTTAAATGTACATAGAAATACTCTTATTATGGATCAAATATTCAGATCAAGTGACTTTTTGCTGAAAGATCAATTCATTTATATTCAAGTATTTCTATTCCTAATAATGAGCCAATACTAGGAATATTATGAGCCCTTAATGAATTTATAATTAATTGGATCTGAAAGGCAGTCAGATATCTCTATATTTTGAAAAAGCCAATAAGTGGCAAAACATGTTAGGGCTTAGGGATTTTTAAATGCAGTTAGCATTTTTTTTAAATAGCGAGGAGACTCGGGTTATCTCAAATATAGATGGATGAGATTTGTAACAGTAATTCAAGACATGCTGCAGATGTTAGCGCATGTCATTTATTTTTGACTATATCCCATTTAGCCATATAATTGGTCAAACCAGCGCTTAGATAGAGTGGTGGAGGGGCGCATCAGAGAGTACAAGTATCGATCTTAGTATTCACTATAACGTAATAGAAGTATATATATATATAGTGGGGCAAAAAAGTATTTAGTCAGCCACCAATTGTGCAAGTTCTCCCACTTAAGAAGATGAGAGAGGCCTGTAATTTCATCATAGGTATACCTCAACGATGAGAGACAAAATGTGGAAACAAATCCAGACAATAACATTGTCTGATTTGGAAAGAATTTATTTGCAAATTATGGTGGAAAATAAGTATTTGGTCAATAGCAAAAGTTCATCTCAATACTTTGTTATATATCCTTTGTTGGCAATGACAGAGGTCAAATGTTTTCTGTAAGTCTTCACAAGGTTGTCACACACTGTTGCTGGTATGTTGGCCCATTCCTGCATGCAGATCTCCTCTAGAGCAGTGATGTTTTGGGGCTGTCGCTGGGCAACACAGACTTTCAACTCCCTCCAAAGGTTTTCTATGGGGTTGAGATCTGGAGACTGGCTAGGCCACTCCAGGACCTTGAAATGCTTCTTATGAAGCCACTCCTTCGTTGCCTGGGTGGTGTGTTTGGGATCTTTGTAATGCTGAAAGACCCAGCCACGTTTCATCTTCAATGCCCTTCTGATGGAAGGAGGTTTGCACTCAAAATCTCACGATACATGGCCCCATTCATTCTTTCATGTACACGGATCAGTCATCCTGTTCCCTTTGCAGAGAAACAGCCCCAAAGCATTATGTTGCCACCCCCATGCTTCACAGTAGGTATGGTGTTCTTTGGTTGCAACTCAGCATTCTCTCTCCTCCAAAAACTACGAGTTGTGTTTCTACCAGACAGTTCTACTTTGGTTTCATCTGACCATATGACATCCTCCCAATCCGCTTCTGAATGATCCAAATGCTCTCTAGCATACTTCAGACGGGCCCGGATATGTACTGGCTTAAGCAGGGGGACACGTCTGGCACTGCAGAATCTGAGTCCCTGGCGGCGTAGTGTGTTACTGATGGTAGCCTTTGTTACGTTGGTCCCAGCTCTCTGCAGGTCATTCACTAGGTCCTCCCGTGTGGTTCTGGGATGTTTGCTCACCGTTCTTGTGATCATTTTGACCCCACGGGGTGAGATCTTGCGTGGAGCCCCAGATCGAGGGAGATTATCAGTGGTCTTGTATGTCTTCCATTTTCTAATTATTGCTCCCACAGTTTCTTCACACCAAGCTGCTTGCCTATTGCAGATTCAGTCTTTCCAGCCTGGTACAGGTCTACAATTTTGTTTCTGGTGTACTTCGACAGCTCTTTGGTCTTCACCATAGTGGAGTTTGGAGTGTGACTGTTTGAGGTTGTGGACAGGTGTCTTTTATACTGATAACAAGTTCAAACAGGTGCCATTAATACAGGTAATGAGTGGAGGACAGAGGAGCATCTTAAAGAAGAAGATACAGGTCTGTGAGAGCCAGAAATCTTGCTTGTTTGTTGGTGACCAAATACTTATTTTCCACCATAATATGCAAATAAATTCTTTCCAAATCAGACAATGTGATTGTCTGGATTTGTTTCCGCATTTTGTCTCTCATAGTTGAGGTATACCTATGATGAAAATTACAGGCCTCTGTCATCTTCTTAAGTGGGAGAACTTGCACAATTGGTGTCTGACTAAATACTTTTTTGCCCCACTGTATATCTGTATATGGTATTAACAGTCCAGCATTTGAGATAATATAGAGATATATAGAGACATCTGACTGCCTTTCAGATCCAATTAATTATAAATTCATTAATATTCCTAGTATCGTCTGATTATTAGGAATAGAATTACTCAAATATTCATGAATTGATCTTTCAGCAAAAAGTCGCTTGATCTGAATATTTGATCCATAATAAGAGTATTTCTATGTAGATTTAAAACAGTATAATCCATACTTTATTACACAGCATTACCATCAACATGATTCAATAGATTGATGTTTCTGCCACTGAATACAGATTATAGGATGTAGATTAAGCGCCTAAAAGACCTGTGGCTCTGAGCAAAGGCTACAAAGCTAGCCTAGAAGTGAATTTATTAAAGGTGGGTGTGTTCAAAGTGCCTCAAATAGAGCAAGGTGACTAGAATCTTGCTGTGGGTATTAATAACTTGCCAGTGACTTGGACTAATCCTAAATCGAGATAATTTGTGACGAGAATGATTGATCAAGTAAATTGGTGTGATAATTTTATCTCACTAAACTTCAGAGATTTATAATAAAAAATAAAATAAATGGAATGTAGCTCTATTCTTGTAAACAGCAAGTAAATATAACTTAATCTACTAGCATGCACAAGGTGAGCATTTACTTTTAGTAATTGAAATGAAAAGTATGGATTATACCTCTATGAATGATAATAGTAAATCTTATGTGAGAAACTTATTAAGCTTCTAATATATAAGCAATGATTCCTTAATATTATGACCAAAGAAAAAATGAGAAAAAATCCTTTATATTCAGGATAAGTAATGAGTTGATAAAGTTCAAATCTTGATAAAGTAATGTTCAAGTAACTTTCCTTAAGTTTCACGCACTCACACAAACACTCTAAAATATATATACAATGTTCCAACACACACGCAATATTGACCAGCAAGGAGGAGGTTAATTCATTGTAATACAGCTCAGGTAAGTAATGACACTTAGCGTTATATTAGGAAACCTTAAACTTTGTATACAATACGATACCAATACCAGCGTGGTGATAAGATCAGATTTTGCCAGAAGCGATGATGAAGCGTGGAGAGCGGAATTAACAGCAGAGTAAGTACTAAACCGGAGAATATTAGAGAGCGGCGTTCCGGTAGCAGCTTGTGTGAGTGCGGCTTCAGCTGCGTGTGATTGAGTTCCGGTAGCGTAGGAATATGATTAGAAGTCTCAGTCCAAAAGGAATCAGGAAAAAAGTGCAGCAAACTTTGGGATACAAACAGCCTTCAAAAATAAGAATACTTAAGACCTGAAAGGGAAAAGTAAACTGCTTGGAATGAGCAGTAGCACAGGATGAGAGAATCCACTTTAATTTTCAGGCACTGAGTAATGGAAAAGCACTTCCTTAAATAGGAGGAAGTGCTGATAGTCAGAAAGTCTTAAAGGGATATCACATCCCCCCCTTCTCAGGGAATCACCCCCGGGGATTCCAGACCAGGTTTAAGGGGGTAACGATGATGGAATGCCTTCACCAGACGAGGGGCATGAACTTCTGAATGAAGATGCCAGGAATCATCCTCTGGACCATAACCCTTCCATCTGATGAGATATTCTAATCTTTGTCGTCGAATCCTAGAATCCAGTATTGATTCAACTTCAAATTCCTCTGGAAGATCCACTGAGATAGGAGGCGGAAGATCAACTGTCGTGCGTGTCATTGAATCAAAAGGTTTCAATAATGAAATATGGAAGGTGGGATGAAACTTGTAGTCCTTGGGTAACGTGAGCTTGACCACATTGGGATTTATTATCTGCTCCACAGGGTAAGGTCCCAGAAATTGGTTAGCCAGTTTCTTGCTAGGGACCTGAAGTTTGAGGTTTTTAGTAGAGAGTAATACTAGGTCACCTATTTTATATTCAGGTCCAATCGAATGTTTCCGATCATAGTATTTCTTTTGGTATTCCTTAGCTTCGGCTAGATGTTTTTTCAATACTCTCAATCGATCTTGAAGCTTGGAAGAAAAATCTAAAGCTGAAGGGGAATTCACTGTTTTGTGGGACAAGGTTATAGTATTAGGATGGTACCCATAAGTTGCGAAGAAAGGGGATGTTTTGGTTGAGGAACAGAATGAATTATTATGAGTAAATTCAGCCATAGGAAGGTAAATTAGCCAGTCATCTTGTAAATGTGAAATATAACAACGTAAAAAGTGTTCAATGGTCTGGTTGAGTCTTTCTGTCAACCCATTTGTCTGAGGATGAAAAGCAGTTGTATAGCGATGATCAATTTTCAGTAACTTACACAAAGATCTCCAGAAGGAGGAGGTGAATTGGGTACCCCTATCAGTAATAATATTAGAGGGTAAACCGTGTAGTCTTACAACCTGATCAAGAAATACTTTGGCTGTAGTCATGGCAGTTGGTAATCCCTTAAGTGGAATAAAATGAGCCAGTCTTGTTAAATGGTCAACTACTACCATGATAGTGTTATATTGGTGTGATGCAGGTAACTCCACTATAAAATCCATGGCAATAGTACTCCATGGTTTATCTGGAATGGGCAGAGGTCTAAGTAACCCTATGGGTTTTTTATGTTCAATTTTATTTCTAGCACAATTCTCACACCTAGAGACGTAATCATAAATGTATTTATTCATCCCTGGCCACCAAAACTTACGCCGGGTAAGTTCAATGGTTTTCTGTATCCCTGGGTGACCAGATATGGTGTCATCATGGGTATGTGTGAGAATGGAAGACCTTAATTTCTCAGGTATGTATAACTTTTCTTCATGATAGAAAAGACCTGTAGTAGGATCTTTGGAACAATTTTGTAATGGTATTGAATCATGTTTTAGAGCAGTGTAAATCTCTTCTTCTAAGGGTGTTAAAGTACCTATTATCTTTTCTGGAGGGATAGTGAAGTTAGGTTGTTCATGAGGAAGTAACTCATAAATACGAGAAAGTGCATCTGCCTTTGTGTTTTGACTCCCAGGTTTATAAGTTATTAGAAAGTTAAAGCGATCTAAAAAGAGTGACCACCTTGCTTGTCTAGCTGTTAAAGTCTTATTCTTTTTTAAGTATTCTAAATTTTTATGATCAGTATAAATAAGGAATGGAATTACTGATCCTTCTAGTAGGTGTCTCCATTGTTCTAGAGAACACTTAATAGCAAGGAGTTCTTTGTCTCCAACACTATAGTTAGCTTCAGCACAAGTCAACGTTCTTGAATAGAACGCAATGGGATGAACTTCACCTGTCTCCTTATTTTGTTGGGAAAGAACAGCCCCTATGCCTGTATTGGATGCATCAACTTCCAAAAGGAACTGTTGATCAAATTTAGGCAGTGTTAGTATTGGAGCTGTTGTGAACATTTCCTTAAGACTATCAAAAGTCTTCTGGGCTTGTTCAGACCACTTAAAGCGCTGTTTTATACTAGTTAATTGTGTTAATGGTTTTATCACTGAGGAGAAGTTTTTTATAAATTTACGGTAATAATTTGCGAAACCAATAAATCGCTGTAACGCTTTTACTGTAGTGGGTTTAGGCCAGTCTTTAATTGCGGCTACTTTTTCAGGATCCATTTCTATTTTGTTTGGGGTAATTATATAACCCAAAAATTTTATTTTAGAGACATGAAAAACACATTTTTCTAGTTTTGCATATAACTTATGCTCCTTGAGACGAGTAAGAACCCACCTAACATGTTTTTCATGTTCTATGGGAGATTTTGAATAAATCAGAATATCATCTAGATATATGATGACACAGATATCCATTAGATCATGAAAAATCTCGTTGATAAAATGTTGGAAGGTTGCGGGAGCATTGCTTAAACCAAAGGGCATTACGTTATACTGGAAAAGACCATAGCGGGTTCTGAACGCGGTTTTCCATTCGTGCCCTTCCTTTATGCGAATAAGATTATAAGCGCCCTTTAGATCTAATTTCGAGTAGATTGTGGCCTCATTTAATCTTTCGAGTAACTCTGGTATGAGAGGTAAAGGATACCTATTTTTAATTGTTATTTCATTCAAAGCCCTGTAGTCAATAATAGGTCTTATTGTCCCATCTTTGTTGCGTACTAAAAACAATCCTGCAGCAGCAGGGGATGTTGAGTGTGAGATGAACCCTTTTCGCAAGTTTTCATCTAAATATGATCTTAGATATACCAATTCTTCTTGCGAAAGAGGGTAAATCTTACCATGTGGTATTTGAGATCCCGGTATTAAATCAATGGGACAGTCAAATTCCCTATGTGGTGGGAGGTTTTCTGCCTCCTTGAAGTCAAATACCTCTGCCAGGTCCTGATAAATTTGAGGTAGCTCATGTTCTATAGTAGAGATTACCTGATAGGGAAAACAAGTCTTTATACAATAATCAGAGTCAAATTTTACTTGTGGTGATGACCAGTCAATATGAGGATTATGTATTTGTAACCAGTTAAAACCTAAAATAATAATATGCATGTAGATAGGTATGAGGTCAAAAGTAATATATTCGGAATGTCCATGGTCAGTTGTTACGAGTAAAGGGATTGTCTGATGAGTAATGGGGCCCTGTTGTATAATAGAACCATCAATAAGTTTAACTGAAACAGGATGTGTCTTGACAACAGTTGGAATTTTATTGAGCTTAACATATGCTATATCTATATAGTTTCCTGACGCCCCAGAATCAATCAAAGCGTTAGAGCGCACGTTTTTCTGATCCCACTGTAAAGAAAAGGTGAGAGTGAGATGGGGGTTTTGAGAAATGTGAAAAATATTTTGATTGAAACTACCCTTACCCTTTTTCTGTCTCAATAGAGATGGACAATTTGTGACGGAGTGGTCTTTTTGTCCACAATAAAGACAGAGATTTTCTAATCTACGTCTAATTTTTTCCTCTGGGGTTAGAGGACCCCTTATAGTTCCAATTTCCATAGGAACCTGGTTTGAAACAGCTTTTTCCATGGTTGTAAAACAGGGATATGAACGTCTGGGCACAACTTCATAGGAAGCTTTTTCAGCCTTTCTTTCACGTAACCTTCGGTCCAAAGTGGTGCTTAATTTCATCAACCCATTCAGTGTGTCAGGCATCTCTAATCGTGACAATTCATCTTTAAGGGATTCAGAGAGACCCAATCTGAATTGATTCTTTAAACTGATCTCGTTCCATTGAGAGTCATCTATCCACATTTGAAATTCAGTAATATATTCTTTAATGTTTCTTTTCCCCTGTTTCATAGCTCTTAATTTATTTTCAGCTGTTATTTGAGTGTGGGAATCCTCATACAAGGCAGTCATAGCTAGAAAAAATTCTTCAAGTGAATCCAATATTGAATGTTCACTTTCAAAGAATCTATTGGCCCAGGAGCGTGGCTCCCCCTGTAGGAAGGAAATAGTGGTACAGACCTTTATCCTTTCACTATGGTATGTTTTAGGTCTAAGTGAGAAAAGAAGTTTACATGCACTTTTAAAATCCCTGAATTCGCTGCGTTTGCCAGAAAATGGTTGTGGGTATTGTATGTGAGGTTCAGCAATTCCTGCTTCTTTCCCTGACATACAATCTTTTATTAAGATTTTGAGAGCTTTATTTTCAGTTTGTACCTCTGTTAAGGCTCTAGCAAGATATTCTAATTTCTGATGAATATTAGAAAATTCATTTTTAATTTCATTAGGATCCATCTTCCAAATAAAAAAAAAAACTATTTTGGCCTGAAAATTCTGTGATAATTTTATCTCACTAAACTTCAGAGATTTATAATAAAAAATAAAATAAATGGAATGTAGCTCTATTCTTGTAAACAGCAAGTAAATATAACTTAATCTACTAGCATGCACAAGGTGAGCATTTACTTTTAGTAATTGAAATGAAAAGTATGGATTATACCTCTATGAATGATAATAGTAAATCTTATGTGAGAAACTTATTAAGCTTCTAATATATAAGCAATGATTCCTTAATATTATGACCAAAGAAAAAATGAGAAAAAATCCTTTATATTCAGGATAAGTAATGAGTTGATAAAGTTCAAATCTTGATAAAGTAATGTTCAAGTAACTTTCCTTAAGTTTCACGCACTCACACAAACACTCTAAAATATATATACAATGTTCCAACACACACGCAATATTGACCAGCAAGGAGGAGGTTAATTCATTGTAATACAGCTCAGGTAAGTAATGACACTTAGCGTTATATTAGGAAACCTTAAACTTTGTATACAATACGATACCAATACCAGCGTGGTGATAAGATCAGATTTTGCCAGAAGCGATGATGAAGCTTGGAGAGCGGAATTAACAGCAGAGTAAGTACTAAACCGGAGAATATTAGAGAGCGGCGTTCCGGTAGCAGCTTGTGTGAGTGCGGCTTCAGCTGCGTGTGATTGAGTTCCGGTAGCGTAGGAATATGATTAGAAGTCTCAGTCCAAAAGGAATCAGGAAAAAAGTGCAGCAAACTTTGGGATACAAACAGCCTTCAAAAATAAGAATACTTAAGACCTGAAAGGGAAAAGTAAACTGCTTGGAATGAGCAGTAGCACAGGATGAGAGAATCCACTTTAATTTTCAGGCACTGAGTAATGGAAAAGCACTTCCTTAAATAGGAGGAAGTGCTGATAGTCAGAAAGTCTTAAAGGGATATCACAATTGGATACTAGATGTGAATTTCCATTAAAATCCAAATAATTTAATACACAAAGATAAAATTAGAATTAAATTGTGGATCCACAATGCACAGATGCAATTATAATATAGACAATCTCTTCTAAAAACAGTTTCTAATAGATACAAAAAAAAACCTCTAATAACAATCTCTAATAAAAACAACAGGCGTTATAAAGTGCTGAGTGCTTATAATGGATGTGCATCTCTGAGTGTCTCACATCAGCTAGTAAATATCTATCATGATTATTTGACTGGTGTTGATACTCCTAATGTAGTGCCTTGACTTATTGTATGAAAAGGATATATAAAAATAGTGGAGTCTGTGTGTTGATGCAGTGGATGCAATAGAAAAATACCAATATTATACTTCACAGTGATCCAAACTAAAGTGGCAATATTAAAAAATGCTAATTGAAAAATGAAAAAAATAAAAAATGAAAAATGCACGTGCAAAAAATAAAAATGAGCAAAAAATATGTGGGTGATAAAAAATGAAAAAAATAAGTCAGTTGTGATTATCCAATGAATGTGATAAAAATAAAGTCAGTAAAGTTATCCAACGAATGTGATAAAAAACAACAGGTTTAGAAAAGGAAATTCAAACTTGTTTCCTGGTGGTGAGAATCCTTGCTGTGAATTCCAGTGGTGAGAATCATGCTGGATCCTGCTGGTCTCTCTGTTATCCAGATGAGTCTCTTAAAGTGTCCTATGGAGATGCAAGATAATAGTGTAGATTGTACAGACTTTGTATTAGGAATGAAAATATGCTTACCAGCTAATAATCAACGCGTTTCTGCCTCCTCTAAGGCCATTCTCAAGACTCATACTTGTCATTCTTGTCATTCTCGTCACAAATGATCTTGATTTAGGATTGGTCCACGTTTCTGCCACTGAATGCCAATATACTCCAATAAAGCATTATTACACATCTTGTATATGACTCGACTATGGATTAACACTGACACTGACATCCTAGGTTGGGATTGATATAGAAGTTGTAACTTTGCCTCCACCCTCTCATAAGTATCCAAACGTATACAACCTAACCCACTCCTCTGCATTTTTAAGATGTATGTGTGTGAGATGAACATTTATTTTAAAACATCCTATTAAAGGTTATACTGTAATTTTGCATATCTCCGCTGATCATTATTATACAATTGCTCTTTAATGAGACAAAAGGTGACATTTTTGGGAGTATCATTCCAAAGGGGTACAAGAAGCCCTACTAGAGAATGAGTTACAGCCATACTTCAGGTGCCCAGACCTTTGCATAGGCAGTCCTTAAGACAATTCTTAGGCTTGGTAAATTTTTCTTGTGATTTTTCTTGAAGGGTTTGCTGAAAAATCAAAACCTCTCTATGATCTTTTGAAGGGGGAGGAGGTGGGGAAAATTCCTTGGAGTGCAGAACATGAGGAAGCAATTAAAGTGTTAAAGGAAGATTTAGCATCAGCCCCTGCCCTTGCTACAGTGGATAAGGAAGCCACATTTGCTTTACAAACATACACATCTGACACTTCTATTTCCACAGTACTACTGCAGGAGAAGGCTGAAAATGGATGTCTGTTGGTTATTTTTCCAGACTTCTTACTCCGGTAGAGAAAGGATATGACTCCTGTATCAAGACTTTGTTAGGGGTACATTGGTCAGTTCCAGCTACTGAGCATATAGTGTGATTTGGGAAGCTTATCCTCCAAACACCACTCACCCTTATAAAACTGTTGTTTGAAAAATCATTAAGTGGGGTTTCAACACAAAGATTGACTAGGTGGTTAATAGATTTGCAACATTGTGACATCACTGTACAACACAATGCAAAATACACATTACCTCAACTAATGCACACTCAGAGGGAACCCCAGGACTGCACACAGACATTCACACACCAGGAAACACCTCATAAATTGTTCAGGGAGAAAACCTCTCCCCAAGATTTACAAATTCATGTAGATGGTTCAAGATTTTAGCAGGTTGATCAATGTAATACTGGTTTTGCTATTTGGGTCCCATCTCAACAATTAGCTCTTAAATTTATGCTACAATTATCATTCTCAGCACAGAGACCAGAATTAGATGCAATTTTTATGGCTTGCCACAAATTTGACACACAAGACATTTGTATATACAATGACAGTGCCTATGTTACCAGATCACTATAGAGTACTTATCGATTTGGAATCTAAGGGGGAGGGTAGACTCAGCAGGCAAACCATTGTCACATGTTCAAGCCCTTAATAAATTGGTAGATTAGGGAACACAACACCCATTGCCGTCAGCCATTTTTAGAGTTAAGGCACACACACATTTCACAGATGAACATTCACAAGGAAATGCACATGTGGACATGTTAGCCAAACAGGCAGCTTTAGATGGGGAACCATGGCAATCAGATGAGAATGACAGTGAGACACAGGAAGCATGGAGAGAACATGTTGCATCTAAAGATACAGTGGCACACATAGCAAAGGTTACAATTATAGATCCAGAGGTACCTGATTTGCAAACAGAACAAGCTAAAGATCCTAACCTTTCCCCTCTGCTACAGAAACAGCAAACACTCCTAAATGGTTTTTCAATTTGTAATGGGTTAATATATTATTCCAATCCCACTGATCCACATGCTAAATTGTTTTTGTGGCCCCAAGTCATTTGCAGGGACATATAACACAGCAAACACATTCTCATCTTGGGCATATTGGCCAAAGTGCATTAGAGTGCCATTTAAGGCAAAATAATTCATTGGCCAGATTTAGCAGAAACCTGTTTAAAATGTGTACACGAGTTTAATTTGTGCTCAAATAAATCCATGTCCTAAAGGTCAGAGACCCATACTCCAGAGAATACCAGTAGCAGATGGCCCTTGGAAAGCTATCCAAATTGATTTTATAGGCCAACTTGCACTATCAAACGGGGGTCTCAGGTATGCCCTAGTAATTGTAAATATTTGTTAAAAATGGGTTGAGGCTATGCCACTTTGTTGTGATACTGCACAGGCTACTGCCAGAACACTATGGGAACATGTTTTCTCAAGATGGGGTTTTCCAACATTTATTGAATCAGACAGGGGTACACATTTTACAGATCAGGTAATGCAAAATCTCTGTGGCCTACTGGAAATGCAGACAAGATTTTATGTACCATATCATCCACAATCCTCTGGTATAGTTGAGCGCATGAATCACACATTAAAAACAAAATTGTCCAAAATGCTTTCCCAATATGGTAAATCATGAATCACACATGTTCCAGCAGTTGTAATGGCTATTAGATGCTACTAAATGCTATTAAGTGCTCTCCCTATGAGCTCATGACAGGGAGAAAGATGGCATTAGGCAGGCCACCCAGGTGAACCACAATTATCTACTCCCTTGAGAGAATCTGTATCTAGAGATCAATATCTCTCCCAAATTCAGGAGCAATTGAGCTCACTGCTACTTTTTGTTGCCTCTAATATGGCCCCAACAGATTGTAAATTTTCATCTACACCACTACAGCAAAGATGAAGCATTATAACAACACTCTAATATGTGAGGGGAAATGGGTTGTTTCTAGTGGTCCATTTCAAATAAGTACAATCAAGCCAATTCCAGTATTGAGGGATGCCACATCCCAATTTATCCCGTGGAGGATTAAAATAATAGGATTGGCTAGTTTCCACACATTACCAAAATTGTTCCAGAGTTACTGCCACTATGGAAAAAGCATTAGTTAAATGGGCAGAAGGACTAGGATGGATATTGTGGATACAGTTTTGGGAGGTGTTGGAACAGGGTTAGGGGTAGTAAACTCCATTGACATATCCAGCTTAACAACTACTTTACAGTCTCGGTGAATGTTAAATGCAAAAGGGATTCATACACAACAAATGATAAATACACTGGTAGAGACATTGACACAGACAGTCATTCAGGTTCAGGGTCCTGCTATTCAACATGCAGAGGAAATACTGATAGGAGTAATTAGTAGGGAAGTAACCTAGGATTTTGTGTGTATTTCCAAACAGAATTATCAACTGACTTTAAATTCATAGCACAGGCTATGGAAAATAACCACACACCTTCGGGAGGGTTTGAACAGTCTGTTGTTAACAGTTTTGCATCAGAACACAAAGAATTATGGTTAAATAGTTGGTTAGGTTGCAGGGAATATATATGCAGGGTTTAAGGTTGATACAGGATATATTTGAGATATGTAGCCTGTATCCTTCTACCTTAGATAATTTTCTGATCACAGCTGTAAACCTATAATTGGTGAGTGTACCACTGACTGTTATGGCAAATATTATCTTGAATAGATGCCTATTAGTAAGTGGATTTGATAGAATGAAGATTCTTTTTGTAATACTATATTCTATTACAATTTGCTGATGTAAGTATGAATGCAAAATCAGCTTGAGATCTAGTAAATAACCTTGCCAGGAGAGATTAATGCCAGGAGTGATTATAGAACAGTGCTCTGCTTATAAGTTCAGTTTGAGAACTGTTTTAAGTTACTAGCGTGGAGATCACAGCCTGAGCTGTGTGTGTAACAGGTGCTGCAATGCTGCAGCGTGGATCTCAGTGATGAGATCACAGCCTAAGCTGTGAGTGCGAGCAGGAGCTGCGGTAATGCAGCGTGGATCTGGGCATAGCGGACAGTAGCGTGTTTGAGTGACACGTGACGTCACAAGCTAATGTTGCCGCTGCTGAGTGGCGGTCTCTCAGAAGAAACGCTACAAGGTGAGAGCGTACTTTACCAGACTTCTCAGGAAGTAATTCAGCAAGTAAGGGTTATTTAGGTTTGTGTAGGATGAAATCCTGCTGTGAAATCTTTGGAACTTTGAGTATCAGAAGGTAGTGCAGGATAAGGGAAATTGCGTGTCAAATGGAGGTTGTCAGCTCAGGTTCACGGTTTAGAACAGCAGGTTATAATCCACATAAAGGCAGAAGTATCTCCAATTCGTTAGCTCCTATAGTGATAGGTGAAAAGTGTGAATATCCAGTGTGGATGCAGCTTAGGTCTCTCTGACTTGTCAGCACAAGGAATCAAAATTACTAAGCACTAGGAACAGGGCGTAGGCAGGATATAAAGGTAAGGTAGGAGGGGTTTAACAAGGTAGGCAGGTATCCAAGAGAATACCTGACACAGGGCTACTTCACTTGTGCCCACTAGTGGTACCTATCAGAATGTTTATAATTTGTTTTCACTAGGAACACCTGTCACAGAATCACATATTTTACATCATGAGTTAGAGTTCCCAAGTTTTATATGGAATGGTTCCCATATGGAACAGGTAGACATGTCTTGCTGCATAAGGTTTCCTTGTAAAGTTTTATGTCTACCTAACCAGGCAAGACTATTTTTTTATTCCTGCTGGCATAATCATCACTCATATTGTAAAGGTTTTATGGAGAAAGTTAATCTCCAAGATATTATTTTTCCATTAGGACATTGAAAGGTGTGTTTTGTTTCTTTGAAGCCTAAAGATGAGGTGTATGTATGGTTTGACAAGTGTTATTCAAAGGAACAAATCACACCAGGGATTTATTGTATTACTGGGTACCCGTGAGGATAAGTTCACTACAGTTTAATTTCACTGTCCCACAGTTACTCACATATAACGCTACCTTGGGGGCTCAACTCATTACACCAATATTAGTAGATGATGCACCTTGGCAAAAGTGTAGCTTTTGTGTGTGTAGCTAGTTACTAAGTGAAAAGTTCTCATTATTGAGTAGAAGGAGAACTTTTCACTTAGTAACTAGCTACACACATGTCTTTAATTAAGGCACTGGTGGAGCTGAGTCATGTGATGATGCCTGATATATGAACCAATTACAAGACAGTAATGTTACACACAGGGAGAACTTCCTATTGAGCTAAAAGGAAATTTAGACAAACAATCAGGATTACCTAAAGAATCAGCAAAGGTATTTGAGATTGCATCACACTTACAAACAACGTGTGCTTCACTTATATGCTGGAGCTGGGTCCTGAATATAGTTACAGCAAAACATGGATGAACACATTTGTTATTCAGACACAAATTTAATAATTACAGGAACTACATTTTGTATACATATATATATATAGGGGTCATTGTACACATAAAAATGATCATATAAGTTTCTTTTTGATATGCCTATTTGTCAACTGTGATTATGATGTGATATATGTGTATATGTATATTATGATGTACTGATTTATAAAATACACAGGTGTTTATATGTGATCTACTCAGACAGAGATCTGAGACATATACCTACTATACTTATACTGTTTTCATATATAGGGGTCATTATATATAAATAGAAATATTACCCTATGATCACATCAATGTCTGTTTAACATGTTGTTTTGTTTATTGTGAATTTGATATGACATATATAATGATGTATGAACTCATTAGTAACACAGATGTTTTAGCCATTCCCCAAAAGGGGTGGAATCTAATGTGATTGGTTTTAGTTTATTTTAAATAGTTCAGGATGTTGTAAGGTGCTTTATGCCTGATGAAACTGTGATTTTAGAAGCCAAGAAAAGTGTTGCATACAGGGGGCTATATGTCTATGCCCCCTCCACTTATTGCTTGATGGTTTTAATGTAATTTTTTAATAAACCATTTTTAACAATAGCTAAGTGCAAGCACCTTATTATCGGTTGGAACTGCATCCTGGGGCCTACTGTTCTTGGAACTCGCATCCTGTTTTCCAGTCTGAAGCCAGGACAAGGGTTAGCTGATACACCCTGAGTTATCAGCCTGCGACTATCAGCACACAAGGGTGGTATTGCTACATGTGAGTACCCATTTGGCATCTATGGATGTTTTCTTGCTGGTGGCATTTTTTATCTACACATGAGGCGCCCCTCTGTTTTGTGTTTATTTCTGATCTGGATTAATCTGAGAGGAGAAGAGCAGCCATCCATCCTGTGCCTTCTGTTTGGATATCACACATGTTTGTAGACAGTGCATAGCACTACTCCACCTTTTTGGGACTTTTTATAACTCTACTATTATTATCTATTGTGTATCTGATTGCATTATATATAATATTATGATGCTATATACCTAACTGTTATACCTTTATTACAGCTTGTTTATTGTACCATCTTTAGTCATCTGTTCTGTTTTTTGTCAGAGAACGCCCCCTCTCATTTCTGGTTGTATTTGTCTGCTAATTATGACCAACTGTGTAAAGATATAGCCATAAGGGCATTTTGTTCAGAAGGCTATTTGCACTACCGCCAACCTCATGGCATGGGTAACAATATACCTGGACAGGATAAGGAGGTTGGGTATGAGTGACATCATCATTGTGGGGGTCTTTCTATTTGTCTCTACTTACTCTTACTCTAACAACACATGTGAGTATCTTACTGTAAACATCCATCACTTTACATCACACTACTCTCATAGAATGGGCATATATATAGTAGTGTAATATTGATGTTTGATCCATTGCTGTATTTATATGTGATCTGCATATATGTACTTATATTTAATCTGCATTTGATGTATTAATGTTTATATAGCCTCATTGTAATAAAATGTTGCATTGTTGAAGCAAGACTTGTGAGTTATGTCATTGCAGGTAGTTTCATTAGGCTAGTGATTGTGTGTTAATATTTTAAAGTTGGTATAATAATTCATAAAGGATTATTAAGAAGAATATTAGCATATCACTAAGAATACAGCAAACGGACACTAAGAATATAGATTTATTTAAAAAATATACTGAAATTTTTATTTCAGCATGTCAGTGCTATCTTGCTATTTATGTTATGCATATGCAATATCAATCAAAAGCATTAATATATTATATATAATATTGCAATTAATATATTACTCACAAGTAGTTGTGCATTTATGCATAACATAAATAGCAAGATAGCACTGACATGCTGAAATAAAAATTTCAGTATATTTTTGATGGCAGTTGATGGCAGGCTGAAATAAAAAATTTCAGTATATTTTTGATGGCAGTTGATGACAGTTTTTATGTTTAAATCTTTTTTATTGATTTGAAAATAAACAAACAGAAATAATTACAATATAGGTCTTGTCTTCTCTACAAAGGCATAACCAAAAACAATGGTGTGACATATATAACTGAAATCCTATGATTATTTTATTGGAGTTCTTATAGTTTATGTAAGTCTGTAAGTATCTTATGGAAATTACATAAAATCCCCTCCACACATTTTATAGTATCTTGGCTCCAGTCAACTATCAAACAAATTTTCTAGAGTCTTTGGTAAGGTATTGAATGATAAACATATCATGCCTCCTTCTTCGTCTGGAGTGATTCTAATAGAAAGTATAACCATGCCCTCTCACAAAATCATAATTTCAAGACCATTTAACAATATATTTATCTAAAAAAAAAAGAGAAGAGAAAATAAAGAAAGGGAAAAGAAAGAAAAGATAAAGATATGAAGTGTAAGTGAACCCACTAATTTCTAGCCATAGAGCAATTTAGATAGTTCATTAATTAGTTAGGTCATGCCGAGGAAAACAGATAAAGTAGGGTGTTAGGGCTCCCCCCCCCCCTGAACAATACAGCTACTGGGTTCTTTGTCTTTAGTGGGTCCTAATTAGATCTATCTATCTAAAGTCCCATTAAGTATCCAGTAAAACCAAACTTTTCCAAATTGGGCTTGTGTGTCTAAGATTTTAGAAGCAGATTCATACATGCGGTAGGTCAAAGATAGTTTGTTCCTCACTTCTTCCCAAGGGGAAGCCTTAATTTTCCAGTATTTTGCAATACACACTCTGGTGACCGTACATGTGATCTTAATAAATGTGTTTACATGTTTATTAAATCGGGGTATAGGTTCATTTAATAAAGCTTGCAATGGAGTTAGTTGGATCTGATCCTCTAGGATCGAACCAAGAAGGGAGGATAGATGAGCCCATGTAGGCTGTATTATGGAGCAGTCCCACCACATGTGACGGTATGATCCTATTTCCCCACAACCTCTGTAGCAAAGTCTATTATTGGTAAGTGACATATGGTAAGTTTTAATCAGGGTTAAATACCATCTGTATATAGTTTTGATTGTGTTTTCTCTCAGATCTGCGCTTAAGAGACCAGAGCACGCTGACTGAAATAATTCATCCCATTCTTTTTTATCTTTATTTATATTTAGGTCTTCCTCCCAATGTAAAAGTATCGCGGGTTTAGTTGAATTGTTTAACGATTGAATCTCTAAATATAATCTAGATATCGCCTTTTTGGGTCTATGTGTAGATTGCAATAAGAGTTCTAGGGTCGAGAGTTTAGTGGATCGAGGTGTTCTTACATATTGTTGAATTGATCTGGAGATATTGGAACCATAGTAGCTTCAATGGAGCCAATTGGTTCTGTATCTGAGTGAAAGTCTTAGGTTTTCCACCTTCCAACCAGTCTGCCACCCTATACAATCCTTTGTTTGCCCACTTATCAGCTATAGTCTGAACTTTCACTCTGAAAAAGAAAAAAGCGCAAAGAGAGACTCAAGTGCAATAAATAACACAAACGCTGCTGCTCTTAAAAATATGCACTTACAATGTTTTATTAATAATACAGCAGTTTAAAAACACAGCTTTCTCCTTTAGGGTAAAATATCCAAATACTCAGCTGCTCCAGTCTGTTTTCACAGCCTAGTTGTCTTTTTTTCTTTTTTTCCCAATGTCCGTTCCCTTCCGCTGTTCACCGGAACTGTCAGTGTATGGGAAATCCTTGTTCCTGGGGCTATGGTAGCCCTGAATGTCCAAAAAACAAAAAGCGTTCTATTCCTAGAACTACGGCTCCTCTGAAGAGCCAAAGTACAATCCTATGATACCTCTACGCGTTTCTTCTGCTATCGTGCAGACTTTCTCAAGAGGATGAAGAGTCAAATGCTGGGTGTATGCGATATCCGTCACAATATAAACCCTCATAGCAGATCCTATTGGTTAAAATTTCCTCTATGTTCTACAGGTAAAAAGTATATGCTCTGGGTCCTAGAGACCAAATCCATAATGCTATGTTACTTTTCCTGATAACAAAGATATACGGTTTAATAACAACAAATCTAAAATTAATACATGCCGCAAACAACAATTAATTAGCACCAAATATAAATATCCTAAAACATAAGTATGTAGCAATATTAAAATCCTTTAACTAGGTAAAATTTTATAAGAGATATGTGTAAAATTAATACTTAAAATTAATACAAACTGTTTTATGCACATATTAAGAAATTGAATCCCTGCAAGTTAATCAAAATTTATCTATACATGAAAAACATTCTGGGGATAACATTTAAACTGTATTGTATATATTAAAAATATGATTATTACCTAACACTATATTATTAAGAAATTCATTTTATATTTAAAATGTAATAATTGGAGGTTATTTAAACTTTATTTAAAACTTTATTTAAAAATGAGGAGAAATGAAAAGGAAAAATTGAAAAAATTATACAAAAGGTGCTACTAAGGAACCCTAAATCTATTTAGAACAAATCACATAAAAGCTGCTATGTCGATATCTATATTCAATCCTTTTGGATGTAAGCTATTAAGTTTTTGTATCCAAAAAGTTTCTTGCTTCCTTAGGCTCATCAACCTATTACTACAACTGTTAGGTATCCAATCAATTGCTTGTATTCTAAGAGACCTAGGGTCTCCCCCATGGTGTTCTGCAAAATGTATTGGTACACTGTGATTATCGACTTTTTCTTTTATATTGTATAAATGTTCTGTCAGTCTACTTCTTATCTTCCTTTTAGTGCGCCCTACGTAGATTTTGTTACACCCACAGGTTAAGAGGTACACTACATAAGTGGTGTCACATGTACATCTACTCTTAATATTAAAAGACTTAATGCCATCGCTATCTTTAAACTGATTATCCTTATTGATATGTTTGCACATACTGCAGATTTTCTTCCCACACTTGTATGTGCCTGGTTTTAGACTCAGCCAATTGCTTTTTCTATTGATTTCTGTTGTTTCAAACTTCCTCAATTTACTGGGAGCTAGAAGGTTTTTCAAACTTCTCCCTTTCTTAAAGGTGAACACAGGTTCTTCTGTCAGAATAGGAGCCAATACAGGGTCAGTCTTAAGAACACCCCAATGTTTTTTAATAACATTTTTAATAATTTTATGACCCTCATTATAGGTAGTAATAAACCTTAAAGTATCCTTATTGTCTTGAATTGATTTATTACTTTTAGGTTTTAGGATGGAATCTCTATCTGCTTCCTGCGCCCTATTGTATGCTAGTTCTATTGTATTTCTGTTATAGCCCTTTTCTCTGAATTTAGTCCTCATATTTTCAGCCTCTCTTTTAAACATCTCTATATCCATACAGTTGCGTCTGAGTCTTAAGAACTGTCCATATGGCACATTATCTTTCCACCTTTTAAGGTGTGCACTTCCATTGTCTATGTAACTATTTCTATCTGTTGGTTTACTAAAATTACTCACCGCTGTTTTTAAGTTGTCCTCTACATATAACCAAAGGTCTAAAAATTCTATTCTTGTTCTTGAGTGTTTACCTGTAAAATTTAAATTAAAATCATTATTGTTCATATGTAGTAGAAAATGATTTATCAATGATTCGTCACCATCCCAGAGGATAATTACGTCATCTATATAACGATAATATTTTATAATATTATTTATAAAAGGATTATTGTTCCATACCTTCTCAATTTCAAATCTGTGCATATAAATATTAGCATACGATGGGGCAAATGTAGTCCCCATCGCTGTTCCTTTGACCTGTCTATAAAACACATTTTCAAAACTAAAATAATTGTGCTCTAAAATGAATCTCGTGCAATCAAGGATAAAATTCAATTGTTCTATTGAAAATTTCCAGTTCAACAGTTCCATTTCAAGGGCCTTCAATCCTTTCTCATGGGGGATTGAGGTATAAAGCGCTGACACGTCTAAAGTTACCCAACAGTAACTTTCTTTCCAATCTAAGCCTTCAAATATATTGATGGTTTGTGTGGTGTCCTTGATATATGATTTAGTATTTTTAACAATTGGTTGTAAGTAAAAATCAATATATTTTGAGACTTTGTCACTCAGGGAATCAATCCCTGAGATTATAGGCCTCCCAGGTGGCTTTTGTATATCCTTATGCACCTTTGGCAGGTGATAGAAAATTGGGATCCTAGGTTCATTCTCCTGTAGGTATCTAAACTCATCGTTATCAAGGACTCCTTCTGTTTTTGCTAACACTAATATTTTATTTAGCTTATTCTGATATTGTTTAGTTGGATTCCCATTAATAATTTGATAAGTATCTGTGTCTTTTAGTAGATTGTAAGCTTCAGCTAAATAGTCTTCCCTCTTCTGTATGACAATCCCACCCCCCTTATCTGCTGCCCTAAAAATGATATCTTTATTATCCATCAATTTCTTAAGAGAATTTCTCTCCTGGGAGGTTAAATTATCATTGTACTTATTAACTAAATTCTTCCTTTTCTTGTGAAATAAATTAAATACTTCTTCCATAACCATTTTTGTAAAAACTGGAATTTGATCACCCTGTGTCCCAACTGGATAAAATGTGGAAGGTCTTTTCAGATTACTATGCTTAATCGTAGATTCTTCCTCGTATATAGAAATATTTAGCAATTCCTCTATTGTATTGATACTCTCATTAACATCCTGGCCATTCACACCCATATCTTCTAGGGATTTCAGAATGGACAAAGTTTCTATATCTTTCCCTTCTAAATGATCTTTGTTAACGGTTGATTTCAAATTACATTCCTTTTTATCATAAAATCTTTTTAAAACTAACTTTCTAACAAATTTCTGGATGTCGATAAACACTTCAAAATCATTAGGTAATGTTTTAGGTGAAAAATTAAGACCTTTGTTTAAAAGTTTGATATCATTCGCATCTAATTCTAAATTAGCCAAATTAAAGATATCTAATTCCTGTCTTCTTCTCGTCTCTGCCTTCTGTTTGGTTGTTGTAGCTCTTGTCCCTCCTCTCTTTCCTCTCCTTGTTCTAAACCTCTTTTGTTTTGTCTTTGTCTGGTCTCCCACGCTCCTTGTTGTGTGTGCCTCAGTTCTGGTTCTAGTCTCGGATTGTGGGGCAAAGTTGTTTTCCCTAAAAAATGGTTCTGATGGTTGATATTCCCCTCATGTCTTTGACTATTTCTCCATTCATTATTCTCTGATCTATGGTTATATTCTTGATAGTCAGATTTGGGGCGAGCCCCCAAAGTAGACCAGCTTGATTCATTTTGAAATTGATTAAGCACTTCAAATCTATTCGATGTACTAATGTTGGGACCATTTAAATTTTCTCTGTGATTGTCCCTCCTATTAAAGTTAGGTGGGCCATCTCTATCCTCCCTTCTTCCCTTCCATTGTTCATGATTGCCATAACTATTATGATTATTATTTGGATATTCATAATGTTTATTCATCCAAACCTGCCTATTAGTGTTATCATTAAAGGGTCTTCTATGGTTCCCACTCTTATTGTGATTATAATTATCCACATATGTTCTATTAGTTGGCGGAACTATCCTATTGTTGCTATTAAAACCTACTTCATTTCTATTCATACCTCCTTCAGGTTTTTCCTCAGTATGTTGATAATGAATACCTATTTGAGTGTTACCTCCTCTTTTAAAATCATTTCCCTGGGGGTTTTTACCTCTATTTATTAATCGCATATTTTCAGTTTTCTTTTTAAAATTGTAAACTTTATCCTCCTTAAAATCTTGTATATCCCTAGTTAATTTAGTCTGAACTTCATTGGAGAGGAGATATCTGATTGGGCACATAAGTGTTGGAGTAGGTAATAACCTCTGTTGCTTAGTTAATACAGACCATAAGTGTATGGTGTTGTCTAAGATGTGGGAGCGGTATCTATTTTGTGTAATTCCCGTCGGGTTTTTGTTCCATAGAATATCATCCGCATGAGTGGACCCCCTCAGATCCGCTTCCAGTCTGGTCCAGAGGACCGCTTCCCCTCTTCCCCCCTGAAGTAGTGTGCTAGCCTTGCCACCCTATAATATTCTAATAGGTTAGGGGCTCCTATCCCTCCCAGTGTCCTATGTTTTGTGATAAGTGCAGATGAGATTCTGGCCATTTTCTTCCCCCTAATAAATGCCATTTGTTCTGCCTGTAATGTTTTCAGTTCTGAAGTCGGGACCTCTATGGGAAGTGTCCTGAATAGATATAATAGGCGGGGTAAAACAGTCATCTTTACTGCCGCAAGTCTGCCCATCCACGAAAAAGTGTATGTCTTCCACTTATTTAAGTCTTTCCTGATGTCTCTGTACATGGGTTCGTAGTTGTGTTTATGTAGTTGATTAATTTGGGGGGTCGAGTGAATCCCCAAATATTTAAGGGAGTGAGTGGTCCATTTCAGGTCGAAGTTGGATTCTATAAGTTTTTTGGTGTGTTGCGGTAGACCTAATGATAAAGCTTCGCATTTGTCAAGATTGACTTTATATCCCGAAATTTGGGAAAATTCCTCTAATGTTTTATATAAATTGGGTAGAGAGATAAGGGGTCTAGTCAGCATAAGTAAAATATCATCTGCAAACAGTGTTAGTTTGTATTCTTGGTCTTTGATCATTACTCCTGATATATCCGGTGTCTGTCTAATTTTGGCTGCTAATGGTTCTATACAGAGTGCGAAGATAAGGGGGGACAAAGGGCACCCTTGTCTTGTGCCATTTAATATAGGGAAGCTTTTAGACTTGTAACCCTACACAGAAACACGAGCCGATGGGGTTGAGTATATCATATTCAGTGCTTTAATGAAGGCCCCTCCAAATCCCATCTTGAGCAAGACTGCTCTCATGTATTCCCAGTCTATTCTGTCGAATGCCTTCTCCGCATCCAACAAAAGGAGCAGAGAAGGCACTCGAGTTTTTCCAACATAATCTATAATGCTTAATAATCTACGCACGTTATCCGGCGCCTCTCTCTCCTTAACAAAACCCACCTGATTCAAATGGATCAGCTTTGGTAGGATATATTTTAGTCGATTAGCTAAGATTTTTATGAGGATCTTTAAATCTTGGTTGATAAGGGAGATAGGGCGGTAACTAGAGTATAGTTTATGGTTTTTACCCGGTTTTGGTATCACCACAATCCTGGCTTGTAGGAGATCATCCGGGATGTTGTGTCCTTCTAGAATATAGTTACAGAAGTCAGTAAGATGGGGTACCAGTATTCCCTTGAATGTTTTATAATATTCGCTAGTGAACCCATCTGGCCCTGCAGCTTTCCCTGACTTAAGGTCTTTTATAATTCCTAGAACTTCTGATTTTGATATTGGGGCGTTTAAACTATCGAAATCTTCCTTCGACAAGGAGTTTAGCCTCGCTTCCTCTAGAAATTTCGTGGTTTGGGATACAACCGAATGCGTGTGTGCTACTTTATTTCCATCTTATAGCTTCCCGTAAAAGTTTGCAAAGGCCTCCACTATGTGTTGCGGATGGGATACCGAGTCGCCACTCGGGAGCAAGATGGACATAATAGTAGATGCTTTACATCGCTCTCTTAATTTATGGGCCAGATATTTATCTGGTTTGTTCGCATAAATGTAATATTGTGTATTGAGCCTCTGAATCGCTCTCATCGACTGATTACTTAAGAGGTTGGCTAGGTATGTCTTCTTGGTTTCTAATGTGGAGAGTATATCGTTTCTATGAGTTAATCTATGTTGGGTTTCCAACTCCTGTATCTCCGTGTGAAGTTGTGATATTAGGGATCTATACTGTTTGTTTTGTAAAGCTTTTTCTCGGATGAGCCAGTCCCCTGAAATATGTTTTATGTGCTGCCCAGGGGAAGATAGGATTAGATGTAGAGTCTTTATTGATGTCCCAAAATTCCGTCAATGAGTTGTGAAGTCTATTTTTGATTAGGGGGTCTTTTATGTAAGAGGGGTCGTAAGTCCATGTCCGAGATCTAAGAGTGTCCACAAACCCGTCTAGGTGGAGTGTGATAAAAGAGTGGTCAGACCATACACAAGGGTGAATTTTCAAACCCCTATAGAGAGGTTGGAGAACTTGGCTTGTAAAAATGTAATCTAGTCTTGTGTATTGTTTATGTGCTCAAGAGTAGTAGGTTGAGTCTGTTGTCTGTCCATATGGCATGAACCATGAGTCGAGCAATGAATGTGGGGCCAAATGTTCTTGTATAGCATTGACTATTCTGTTGTGTCTAAATTTTTTAGATAATTTAGCGCCGCCGTCTGTATGTTTGGTCATGGTGATGTTAAAGTCCCCTGCTAATATTATTTTATGTTGAGACCAAGTAATTAGGTTGGAAATGTTGTGAAAAAAGGAGTGTTGATTGTCGTTGGGTGCGTATATATTACACAAAATGACCTTTGAGCCTTGAAGACTGCCCTTGACAATAAGGTATCTTCCTTCTTTGTCTGCTATGGTGGAGTCGTGTTCGAATGATAAGCTAGAATGAATCAGGATTGATACTCCTCTCTTTTTAGTGTCTGTGGTTGCATGATAATATTGGGAAAAATGTTTAGCCCAGTACTTTGGGATAATAGCTTGGGTAAAATGTGTTTCTTGGAGAAATATAATGTTTGCTCCTAAATGTTGATACTGGGACATAGCTGTGCGTCTTTTGACATTGGAGTTTAACCCTCTCACATTATGAGAAATAGGATGTATCTGAGGGATCATAATAATGTTGTGGTGTGAATTCTTAGTAGTATTAGAGTAGCTGTAAGGTTTTTGAATATATACAGTTTGGGAGAGAGCGTATTATCAAGACGTTGAATGTAGTTACCATTTAGTAGGTTGAGGAGGAGAGTAGCCCCGGTTGATGGCAGTTTTTAGGGGGGTGGTTTGAATTTCAAAGATTCAGCTGGATATGTCCAGGAACAAAGTTCCACTAGATAATATGCTTTTGTAATCAAGTAAGTTCACCTTGCCAAGAAAATGATATGTAATTGTAATGTATATAATGTCTTCTTGGGGTACACTATTAGCACTCATCAACAAATATTTCCCCTTCAATTTAAAAAATCATAATTCATATAAAACTTGCAGACTTATGAGACTTTAATGAATTGAATCAGTTCAATAAAGGGGCTGGACAGAAACCCAAAACATTATCCCCATTTTTTATGTGTATATCAGACTCCTTCTCTATATGACACTGTCTAACTTTTGTTCATCCTCTTAACCAGTGGTTTTCAAAGTCTAAGGCTGTGGACCTCCCCTCTGAAAAAAATATAAAGCAGCACCGACCCCCCACACCTACCCCTCCGCCATAATTGATGTTACTTTATATTTTTCCTATAAAGAAAATGGTAATATCTATTTTTAGTTTTAATTTGGCCAATTAACATCTGATCCAGGGTTCAAACACAGCTGCTCAACCAAAAGAGTGCTTCACTCATGTTTCAATTTGCATTGTTTCTCCTGTGTTAAACGCAAGTTACTGATCAAGATAACAAATCTCTGAACAATTTTGACCTCTATGCCTTTCTTCAACTTACATCCCTCCCTTGTGTTTTATTCCACCATGAAATGGCAAGTGTTATTGTCAACTCTTAAACACCACTGTATGTTTTGCCAAAGTCAGCTGCTGCTTGTGATTACTATAGGAAGTGTAACTGCTCCTTCAGCTCCCCTTATATGCTCTAATGTATGCCCCCTAGGGAGGACCATTCCACTGATCTAAACAGAATGAACAGATAATTGTAAATCATAATCTTTCCCATCCTAATTATTTGTAGCATGCAGGTTTTGAGAGCTTATATCCTATTACTGTATTCTACAGTACATTTTAGATATTTATTATTTATATACATCTTAGCACTGCATATAGCTTGCTTCTTATTAACGTTAAAGGGACATAAAACAGGTTGAGATCTGTGCTTACCCTAAAAGGGCTAATTAATTAAAACATAGTTTGCATAAAAAATTGTTTAAAAATGTTGGCAAGTATTTTAAAATAATTTCAACAATTAGCAAAATGAATTACATAGCTAAGCTGCATGGAGCAGCCAACTCCACCCTCTTTATCAGTGTTTAGACACAGGCATTGCATTTCAACTGATTTCACAGCTCCTAGGCATGCTCCATCAGATAATCTCTATACACTTTTGCATTCTACCAAAACAACAATAGATATAGATACAGCCATAGAAGGAAATGTGTGGGGGGAGTTAGAGCTTTACAATACAGAAACTAAAAGGAAAGGGTTAATGGTGAGGCAATGCAGTATACATTTGCAGGTAAAGTAATTAAAGTACATATTATTATATTTATGTCCCTTTAAGTTTAGCCAATCTGGTGTGGTATCTTACTTTATATTATTAATGATACTTTTTGTTTAATTTTAAAGTGTTTTTGTTGCTCTTGGTTAATGCAATCCATGTAACAAATATACTATGATACACAGAGAGTTAACAGGGAGTCAGTTGCTTATAGTGGTGAAAACACATAGTGCAAAATATATATAATTTATATCCAACAAATGTGTTTAAATAAAGATAAGCCAAGTTGTTATTATGTTCCTGTAGAATCACAGATAATTATATTCCTTTAGTTGAGCTTATAGAAGGCTAAAGTCTCAGTTTCCAATGTTATGAAATCTTCACACACTCACACATACACGCTAAAAGATATATGTACAAAGTTCAGACATTCAATATTTGCCTCCCTGTAAATATATGACATTCAGGTATATTAGCAAAATGGTGCCGAGTACACAAACAGGAATTAAGGAACAATTCCCTTAGAAGAGATCGTAAATCCAAACGCTCCGGATAAGAGCCCTTAGTTGTATAATAAAGAGACTAAGTGGCTTGCAATAGAAAACGCAGTGGTTTGGTACTTTACGTGTTCCAGGAGTCCTTGAAGCGTCCGTTTAGATCTGCTGGTTTAGTCCGGTGTGAGTATGGCTGACATCCAAGAACAGGATGGAAGTAGATCCGGTGAGCGTAGGGATATACGGTATGCTTACAATACCAAGCTGAAAAGATAATCCTCCAATTCAAAGAAAAGAGCAGGTAACCACTCTAAGTTTAAACAACTTGTAAAAAGGTGAGAAATAAACAATGAACTAAATCTCCAGATATACAAGTAGCGACCAGAAGGCTAAGAGTAATGACACTTAGCAAATCAAAGTTAGACTAAACTTCAATTTTCAGGCAAAGCTTAGGTACCTAAATACCTGTTATATAGGGTAAGCGTAGAATGGGTGGGGATATACCTTAAAGGTATATCACATCTGGATAGGGAGCCTGAGAAACAGCAGGAGCGCAAATTACTCACTCCCGACTCGGGGAAGTAGTGACGAAAAACAACAAAACAGGACTCTTTCAAGTCCCCTTTTCCCTAGCACATAATCTGCACATTAATAGTATACATCAGCAATTTAATAATAATAATGGATACTTGTATAGCGCACAACCTCGAACTTAATCGAGTTGCGGCACTGATAACAGGTATTATTATAGTACTGCATTACAAAATAATTGCACATTAATAGTATACATCAGTTGAGAAAACGTGATCGGGTTTGCACGTGAGTAAGGGTGTTTGTTTTTTTCCCCTTTTCGTGCTCCATTGAAGTCTATTGGGGAATACGCTAACACGGTCGCAGTTGGTTTACAATATATTTTCTTCTTGTTGCTATCTAAAAAAATGTGAATTCATATCAAAACTATATGGACAACAGCGCCAGAGAAGAAAACAAAATCGATCTATGTATGGAAACAGTAAAATGTATTAATTGTATGAAAAAAAATCACAATTGAGAAAGTATAGTCATCACACAAGTCGAATCAACAAGCAACAAGTTGATACAAAGTGTATGAATGCAAAGAGAAAAAACAGTGAATCTATGTGTAAATAAATTAAAATAATACAAATAAAAATGTTTGCACAAAAGAGAGCACCACTTGCCTGGCCAGGAACTCAATCCACATGATGCGTTTTAGGGTGCCGCAACCCTTTCTGAAACATGTTGTGTGGATTGAGTTGCTGGCCTCAAGTGCAGCGCTATTGATAGCACAGGGTGTTCTATCAATATCACAGTCCGCAGCTATGAATAGTACACAATCTGGTACTACAAATGAATGGTTAAAAAGAATAACCAGAGAAAGTTTACCACGGCTGACATTTATTTAGCACACCCTATACCTCAAATGGATAGCCACACTAAGCATCACTCATATTAAAGTTGTCAGTTATGTATGTGCAACACATAACAGAGCTAAAGAAGTTAGCGTGACTAGAGACCTGAAGCAAAATATTATAACATGTATAAAAATACATTAAAACACATGTAAACATATTAAAATAAAGTATTACACACACACACACACACATATATATATATATATATATATATATATATATATATATATATATATATATATATACAGTTATATATATACATACATATAGAGGTGCATAGATTTGGGCACCCTTATCATTTTGTTGATTTGAATAACTGTAACTACCGAGCACTGATTAATTGGAACACACAATTGATTTAGTGACCCTATTAAGCCTTGAACTTTATAGAAAGGTGCATCCAATCATAGGAAAAGTTATTTAAGGTGGCCAATTGCAAGTTGTTTTTCTCTTTGACTCTCCTCTGAAGAGTGGCAACATGGTGGCCTCAAAACAACTCTCAAATGACCTTAAAACAAAGATTGTTCAACATTATGATTTAGGGAAAAGCTACAAAAAGCTATCGCAGAGATTTAAGCTGTCAGTGTACACTGTGAGGAACATATTGAGGAAATGGAAGACCACAGGCACAGTTCTTGTTAAGGCCAGAAGTGGCATGCCAAGTAAAATATCAGAGAGGCAAAGGATGGTGAGAATGGTCAAAAACAGCCCACAGGCTACCTCCAAAGACCTACAAAATCATCTTGCTGCAGATGGTGTCACTGTGCATCAGCGTACTTTGCACAAGGAAAAGCTGTATGGGAGAGTGATGCGGAAGAAGCCTTTTCTGCACGCACACCACAAACAGAGTCACTTGAGGTATGCAAACGCACATTTGGACCAGCCAGCTTCATTTTGGAAGAAGGTGTTGTGGACTGATGAAACAAAGATTGAGTTATTTGGTCATAACAAGGGGCGTTATGCATGGCTGCAAAAGAACACAGCGTTCCAAGACAGACACTTGCTACCCACAATAAAATTTGGTGGATGTTCCATCATTCTGTAGGGCAGTGTGGCCAGTGCTGGTACTGGGAATCTTGTTAAAGTTGAGGGTTGCATGGATTCCACTCAATATCAGCAGATACTTGAGAATAATGTTGAGGAATCAGTCACAAAGTTAAAGTTACAAGTTAAAGTAAACAACCCAAAACACTGCTCAAAATCTACTCTGGCATTTATGCAGAGGAACAAGTACAATGTTCTGGAATAGCCATCCCAGTCCCCAGACCTGAATATCATTGAAATATATGGCTATGGAAATCTGTGGGGTGATTTGAAGCGGGCTGTACATGCTCGGCAACCATCGAACCTAACTGAAATGGAGATGTTTTGCAAGGAGGAATGGTCCACTATGGAGAACATCGAAGAGGAGAGTGCCAATGAGTGTTTCTTTTCAGCTCCGCTAGGGGTAACAACTCGGACCAGTTGGTATGGAGAACGTTGACAAAGGCTCTAAGATAAGCCTCAAGATCCTGGTTTACTCTCTCAGTTAGACCATTGGTCTGAGGATGGTAGCCAGAAGACCAGGAAACAGTGGTTCCAATGAATTTACAAAAGGCTCTCCAAACGGTAGAAATTAATTGTGGACCTCTGTCGGAAACAATATTCACAGGAATGCCATGAAGTCATACCACATGCAGAAGAGAAAGAGTCAATAATTCTTGGGCAGAGGGGTACTGTGAGGATTCCACTCCGTGTTTTGCATCTCTCCTTCCATTTCCACATCACATGGTTTTACCTTTCCCTTTACTTAAGGGATCACCTGACATTAAACAGGTGCTTAGTTATTGCAGATAGTACTGTTACACAGTTTGTTTGTTTGTTTGTTTGTTCCTGCTACTTGGAAATTAAGCCTTCATTTCAGACTCCTTTCTTGATCCTTCCTAATTGGATTCATTGTACTTCTGCTACCTGTTTGCAAAAGGACACCATTGCTTTGCAAAATTACAAGCTTCATTTATTTCTACTGAAGTACTGAACTAAACCTGTCAGCCTGCCTGGAGTTCAAGCTGTGTGCATTCCCTGCTGCATTACACAGACAAGCCTGGGACACTACCTTTGTAATGTAAGGACTATTTATCTGTTTTAAGCTCACATTACATCTTGAGCTTAACAACACAGAGTGCTTTGCTTAAATAGAATCTTCTTTCCATTTAACTGCATAAAATATACAGCCATATCAACTAAAGCTCTACTCTGCTTATACAAACTTTGTGCTCCTTTCAACTTACTTGCTTATTCACAAGACCTGCTCCGGTGTGCTATTTAAAGAGACAGTACAACTAGAAACATCAAGCTGCTCTCTCTCTTCTTTTTGCACAAACAACCACTCCTGCATAATCTCTCAATTTATTGCAGGCAGGTATATAAAGGAAGTTTACTGTTGCTTATTAGTGACCATAAAAGACTTTTATAATTACTTGCAATTCTACAATGATTCCTATCTGTGAGGCAATAACAGATCTGAGAAATCAGTGTGCTTTGATTTGCTGTGCTTGCATTAACAGCAACTTACCTAAGTTTATTATATTTCACCTCAGACTACTTGGTCTATGCTGTCATAATAGCCCAATTGTCTTGGTGATACAAATATACTTTTTTTTCATCTGCAGTTGTGATCCTCCCAAGAGTTGAAACCTAAGTTTTCTCAAGAGTTTTACAGGTACAAAATGAGCCAGTTTGGAAAAGCGATCCACCACAACCCAGATAACTGTATGGTGGTCAAAAGGAGGAAGGTCCACAATGAAATCCATTGTTATGTGTGTCCATGGTTGTTTGGGAATGGACAATGGTTGGAGCAAGCCGGGAGGCAAGGATCAGGGAGTTTTGTTGGCAGCACAAGTTGAACAGGCTTTTACATAATCCTGAGCGTCATCCTTCATAGTAGGCCACCATACATGTTGGGAAAGATGCTTAAAAGTCCTTGTCAAACCAGGATATCCTGAGAGTTTACTGTCATGAGCCCAGGACAGTATGGGAGTACTTAGGTTCAGAGGTACAAAAAAGATATCGGAAGCCACGGGGGCTTTACAAGGTTTATTAGATGTTGCAGTCTTTGAATAAGGGTGGTATTCAATTGAGCAACCACACAGGAGGGAGGTATGATATGTTTAATAGGAGCTTCAAAGGAATCACTTGAGTGAGGAAACTTATGGGAAAGGGCATCTGCCTTCTTGTTTTTGGTCCCAGGAAGATAAGAGACCACAAAGTCAAAACAGGAAAAGAACAAGGCCCACCTGGCCTGTCGAGGATTGAGTCGATAAGCAGTCTATAAGTAAGTCAGATTATTGTGGTCGGTGAGGATTATTGTGGTCTGAATGGGATTAGCGGTTCCTTCTAACCAATGATGCCATTGGGTCAAGGCCATCTTAATGGCTAAGAGTTCACGATTACCCACATTATAATTCCTCTCTGCAGGGATAAAGCGTTTGGAAAAAAAAAGGCTACAGGGTGCGCCTTGGAGGTTAAAGGATCCCTTTGGGTTGATACTGCTCCAGCCCCTATCTCGAATGCATCAACCTCTAAAGTGAACTGTAGGTCAGGATCAGGATGGCGGAGAACAGGAGCAGAACAAAAAAACTTTTTAAGAAGAGTAAAGGCATATATGGCCTCAGGGGGCCAATGTTTACAATCTTTGTTCTATCCTTTTAACAATTCTGTGAGTGGAGCAACTGTTTGGAAAAATGTCTTTATAAACTTGCGGTAATAATTGGAGAACCCCAAGAATCTCTGCAATTCCTTTAATGAAGTAGTTTAGGGCCACTCTAAAACTGCGGTGAGTTTAGCAGGATCCATGGCAAAACTTTCTTTCGAGATGACATAGCCAAGTAACTGGATCTGAGATGAGACGTTGAAGTACCTGTCTCACATGCTTATGATGATCTTCCTGAGTGGAAAAGAAGATAAGGATGTCATCAAGGTAAACGATGACAGTGCGATTGAGGAGGTCACGGAAGACATTGTTGACAAATGCCTGGAAGACTGCAAGGGCATTACAAGGTATTCGTAATGTCCTGATCTTGTGTTGAAGGCGGTCTTTCATTAGTGGCCTGGGAAGATACGGATCAGATTGTATGCCCCACAAGAGTCCAACTTGGTGAAGAAGCGAGCATTCTGGAGTGAGTCATAGAGCTCGGTGATCAAAGGAATGGGATAGCAATTCTTTATAGTTATATTGTTCAAGGCCCTGTAATCGATGCAGGGTCTGAGCCCACCATCCTTCTTACCGCTGAAAAAGAAGCCTTCCCCAGCAGGAGAGGAGGAAGGGCGAATGAAGCCTTTAGCTAGATTCTCTTGGATAAACTCCTCCATAGATTTGGTTTCAGCTTTGGAGAGAGGATAAGTCCTCCCTTTAGGAAGTGGGGCTCCGGGAAAGAGGTCAATTTTGCAGTCATAAGGACGGTGGGGTGGTAGCACGTTGGCTGCTTTTTTCTCAAACACCTCTGCAAAGTCCATATATACTGAGGGAAGGTTTGGAGGAGTCTGTATACTGGATATGGAAATACGGAGTAGAGGAGTGACTTTAGCAAGGCAGTATTGGAAACAAAAGGTACCCCAGGAGGCCAGTTGTCCTTCAGCCCAGTCGAACTGCGGATTGTGTATACGAAGCCAAAGAAGACCAAGGATTACAGGCTGTGCTAGGGGATGAATGACCTTGAACTGCAGCTGTTTGGTATGAAGGACTCTCACAGTCAGGGTCAGGGGTGCTAACTCAAAATGGATCAACCCAAGGGGTGTGCCATCCAGAATAGTTATTTTGAGACAATGTCTTTTCTGCAGAAGAGGCAAGCCAGCTTGAATCATAAAATGGTGATCCAGAAAGTTTCCAGCTGCCCCTGAATCAATGAAGGCTTGAGTGTGGACAGTATTCTAAAGAAAGGTAAGGGTTACAGGTACCAGAATCCGAGTGGAGTGAGGGGATTTTGTAGTGATCATGCTTAGAGGTACCCAAGTGTTATACCCTAAGCATTTGCATTTACCGGCCGAATTTTACAGTCCTTTAGTTGGTGGGTGTTAGACCAACAATAAAAGCATAGTCTCAATCTCCTTCTTCTCTGTCTTTCAGATTCTGAAGGTTTGAAGGAGGAGAGATCCATGGGTTCCTCCTCTTGGGTAACTGGAGCTGTTGAAGGAGTAGAGGATACTGCCGAACCCAGACGAATAGGAGGATGGAAGGGAAGGACCCTCCTAGTTCTGTCTCTCTTGACTTGTCTCTCCTGGAAGCGAGAGTCCAGACTGATACAAAGCATTATAAAGGCATCCAAAGAAGAAGGAACATCACGATAAGTGAGTTCATCTTTGATGTGTTCATGCAGACCCCTCCTAAATGCTGCCTTGAGAGCACTGCCATCCCAAGTGGTTTCAAGTTCCAAGGTGCGAAACTCAATGGCAAATTTAGCCACAGTTCTATTGCCCTGGTGGAGGTCCAGGAGAGAAAATTCTGCAGCAGAGGTACGGCCAGAAGTCCCAAACACAGAAGATAATGCAGAAATAAAAGCATCAGCATCATGCAGTAGTGGAGCATTCTGTTCCCAAAGGGGAGAGACCCAGGCTAGGGCCTTGTCTTACAGTAAGGAAATGATAAAGGTGATCCTTGACTGGTGAGACTGAAAGGTGTGAGGATCATTGCGGAAGTGCAGCCTGCATTGGTTAAGAAAACCCCTGCAATCAGTAGTACCTTCATACTTGTCAGGCAATGGTATCCGTGGTATACTTCCAGAAGCAGAGGAAGAAGCTGCAGTACTAGGAGCAGACACTGGCTGTACAACAACAGTTGCGGTATTCCTTGCTGTAAGTAGTGAAGAGAGCTGAACAGTTATAGCCTCTAGTTTGGTATCCATACTCTGCAACTGTGTGGTATGGGTTTCCAACATCTGTCCCTGAAGATAAACTGCTCGTGCCACCTCATCTGGCTCCATGGCCCAAGTATAATGTAATGCTCATGGGATACTCCTCTATCAGACCGAACTCGGCCAGTAGTCTTGTTATCCCGGCTTCGAGCCGGAATGATAGGTAATATCCCAGAGCAGAGTAGGTTTGCAAGATGAGATAAATGGCACTCACCACAGGCAGGACAGTCATTGGCAGCAACAGACAGGAAACCAGAGACAAACAGTACAACAGTAAGGCAGTCCAGGGGTAAACCACTAGGATGGTCAGGCAGGCAGGGTTTGGCAATAGTAAGGCAGTCCAGGGGTAAACCACTAGGATGGTCAGGCAGGCAGGGTTTGGCAATAGTAAGGCAGTCCAGGGGTAAAACACTAGGATGGTAAGGCATGCAGGGTTTGGCAACAGTAGGGCAATCCAGGTCAGATAGGGGTTAACAGGTAGAGTGGTCAGACAGGCAGAGTTCAGCAACAATATCAATCCAGCAGTTAAGGGTTAAAGAGGCAGAGTGGTCAGACAAGCAGAGTTCAGCAGCAGTATTAATCCAGCAGTTAAGGGTTAAAAAGGCAGAGTGATCATAGAAGCAGAAGTCAGCAACAAAATAACAATCCAGCATATGAATCAATAACACCCAGGAGAACAGTAAGTAAGTAGTGAAGAGAGTTGAGCGGTTATAGCCTCTAGTTTGGTATCCATACTCTGGAACTGTGTGGTATGGGCTCCCAACATCTGTCCCTGAAGATAAACTGCTCGTGCCACCTCATCTGGCTCCATGGCCCAAGTATAATGTAATGCTCGTGGGATACTCCTCTATCAAACTGAACTCGGCCAGTAGTCTTGTTATCCCGGCGTCGAGCCGGATTGATAGGTAATATCCCAGAGCAGAGTAGGTTTGCAAGATGAGATAAATGGCACTCACCACAGGCAGGGGTAAATCACTAGGATGGTCAGGCAGGCAGGGTTTGGCAATAGTAAGGCAGTCCAGGGGTAAACCACTAGGATGGTCAGGCAGGCAGGGTTTGGCAATAGTAAGGCAGTCCAGGGGTAAAACACTAGGATGGTCAGGCAGGCAGGGTTTGGCAACAGTAGGGCAATCCAGGTCAGATAGGGGTTAACAGGTAGAGTGGTCAGACAGGCAGAGTTCAGCAACAATACCAATCCAGCAGTTAAGGGTTAAAGAGGCAGAGTGGTCAGACAAGTAGAGTTCAGCAGCAGTATCAATCCAGCTGTTAAGGGTTAAAGAGGCAGAGTGGTCATAGAAGCAGGGGTCAGCAACAAAATAACAATCCAGCATACAAATCAATAACACCCAGGAGAACAGTAAGTTACACCTATACTTGGGCAGTTATAGGTACGCAGAGAGGAGCTGACTCCCCCCTAGGCAACAAGCAGACAGCAGGTGCTGTGTCCCTAGCAACAGCTAGAGTGGTGCGGCGCAACAGCAATGTCCTGAACCCGTAGCCTGTGGGGAGACCTCCTGATCAGCGGTGGTGTAGGATCCTTGACCCCGACTCTTGTAACTTTAGACTGTGTAGCTTTAGAAGAAGCTGGCGATATCAGGTGCCGGGAGGGTAATAATTTGCAAATTTTCTTAGTGGCTAGACACGGCTTCTCTAATACATTGGACAGCAGAGTGGTTATTTAAAGACATTGTTTTTTTTTCTGAAGAAGAGGCCACCTTGTGTGAATCGTGAATTGGTGATCTAGAAAATTTCCAGCTGCCCCTGAATCAATAAAGGCTTGAGCGTGGACAGAATTCTGAAAAAAGGTAAGGGTAACAGGTAGTAGTGGCCAGGCTTAAAGGTACCGCACTTTTATCCTCTAAGAGCGTTGGTTTCTCCCAACAGTATATAACATTTCTTGAGCTGGTGTGAATTAGAACCACAATAGAAACACAATCTTAATCTCCTTCTTCTCTGTCTTTCAGATTCAGAGGGCTTAAAGGAAGAGAGATCCATGGGTTCTTCTTCAGAGGTAACTGAGGGTGCTGAGGGGGGGTAGAGGATAGTCTAGAGCTTGTCTCTCCTGAAAGCGAGAATCCAGACTGAATTTATCCAAGGAAGATGGAACATCACGATAAGTGAGCTCATCCTTGATGCGCTCATGTAGTCCTCTCCCGAAGGCCGCTTTAAAAGCACTGCCATCTCAACTGGTCTCATGTGCCAAGGTGCGAAACTCAATGGCATATTGTGCCACAGATCTATTGCTCTGACGGAGATCCAAGAGAGAGTATTCTGCAGCAGAAGTGCAGCCAGAGGTCCCAAATACAGAAGATAATGCAGAAATGAAGGTATCTGCATCATTCAGGAGCTGAGCACTCTGTAGGTAAGTGAAGCAGGTACTTACATAGGTGCAGATTTGCGGCAAGAGGACTCACAGACCGTCCTCAGAGGGGAAATGGCATGGGGCAATGACGTCATCGGCACGCACCCACAGAAACTGCCACGTCCATGGCAACAGCCATAGCAACAGGACGGAGCGGTGAGATGATCCAAAGAGCGTAGAGGAGTGGCGTGACAGCAGCCAAAGATTGTGTAGAATATTAAACACTTCTTTTTTAGCAGGAACTGAAAAGTTTACCATTTCAAAATGGTATTACAGGAAAAGGGGACAGAATAAATAGTGAAAGTATATTGCAGAGCATTTTATATATATATATATATATATATATATATATATATATATATATATATATATATATATATACAAATTATAAGTTTACATTACCCTCTCAAAGTGTTTAATATCCCTTTAAGGGCTAGATTACAAGTGGAGCGCAATTTATTGCTCACACACGAAAAAGATTGGAATGTGAAATATTTACAGTACAAACACAGTTAAACACGTATTACATATGAATATTGCATAAATATGATTTTTTATGTTTTCAGATACTGGCTCACATATATGTGTCAAAAACAAAAACAAAAAGATGCCAGCCTCCAAAATCAATAAAAGACCTTTATTCTTCCATGTAGGGTCCCAGAACACACATACAACGTTTTAAGCCTTCACTAGGCCCTTAGTCATGTTTTTTGTTTTGTTTTTGATGCTTGATTGGATCTGGCAAGTCTAGTATTCCATGCCCCATATAGAAAAGAAAAAAGTGTGCTGTTTTCCACATTTCTTGGAAGCTATCACATATATGTGTGTTTACATTTGCATTTATATTTTTATTTGCGTATATATCTCTATAAATACATATATATATATATATATATATGCACATATAAATACATACAGTATGTACACACATGTAAACATGCATATACAGGGAGCGCAGAATTATTAGGCAAATTAGTATTTTGACCACATCATCCTCTTTATGCATGTTATCTTACTCCAAGCTGTATAGGCTCGAAAGCCTACTACCAATTAAGCATATTAGGTGATGTGCATCTCTGTAATGAGAAGGGGTGTGGTCTAATGACATCAACACCCTATATCAGGTGTACATAATTATTAGGCAACTTCCTTTCCTTTGGCAAAATGGGTCAAAAGAAGGACTTGACAGGCTCAGAAAAGTCAAAAATAGTGAGATATCTTGCAGAGGGATGCAGCACTCTTAAAATTGCAAAGCTTCTGAAGCGTGATGATCGAACAATCAAGCATTTCATTCAAAATAGTAAACAGGGTCGCAAGAAGCGTGTGGAAAAACCAAGGCGCAAAATAACTGCCCATGAACTGAGAAAAGTCAAGCGTGCAGCTGCCAAGATGTCACTTGCCACCAGTTTGGCCATATTTCAGAGCTGCAACATCACTGGAGTGCCCAAAAGCACAAGGTGTGCAATACTCAGAGACATGGCCAAGGTAAGAAAGGCTGAAAGACGACCACCACTGAACAAGACACACAAGCTGAAACGTCAAGACTGGGCCAAGAAATATCTCAAGACTGATTTTTCTAAGGTTTTATGGACTGATGAAATGAGAGTGAGTCTTGATGGGCCAGATGGATGGGCCCGTGGCTGGATTGGTAAAGGGCAGAGAGCTCCAGTCCGACTCAGACGCCAGCAAGGTGGAGGTGGAGTACTGGTTTGGGCTGGTATCATCAAAGATGAGCTTGTGGGGCCTTTTCGGGTTGAGGATGGAGTCAAGCTCAACTCCCAGTCCTACTGCCAGTTTCTGGAAGACACCTTCTTCAAGCAGTGGTACAGGAAGAAGTCTGCATCCTTCAAGAAAAACATGATTTTCATGCAGGACAATGCTCCATCACACGCGTCCAAGTACTCCACAAGAGCTGGCAAAAAAGGGTATAAAAGTAGAAAATCTAATGACATGGCCTCCTTGTTCACCTGATCTGAACCCCATTGAGAACCTGTGGTCTATCATCAAATGTGAGATTTACAAGGAGGGAAAACAGTACACCTCTCTGAACAGTGTCTGGGAGGCTGTGGTTGCTGCTGCACGCAATGTTGATGGTGAACAGATCAAAACACTGACAGAATCCATGGATGGCAGGCTTTTGAGTGTCCTTGCAAAGAAAGGTGGCTATATTGGTCACTGATTTGTTTTTGTTTTGTTTTTGAATGTCAGAAATGTATATTTGTGAATGTTGAGATGTTATATTGGTTTCACTGGTAAAAATAAATAATTGAAATGGGTATATATTTGTTTTTTGTTAAGTTGCCTAATAATTATGCACAGTAATAGTCACCTGCACACACAGATATCCCCCTAAAATAGCTATAACTAAAAACAAACTAAAAACTACTCCCAAAACTATTCAGCTTTGATATTAATGAGTTTTTTTGGGTTCATTGAGAACATGGTTGTTGTTCAATAATAAAATTAATCCTCAAAAATACAACTTGCCTAATAATTCTGCACTCCCTGTACATATTTAGACATGTAATTTATGTATCTATATGTTAAATCCCTTTGCAGACCTTTTATTTATAACACCTTTATAACTTTATTATGCAAATGTTTTAATAATCTTTATTAGGCAGTGTTATTATAAGTGTAACTGTACTTTTAGATGTGCTTCAATTGCACTCAAGCAAACACATTTACTTTCAACTTTGCTTGCTACTTCTGATACGTGCAAAGAGCCACGATAAATCCCTTAATGCTCAAGCGCAACAGTTAGTGAGCCCGTAATCTAGCCCTAAAAACCTTTATTGCATTTTCTAAGCATTACAGAATCAAAGCATATTTAAACTAGTGTTTCTTGGTTTAGAATAGCTAACATACGCCTAGATTACGAGTTTTGCGGTAAGGTGAAAAAGCAGCGTTAACAGGTCCTAACGCTGCTTTTTTACGCCGGCTGCTATTACGAGTCTTGCAGGTGTAGGTGTACTGCACACTTTTTTGAGAAAGGAAGAGAAGAGAGGCGCCCAAACCATAAAACAGTATCGTGGTGTAATAAAATAGGAGCCCCTCGCTGCCAGATAACCCCGCTGATCCAGATACTCACAAGAATGGCGGCATGGATGATGTGCCTCAAATCGCAGGTCGGGACTATTGAGAGTCGCCCGACTGACACACCTCCGTGGGCGTACGTCACTCCCTGTCCACCAATCAGTAAGCACCTCTGTTGGCCTTGTGTGTCTCCAAACAAACCTGAACACCGTCACTGAAGATGTCAGGTATACCGCTTCAGGCACAGGCAGCAGGTCTCGGCTTACAAAGGACAGGTATATAAAAACGTCTGTATTTATTTTAAAAAGAAAACAACAGCAACGCGTTTCCCGGCTAGATATGCCGCTTCATCAGGCTGTGTTATAATGAGCCCTTGCTGACAATAAATACCTAACGAACACCTGTTAGGGGGTGTACCCAACAAGTAATACCTGTCTTCCTGCTCTAAAATTAACCGGTTCATCACCAGCATTGGCCGAGTTAAAACATACTACAGTTGATACATAATCATTAAAACAATAATACTACAGTTGATACATAATCATTAAAACAATAATATAAAACATAATCTAACATCCATTGGCTATTATATTACATGACATATACATATAACATTAACAATAAAAAAAGTGAATATAATGAACCTTCCCTTTTGGGAGTGTACCTCGTTAATAATATGAACCTAATGATATAACAGCATTAATTTGGACAGAAACATACCAATTATATGCAAGTGTAAATTCAGGGGCCCCATAATGTAGGTGGAGAAATAAATTGATGACCCTAGGAACTAACTGTTCTATTTATGTTTAAAATAATACATTATTATCAACTATTAGTGGGACACTACCACTTATAAAAAATTGTTACGGATACCTTCCAAGAGGAGCAAATCTCGATATTATTAAATGATTGATGGTAACTGATAATGGTGTATTGCTTGATAAAGCTATATAACGTTACCTGCTGGATCTATAAAACTACAAGGGATGGGATTATTACAACAAAAAAACCCTGGGAGAAGAGACTCACTGGACCACACAAATTCTTCAAAATGCTGCCAAATCAATATTAAGATTAAGGCCATTGGGATGGAGACTTCCTAAGGTGTGGATCCAGTAAGTCTCCCTCTGTCTTAATCTAGACATCCTATTATATAGGTGTGATGTTGGAATAAATTCTATTGGGCAAAAACTGAAACATTCGACGTGGCCATTATGATGGTAGTTACAGTGTCTGGGGACACTATCGGCTAGATTTAGAGTTTTGTCGGTAACGACCCGCGTATCTAACGCTGGCTTTTTTCTGGCCGCACCTTTAAAATAACTCTGGTATTGAGAGTCCACAGAATGGCTGCGTTAGGCTCCAAAAAAGGAGCGTAGAGCATATTTAACGCCACTGCAACTCTCGATACCAGAGTTGCTTACGGACGCGGCCAGCCTCAAAAACGTGCTCGTGCACGATTCCCCCATAGGAAACAATGGGGCTGTTTGAGCTGAAAAAAAACCTAACACCTGCAAAAAAGCCGCGTTCAGCTCCAAACGCAGCCCCATTCTTTGTTATGGGGAAACACTTCCTACGTCTGCACCTAACACTCTAACATGTACCCCGAGTCTAAACACCCCTAGCCTTACACTTATTAACCCCTAATCTGCTGCCCCCACTATCGCTGACCCATGCATATTATTATTAACCCCTTATCTGCCGCTCCGTAAACCGTCGCTACTTACATTATCCCTATGTACCCCTAATCTGCTGCCCCTAACACCGCCGACCCCTATATTATATTTATTAACCCCTAATCTGCCCCCCACAACGTCGCCTCCACCTGCCTACACTTATTAACCCCTAATCTGCCGACCGGACCGCACCGATATTATAATAAAGTTATTAACCCCTAATCCGCCTCACTAACCCTATAATAAATAGTATTAACCCCTAATCTGCTCTCCCTAACATCGCCGACACCTAACTTCAATTATTAACCCCTAATCTGCCGACTGGAGCTCACCGCTATTCTAATAAATGTATTAACCCCTAAAGCTAAGTCTAACCCTAACACTAACAACCCCCTAAGTTAAATATAATTTTAATCTAACGAAATTAATTAACTCTTATTAAATAAATTATTCCTATTTAAAGCTAAATACTTACCTGTAAAATAAATCCTAATATAGCTACAATATAAATTATAATTATATTATAGCTATTTTAGGATTTATATTTATTTTACAGGTAACTTTGTATTTATTTTAACCAGGTACAATAGCTAAAATAGTTAAAATAATTACAAATTTACCTGTAAAAAAAGTTACAATTAAACCTAACACTACACTATCAATAAATTAATTAAATACAATACCTACAAATAACTACAATGAAATAAACTAACTAAAGTACAAAAAATAAAAAAGAACTAAGTTACAAAAAATAAAAAAATATTTACAAACATAAGAAAAATATTACAACAATTTTAAACTAATTACACCTACTCTAAGCCCCCTAATAAAATAACAAAGCCCCCCAAAATAAAAAAATGCCCTACCCTATTCTAAATTACTAAAGTTCAAAGCTCTTTTACCTTACCAGCCCTGAACAGGGCCCTTTGCGGGGCATGCCCCAAGAAGTTCAGCTCTTTTGCCTGTAAAAAAAAACATACAATACCTCCCCCCCCAACATTACAACCCACCACCCACATACCCCTAATCTAACCCAAACCCCCCTTAAATAAACCTAACACTAAGCCCCTGAAGATCTCCCTACCTTGAGTCGTCTTCACCCAGCCGAGCCAAATTCTTCATCCAAGCGGAGCAAGAAGAGGTCTTCCATCCTTTAGAAGTCTTCATCCAAGCGGGGCAGAAGAGGTCTTCCATCCGATTGAAGTCTTCATCCAAGAGGCATCTTCTATCGTCATCCATCCGGAGCGGAGCGGCAGCATCCTGAAGACCTCCGACGCGGAACATCCATCCTGGCCGACGACTGAACGACGAATGACGGTTCCTTTAAATGACATCATCCAAGATGGCGTCCCTCGAATTCCGATTGGCTGATAGGATTCTATCAGCCAATCGGAATTAAGGTAGGAATATTCTGATTGGCTGATGGAATCAGCCAATCAGAATCAAGTTCAATCCGATTGGCTGATTCAATCAGCCAATCAGATTGAGCTCGCATTCTATTGGCTGTTCCGATCAGCCAATAGAATGCGAGCTCAATCTGATTGGCTGATCGGATCAGCCAATCGGATTGAACTTGATTCTGATTGGCTGATTCCATCAGCCAATCAGAATTTTCATACCTTAATTCCGATTGGCTGATAGAATCCTATCAGCCAATCGGAATTCGAGGGACGCCATCTTGGATGACGTCATTTAAAGGAACCGTCATTCGTCGTTCAGTCGTCGGCCAGGATGGATGTTCCACGTCGGAGGTCTTCAGGATGCTGCCGCTCCGCTCCGGATGGATGACGATAGAAGATGCCTCTTGGATGAAGACTTCAATCGGATGGAAGACCTCTTCTGCCCCGCTTGGATGAAGACTTCTACCGGATGGAGGACCTCTTCTTGCTTCTTGCTATTGTACCTGGTTAAAATAAATACAAAGTTACCTGTAAAATAAATATAAATACTAAAATAGCTATAATATAATTATAATTTATATTGTAGCTATATTAGGATTTATTTTACAGGTAAGTATTTAGCTTTAAATAGGAATAATTTATTTAATAAGAGTTAATTAATTTCGTTAGATTTAAATTATATTTAATTTAGGGGGGTGTTAGTGTTAGGGTTAGACTTAGCTTTAGGGGTTAATACATTTATTAGAATAGCGGTGAGCTCCGGTCGGCAGATTAGGGGTTAATGTTTGAAGTTAGGTGTCGGCGATGTTAGGGAGGGCAGATTAGGGGTTAATACTATTTATTATAGGGTTAGTGAGGCGGATTAGGGGTTAATAACTTTATTATAATAGCGGTGCGGTCCGGTCGGCAGATTAGGGGTTAATAAGTGTAGGCAGGTGGAGGCGACGTTGAGGGCGGCAGATTAGGGGTTAATAAATATAATATAGGGGTCGGCGGTGTTAGGGGCAGCAGATTAGGGGTACATAGCTATAATGTAGGTGGCGGCACTTTGCGGTCGGCAGATTAGGGGTTAATTATTGTAGGAAGCTGGCGGCGACGTTGTGGGGGGCAGGTTAGGGGTTAATAAATATAATACAGGGGTCGGCGGTGTTAGGGGCAGCAGATTAGGGGTACATAAGTATAACGTAGGTGGCGGTCGGCAGATTAGGGGTTAAAAAAATTTAATAGAGTGGCGGCGATGTGGAGGGACCTCGGTTTAGGGGTACATAGGTAGTTTATGGGTGTTAGTGTACTTTAGAGCACAGTAGTTAAGAGCTTTATAAACCGGCGTTAGCCCAGAAAGCTCTTAACTACTGACTTTTTTCTGCGGCTGGAGTTTTGTCGTTAGATTTCTAACGCTCACTTCAGACACGACTCTAAATACCGGAGTTAGAAAGATCCCATTGAAAAGATAGGATACGCAATTGACGTAAGGGGATCTGCGGTATGGAAAAGTCGCGGCTGAAAAGTGAGCGTTAGACCCTTTTTTCAATGACTCCAAATACCGGCGGTAGCCTAAAACCAGCGTTAGGAGCCTCTAACGCTGGTTTTCACGGCTACCACTAAACTCCAAATCTAGGCCTATGGTTCTTTAAATTCTTTTTCATATTTCTCAGATGTTCTGACCATCTGATACTGAGTCTTCTAGAGGTTCTGCCTACATACTGGACCCCATATACACAAGACAATAGATATATTACATATCTAGATGCACATGTGATGTGGCCAATGATAGAGAAAAGTGATATTTGATTAAAACATAGTTTGTTTATGTATGATTTTAGTAGATTTTTAGCGGCATATCTAGCCGGGAAACGCGTTGCTGTTGTTTTCTTTTTAAAATAAATACAGACGTTTTTATATACCTGTCCGATCCTGTTGTTTTTACTACCACACACTATCCCCCTTTGTAAGCCGAGACCTGCTGCCTGTGCCCGAAGCGGTATACCTGACATCTTCAGTGACGGTGTTCAGGTTTGTTTGGAGACACACGAGGCCAAAAGAGGTGCTTACTGATTGGTGGACAGGGAGTGACGTATGCCCACGGAGGTGTGTCAGTCGGGCGACTCTCAATAGTCCCGACCTGCGCTTTGAGGCACGTTATCCGTGCCGCCATTCTTGTGAGTATCTGGATCAGCGGGGTTATCTGGCAGCGAGGGGCTCCTATTTTATTACACCACGATACTGTTTTATGGTTTGGGCGCCTCTCTTCTCTTCCTTTCTCACAGCTCCGGATTCCATCGGGACCGAACATCGGGAGTGCAGCCATCGCCTTTGAGTTTCTTTACATCAACTATTTGTCATCACCTGCGCACCCTCTGAGGACTTTTATCCTCCATCTACACTTTTTTGGCCTTACCGCAAACCGACGTACGTAAATTTCGTAAAGCCTTTTTTCTATGGGAATTCCATAGCGCTGGTATTACGAGTCTGTCCTGGGAGGCCAAAAAGTTAGCAGTACAGCCTCTACCGACAAGATTCCTAACACATTTAAGTCAGTAGTTATGAGTTTTACACTACAACGCCGTAGCATAAAACTCATACCTAAAGTGCTAAAAAGTACACTAACACCCATAAACTACCTATTAACCCCTAAACCGAGGCCCTCCCACATCTGCTGCCCCCAACATCGCCGCCACCTACCTACATTTGTTAACCCCTAATCTGCAGTCCCCAATGTTGCCGCCACTATTCTAAATTTATTAACCCTTTAAACCTAAGTCTAACCCTAACACCCCCTAACTTAAATATAATTTAAATAAATCTAAATAAAATTACTATCATTAATTAAATTATTCTTATTTAAAACTAAATACTTACCTAAAAAATAAACCCTAAGCTAGCTACAATATAACTAATAGTTACATTGTCGCTAGCTTAGGGTTTATTTTTATTTCACAGGCAAGTGTGTATTTATTTTAACTAGGTAGAACAGTTACTAAATAGTTATTAACTATTTAATAACTACCTAGCTAATATAAATACAAATTTACTGGTAAAATAAAACCTAACCTAAGTTACACTATAACCTAACACTGCACTACAATTAAATAAATTCCCTACATTAAATACAATTAAATAAATTGAATTAAATTAGCTAAATCACAAAAAAACAACACTAAATTACAGAAAATAAAAAACAAATTACAAGATATTTAAACTAATTACACCTAATCTAATTGCCCTATGAAAATAAAAAAAGAAACCCTAGCCTAAACTAAACTATCAATAGCCCTTAAAAGGGCCTTTTGCGGGGCATTGCCCCAAAGAAATCAGATCTTTTACCTGTAAAAAAAAAAAATACAAACAACCCGCCCAACAGTAAAACCCACCACCCATGCATCTGCAATGCTGCCCCTGCAGATTCGCAGCCAATCGGCCGCTAGCAGGGGGTGTCAATCAGCCTGATCATATAGGATCAGTGGATTGAAGACCGCAGCCTCAAAGGCAAGTTATGGAGCAGTGGTCTCGCGTGGAAACAGGGGCATTAAGCTCCATTCGGAGCTTGAAATTTCGGCCCCCTAGAATCTTATGATGCACAGTCTGAAATTCTAGTTGAATGATTTAAGCATAAGAAGCATTACGCAACAAAAATCCAAGAAGTGAGAAACATTGTAAAACATATTAATAGAAAGTCAATATTGGAAGGTAGCAATAGGAGAGATAAAAATAAGTAGAAAAAATAGAACAATTTAGATATCCCATTTGTTACAGGATACAGCTCCCAACATTATCGCCTAGATTTAGAGTTCTGCGTTAGCTGTCAAAAGCAGCGTTAAGGGGTCCTAATGCTGGTTTTGGCCGCCCGCTGGTATTTAGAGTCAGGCAGGAAAGGGTCTAACGCTCACTTCCCTACCACGATTCCAGGCTACCGCAGATCCCCTTACGCCAATTGCGTATCCTATCTTTTCAATGGGATCTGCCTAACGCTGGTATTTGGAGTCTTGGGAGAAGTGAGCGGTAGACCCTCTACCAACAAGACTCCAGCTGCAGAAAAAAGTCAGTAGTTAAGAGCTTTATGGGCTAACGCCAGAATATAAAGCTCCTAACTACTGTGCTCTAAAGTACACTAACACCCATAAACTACCTATGTACCCCTAAACCGAGGCCCCCCCACATTGCCGCCTCTCTAATAAAATTTTTTAACTCTTAATCTGCCGGCCGGACATCGCCGCCACCTACGTTATACTTCTGAACCCCTAATCTGCTGCCCCTTACATCGCCAACCCCTATATTATATTTATTAACCCCAAATCTGCCCCCCCAATGTCGCCGCTACCTAACTACACTTATTAACCCCTAATCTGCCGACCAGACCTCGCCGCCACTATAATAAATGTATTAACTCGTAAACCGCCGCACTCCCATCTAGCAAACACTAGAATAAATAGTATTAATCCCTAATCTACCCTCCCTAACATCGCCACCACCTACCTACAATTATTAACCCCTAATCTCCCGCCCGCACTGTCGCCGCTACTATAATAAAGTTATTAACCCCTAAACATAACTCTAACCCTAACACCCCTCTAACATAAATATAATTTATATAAAACAAAATAATATTCCTAAAAATAACTAAATTATTCCTATTTAAAAATAAATACTTACCTATAAAATAAACCCTAATATAGCTACAATATAATAAATAATTACATTGTAGCTATTTTAGGATTTATATTTATTTTACAGGCAACTTTGTATTTATTTTAACTAGGTACAATAGCTATTAAATAGTTAATATCTATTTAATAGCTACCTAGTTAAAATAAATACAAAATTACCTGTAAAATAAATCCTAACCTAAGTTACAATTAAACTTAACACTACACTATCATTAAATTAATTAAATAAATTACCTACAATTAAATACAATTAAATAAACTATTCTATAATACAAAAAAAAACACTAAATTACAAAAAATAAAAAAGAATTGCAAGCAGTTTAAACTAATTACACCTAATCTTAGCCCCCTAATAAAATAAAAAAGCCCCCCAAAATAAAAAATGTCGTACCCTATTCTAAAATACAAAAGTAATCAGCTCTTTTACCAGCCTTTAAAAGGGCTTTTTGCGGGGCATGCCCCAAAGTAATCAGCTCTTTTGCCTGTAAAAAAAAATATAACCCCCCCAACATTAAAACCCACCACCCACATACCCCTACTCTAACCCAAACCCCGCTTAAATAAACCTAACACTACCCCCCTGAAGATCTCCCTACCTTGAGTCGTCTTCACCCAGCTGGGCCGAAGTCTTCCTCCGATGGGGCAGAAGAGGACATCCAGACCGGCAGAAGTCTTCATCCTATCCGGGCAGAAGAGGACATCCGGACCGGCAGACATCTTCATCCAAGCGGCATCTTCTATCTTCATCCATCCGGAGCGGAGCCATCTTCTTTCCAGCTGACGCGGATCCATCCTCTTCAACCGACGCCTACTCGCCGAATGATGGTTCCTTTAAATGACGTCATCCAAGATGGCGTCCCTCGAATTCTGATTGGCTGATAGGATTCTATCAGCCAATCGGAATTAAGGTAGGAAAAATCTCATTGGCTGATTGAATCAGCCAATCAGATTCAAGTTCTATCCGATTGGCTGATCCAATCAGCCAATCGTATTGAACTTGCATTCTATTGGCTGTTCCGATCAGCCAATAAAATGCGAGTTCAATACATTATAGTGGCGGTGAGGTCCGGTCGGCAGATTAGGGGTTAATAAGTGTAGGTAAGGTAGCGGCGACGTTGGGGGGGCAGATTAGGGGTTAATAAATATAATATAGGGGTTGGCGGTGTTAGGGGCAGCAGATTAGGGGTTCATAGGGATAATGTAGGTGGCGGCGGTGTCCGGAGAAGAAGATTAGGGGTTAATAATAAAATGCAGGGGTCAGCGATAGCAGGGGCGGCAGATTAGGGGTTAATAAGTGTAAGGTTAGGGGTGTTTAGACTCAGGGTTCATGTTAGGGTGTTAGGTGCAGACTTAGAAAGTGTTTCCCCATAGGAAACAATGGGGCTGCGTTACGAGTTGAACGCTGCTTTTTTGCAGGTGTTAGTTTTTTTTTCAGCCTGCTCAGCCCCATTGTTTCCTATGGGAATATCGTGCACGAGCATGTTTTCCCAGCTTACCGCTACCGTAAGCAACGCTGGTATTGAGAGTTGAAGTGGAGCTAAGCTAGGCTCAACGCACCCTTTTTGAGCCTAACGCAGCCCCTCAGACAACTCTAAATACCAGCGTTGTTGGAATGGTGCGTTGGGAAAAAAAGCAGGTCTTTACCGACAAAACTCTAAATCTAACCGTATGAAAGTAAGAGAATTTAAAACAAACTGGTATTTCATTAGAAAAGACCCTATATTGGGGGAAAGGGTTAAAGAAAAAAAACATTATTTAAAAAAAAGCTAAGAATATGAAGAATGTTTGGCACCCGGTGAGTTTAAAAAATATATATATATCAGTTATGTTGATCTAGAAGGTAGGAAGTTAATATGCTTATTTCCATGTGGTTTATGCAAAGCATACAAACTTAGTGCTCAAAATTATTAAATGAAACCCAAGTCTGGAAATAGAAATCTAAAAGTCAATGAGCTTTTAAGATGAACTGATAAGGGCCAGATGAGCCCTTGCAGTATATCCTTTGATATTTCCTCTATCAGTTTATAGATAAAGTCGTATTATAGCTTAATTTTAGAGGAGAGCTTAACGCAACTGAACTGAGAATGTTGCTAAATGTATATATTAGAACTTAAATTGACATAAAGATCTGACTAAATACACATAAAAAGCTATTATCAACATATAAAATTAATATAATCCAAAGTATAGGAAACTGAGGTACAGTATAAGGTCATGCAGCATAAACGGCAAGAAGATAAACACAGAAGGAAGAATGAAAGTTTCTTTGCCAGGAGGATTAAGAATGAGTACCTTAGAGGAGCTGTATGACTTAAAATGGAAATGTAACAATTAGGTAGTAAAGATTCAGGCTTCTCTGGTAGTAGCTGTTTCCAAAGGTCTTAGCATAAGCTGTAAGTGCCTTCTGACCCGGTACTCACTGCTTGTTGTGTCAAGACCTGTACTGCAGATGGTTCCAGGTACTTCTGGTTCAGGGGTTGGAGCGGTAATGTGAATGGCTCAACAGAAAACAGAAGAGAAAAAGTTAACAGCACTAGCGGAATGCAGAAAAGGTAGCCGTAGATCTGAAACAGGATTACAGGATCTGATGTGCTGCTGTGGAATCAGAGAGTATGGATCTCTAGTGAGGATGCTAACAGCGTAGGAAGATAGGTGAGCAGTGTCAGCCTTACAAGTTCAGATTCGCTGCTGGGGAATTTAGATAGAGCAATCTCTGGAGGTTCAGTAGGAGAGTGTTTGAAAGGACAGCCTTAACACAAACAAAACCAATGCAGACCAATTGAGGAGGAGTGTAGTTTTAAAGGGAAAGGCTAATGCTACATAATATTACAGCCCTTTTTGGTGTTGACTCAATCACAATCAAATATATTTTTTTAATGTAGAATGGGGTAAGGAAATCAAAATTGGCTAGATTACAAGTGTTGCAGTACGGCTTTTAACGCTAAAAAAATGGAACGCATATTATGAGTTGTGTTGGTATAGCTATACCGCAAGCATTTTAACCTGTAACGTAATATTCATTCCGCATTAAAAAAATGATGTTTTTGTGTGGGATTTTTATAGCGCTGGTATTACAGGTTGTGCGTTCAGGCTAAAAAGCTTGCATTAAAGCCTATACCGAAACGATCCATACCGCCATCTAAGAGCAGTAGTAATGGATTTTGTGAAACAAAAATGTTTCACAAAACTCATAACTAAAGTGTTACAAAGTACACTAACACCTATAAACTACCTATTAACCTTTAAACCGCAACCCTCCTGCATCGCAAACACTATTTAAAATGTATTAACCCCTAATCTGCCGCCCACCCACATCGTGACTATTAAATAAAGTTATTAACCCCTAATCTGCCGCCCATCCACATCTCCAACACTATTTAAATATATTAACCCCTAAACATATCCGACACTAATAAAAGTTATTAACCCCTAATCCGCTGCTCCCAACATCGACAACGCCTAAATAAACCTATTAACCCCTAAACCGTCGGCACCCCACATCACCAACACTATAATAAAGTATTAGCCCCTAAACCTCCAGCCTCCCACATCGTAGCTACTAAACTAAACCTTTTAAACCCTAGACCGCCGCCCCCCTTACATTGCAAAACACTAAATTAAACTTTTAACCCCTAAACCTAACAACCCCCTAACTTTAAATTAAAATTACAATATAACTATCTTTAAATAAATAAAAACTTACCTGTGAAATAAAAATAAACCTAACATTAAACTATAAATTAAACTAGCATTACTATTCTAATAAAATAAAAAAATACTACCAATTAAAAAGCTCAATTACAAATTTAAAAAAAACTATGAATCACTTCAGTTTACGTTAGTGACCGTATGAAGAGGACGCTCCGCGCAGGACGGGATTCAACTCCAGGATAGCTCTGCTCCGCGCAGCCGGGGTAAAGATAGAAGACGTTCCCGAGATGGATGAAGGTGTCGCCGCCTGGATGAAGACTTCTCGCCGCCTGGATGAAGATTGATGTCCAGACTTAAGGAACTGTGAGTAAATATTCTGTGGTTAGTGTCAGGCTTTTTTTTATTTTTTTGGGTGTTTTTTTTTTAGATTAGGGATGGGCACTTGGAAAAGAGCTGAATGCACTCTCAAGGGCAGTGAAAAAGAGCTGAATGCCCTTTTAATGGCAATGCCCATACAAATGACCCTTTAGGGGCAATAGGTAGTTTAGGATTTTTTAGAGATTTTTTATTTTGGGGGTTGGTTGGGTGGTGGGTTTTATTGTTGGGGGGACTTTGTATTTTTTTACAGATAAAAGAGCTGTTTAATTTAGGGCTATTGGTAGTTTATTGTAGGTTAGGGGGTGTTTTTATTTTGGGGGGGCTTTTTATTTTTATAGGGCTCTTAGATTAGATGTAATTGTTTTTATTTTTGATAATTTCGTTTATTATTTTTTGTAAGCTTAGTGTTTTTATTTTTCGTAATTTAATGTTTATTTTTTTTGTAATTTTAGATTTTTTAATTTTTTTCATAGTGTTAGGATTTTTTACATTTGTAATTTAGGTTTTTAATTGGTAGTATTTTTTATTTTATTAAAATAGTAATGTTAGTTAAATTTATAGTTTAATGTCAGTGTTTAATTTTATTTCACAGGTAAGTTTTTATTTAAAGTTAGTTATATTGTAATTTTAATTTAAAATTAGGGGGGTGTTATGGGTTAATAGTTTAATTTAGTGTTTTGCGATGTGGGGGGCTGGCGGTTTGGGGGTTAATAGGTTTATTTAGTAACGGCAATGTGGGGGGCTGGAGTTTTAGGGTTTAATATGTTTATTTAGTAACAGCTATATGGGGAGGCCGGAGGTTAAGGGGTTAATTATTTTATTTAATGGGGGCGATGTCAGGGAGCAACGGATTAGGGGTTAATATCTTTTATTAGTGTCGGCAATATCGGGGAGCGGTGGATTAGGGGTTAATAACTTTATTTAGGTGTCGGCGATGTCGGAGCGGCGGATTAGGGATTAATAACTTTATTTAGGTGTCGGCGATGTCGGGGGCGGCCGATTAGGAGTGTTTAGACTTTTCCCCATAGACATCAATGGGGCTGTGTTACAGAGATTTTTCATTCCACACTTCAGGTGTTAGGTTTTTTTCTAACACTCTCTCCCCATTGATGTCTATGGGGGAAAGCGTGCACGAGCACGTCAAATCAGCCCTTGGATTTTGTGCTCTATGGAGCTTAACGCCACCATATCGCACACACAAGGAGGCGTTTCAGTAACTCGTAATGGCAGCGCTATGGAGAGTTAGATAACGCAACTTTTTTGGTATCAGTATCGCACCCAGTTTAGCGCAAAACTTGTAATCTAGGTGAATAATAATAAGCCTTTGCTCATTAGGATTGAGCAGATGTGTGTATTTAAAATTAATAAATACTAAGATACATTTAATTGAAAGATATAACTTAAAGTAAGTTTACACCTAAACTTAATCTCAATTATAATGATAATATATACAAAATGCTTTAAAATATAACTTTTAATAAACTATAATACTTAAGATTACGAGATGCAATCCTTTCACATCTGCATTAACATTCAAAGTCAGTTAAAAACACATAGCCTGATAGAATTAAAGTAATGATAGCTTTGCTGTTCAATATGCACACATATATGTATCTATAGGAACCCCCTCTGCAATTAGTTGCTATTTGTATTCTATCAATGGGTTGTTAGGGGAATAGTTATGTGTATACTCATTTCCTGATTATAATACAAAATACAGAGAAATATCAGAAGCAACACTGATCTGCGTCTAGGCTCCTACAATCCGGGAGCTCATTTACAATTACGACTATATATTGATGCTGAGAATTAGCTATGAACAGCCTAAGAATAAGTATAATCCTGTAAATAATAAAGCAAAACACAAGCAAGTTAAAATAATGAGAGATGGATACTCCCTGTATCCCACCCCTGACGTGCATTTCACAACAGGGGGAGCGTCTCTGAAATATGTGAACGCAGTGATGACGGCACACTTATCCCTCCTTTGTATATTGAATGGGTAAAGAGGACAGTTATTAGTCAATCAAATCCTCATCTTATTGAAATGCCACATGACCTTTTATAGCCAATCAGATGTTAGATATATGTCTAATCATTGTAGTTTACCTCTTCCAATGAAAATCAGACACGTCTTCAAAAGCCTTTATTGACTATTTATCATTTTCATTACATTAGATTCCGTAGGTTGAATGAAATAAAAAGATTATATTCAAGTGACTCTAAGAGATGAATAACATCTTCATATAAAATAGCGCATAATGGATTATGATTATTATTATGTGAGTATTAATTCCTATACTAACAGTATGCACATCATTTTAAAACACATAGAAAATGTAGACATTCATTTTATTATTATATCCATTCTAAGATCTGAAATGTGCAAAAGAAAGTAAAGAGAGTGCCCAATGTTTTAACAATTTAGTATATTACAATATATTTCCTTCCTGCTGCTATCTAAAAAATGTGTATTTGTATCAAAACTATGGGGTCGATTTATCATCGATCTTAAGATTGCTGCTTCATAACTGCTGTTTCTGGTGAGCCTGAAGGCTCGTGCGGAAACAGGGGCATCAGGGGCCATTCGGCCCTTGATAACTTGGCCCCTATATGAACAAGAGTACTAGAGGAAAAACTAATTCTATCTATATATGGAAATCAGTAAAATGTATTAATTGTATAAAAAAATTCCCAATTGACAAAGTATAGTGTATGAATACAAAGATATTTTATGTGTAAAAAAAATAAAATAATACAAATAAAAAGTTTGCATAAAAAGAGAGCACAGCTTGCCTGGCCAGGAACTCAATCCACACAACACAGTTTAGGGCGCCACAACCCTTCCTAAAATGTGTTGTGTGTATTATTTTATTTACATATAGACTCACTGTTTTTTTCTCTTTGTATCCATACAATTTGGGGTCAACTTATTAAAACCCAGGCGTACATGATTCGCTATAGCGAATCATGTCCGCCCTGCACCGCTAAATGCCGATAACGTATGCTGTCAGCATTTAACATTGCACAAGAAATATTTATGCAATGCTGCCCCCTGCATATTCGTGGCCAATTGGCTGCTAGCAGGGGGTGTCAATCATCCCGATCATATCTGATCGGGATGATTGCAGTCCGCCACCTCAGAGATGGCAGATGGATTAAGTATCAGCGGTCTTACGACCGCTGCTTCTTAACTTATTTTTCCGGCAAGCCGGGAAACATCGGGCGGAGAAAGCAGCATCTGCTGCTTATTAAATCTCCCCCTTTATATGAATTTATTGATTCGATTTGTGCAATGACTATACATTCTCAATTGTGATTATACAATTTAACCCCTTAAGGACCAGCGACATACCCTGTATGTCGCTGGCCTTTTTTTGGGACTTGATTATTTTATAGCGCGGTCTTGCCACCAGCGTTGAGACTGCTCTATTCCACAAAGCCTGCTGGAGGGAGGGCATTAATAGCGTGTACTTGCTAGACTTGTTCTATTATGTCCTGAAAAAAACCTTAACAACCAGTGACATACAGGGTACATTGGGGAAAGTCTAGTCAAAAATAAACTTTCATGATTCAAATAGGGCATGGAATTTTAAACAACTTTCCAATTTACTTTTATCATCAGTTTTGCTTTGTTCTCTTGGTATGCTTAGTTCAAAGCTAAACCTAGGTAGGCTCATATGCTAATTTCTTAGCTCTTGAAGGTTGCCTCTTATCTGAATGCATTTTTCCATTTTTTCACAACTAGAGGGTGTTAGTTCATGTATGCCATATAGATAACATTGTGCTCACGCCTGTGGAGTTACCTAGGAGCACTAATTGGCTAAGATGCAAGTCTGTTAAAATAACTGAAATAAGGAGGCAGTCTGTAGAGGTTTAGATACAAGGTAATTACAGAGGTAAAATGTGTGCTAATATAACTGTGTTGGTTATGCAAAACTGGGGAATGTGTAATAAAGGGATTATCTATCTTTCTAAACAATAAACATTCTGGTGAAGACTGTCCCTTTAATGCATTTTACTGTTTTCTTCTCTAACATCCATCTGAAACATGCTTTAATGCAAGGCTATCCTGGACCCTCCTGTATTTTTATTTAGTTGTTTTAATAAAGTTAACTATTCCACTGGAACACTTTTGTTTATTTAAGAGAACCTTGGTATACTTCTAGAAGTAAAGATGCATCAAATTCTTATAGAAGAAAAATTAAGTATTCATAAGCAAAGTATATGAACATACTGTTCTATATTATTCTGTGTAAAGAGAGAATGCGAAGGAAGTATTAACACAAAAATGCAGGTTGATATATAAATGATATGTTACAGTAAAAGTATTGTAACTTGCCTAAACAATTGCTTCTACAACTGAAAACACAGTAGCTAAAAAGATGATTGATGAGGTATCAGTACAATAAGTCCCAGGATCACAGCCACATAGATCACAGAAATATATATACATCTAAAATTGCAGAATCTGAATTGTTCATTCTATCCTACTAATAAGAGGAAAACACTAAAATGAAATATGCAGAATCCTTGAACTACACAAGGGCTTTCACCTTTCACATCCCAAAGAGCTTGACTTGCTCTACCTAAAAGTCTTTCTTTTTCTTTTTGTGACATTTTAACTTTGTTGAAATGATAAATAATTGTTAATAAAATAAAGCAATTATTTTTTCCTACTAGACATTTGAATTTGGACAAATGAAAAAAAAATTTGCATGCAAAAAAAAATGTAGTTGATTTGTTAAAAGGTTTCAAATTATTTATACTAATCAATAATGGCCCAGCAATAACTTGCACAGCTGATTCCTGTGTCAGCTAATAAGTATGTAAATTCCAGTTTTGTTCTTGACAATCCTCACCCCATTACAAAATGAACATCAAAAATATCAGTGTTGCAGCTGGCTTGTAGCAGAAGCACTAGCTACTACTTTAACTTTAAGTTTAAGCTGCTGCCCAGCTGCTCCTCTGCTGTCCTTTGCATGTTGCCCTTATTAAATAGCGTATGAATGTTTGATTCATTAACAAATTCTGACATCCCCATGAACAAATAGTGTATGAAACAAAAAAAAGTTTTTTTTCATGATGTACGGTTTGTCCAAAACAATTATTTGTTTATTTTTAAGCACATCAAATTGCTCTCCACCTTATGTTCATCTGCCCTTATTAATCAGTGTCATCTTTCTTCCTCACATTTCACAGCCTATAATTATTGTATTTTGGCTATTTCACATACTCTTGTCTTCTTTTGAACTTCCTCCCTGGTGATGCACATCATTTGCTGCTGACCGACACCACTGTGCATAAAAAGGGATTGTATGAGATGTTGCATAAGCCAGAGCCAGTCAATAAATGAAATTGAAAATATGGTGTATATTTTAAAGTGTTTCTCTTCTTCTGATAATTCCTTTTTATCTCACAATTAACATAGCACATACCTAGCAGGGACGTTCCTGTGATTGGCTGGTACGTGAGGCTTATGCGTGGTTTCCTAGGAACTGCAGTGCTTGTGGCTTCTTGTGTGTTAATTCCTAGTTAGCTACGATCAGTAATTGAAAAATTACATGATCCATAGAATTTTCGCACGTAATCTGTTTGCATTTCAATGTCCCTTTAATCTGAAATGGAAAATGCGTTTTACTGTAAACAATCATACTATACACAAAAGAGAATAAATTATATTTTGCACATGATCAATTGCTTTTGGTCGTTGATGGCTGTATTTGACATATTGGGAAATATTGGGCAGAATTCATTAGAACCTTTTTTTCTCCAGTTCAATTGTTATTACGTTATGAACCTAATTCAATAAAGCTCACTTAACTCTCCATTATTTAGTGAACTTACCACAGAGAATAATACAGGGATTAATAAAGCTGGAGAGGCTTTTAGTGAATTCGGCCCACTCAGGACATGCATTAAAAAGAAAAGAGCAATTATGTCCTTTATTACTGCAGTTAGTGGCTTGTGGGCAGATAATATCCTGAGACCTATACACACTGACCTTATTAATTATTTTATAGGCTTTTTATAAATGCATGACTTTGACATCAATAACATCATTTAGTATTCATAATGAAACCAACCACACAAGTCCATCTCTGGCAACTCAGCATGTTGACTTTTATTCAATATTCATAATCATTTTTAAGTATGGTCTCTGTCACACATTTTTTAAGATGGAAAAAAGAGCCATATTGGAAAAAAATGGGTTGACAGCTGTATTTGGCTATTTGCTAAGTGAAATATTTCAGATTGTATATAAAATGCATTTGTTCATTGTCCTAAATCAGATGGTATAGATTATCCCTTTATTTGAGTAACAGTTGTTATGAGCAGTTAAAAGCCCAAACTACACCCAATAAATTTTCATGGTAAATGTAATGAATAAAATGCTGTTATTGCCTATGTAAAACTCCCTACCCTAATTGAGCATTACATTCTAGTTCAACAACAAAATTACACATTATATCCTGGATTTCAAGCATAAAAAGTAAGGTGAAAATTTGTACATTTCTTTAAAAAATAATTTCTGCATTGTTATTTAGTGCATTTACTAATAAGCAACATATTTTCAAATGAGAGACAAGACTGGAATGTTTTCTATTAGAAAAGCTAGAAAACCTTCTGAAAGTCCATTAGAACTAAATAATACATATTCTTATTTACATAGAAACAGCAATGGAACAATGCATAGACAAGATCTGTAATACATAGATATATAAAGTTCCGAGGACATGTATATTGAATTCTACCAGGAACAATCTACTAGAATTCAAGGTTGTGCAATTATAAAAAATGTTGCTCATGCATGTGTCTATAAAAAATGGCTGTGTGCATTGTTTTTTTGTCTTTCTTAAAGGGACACTGAACCCAAATTTTTTTCTTTTGTGATTCAGATAGAGCATGACATTTTAAGCAACTTTCTAATTTACTCCTATTATCAAATGTTCTTCATTCTCTTGGTATCTTTATTTGAAATACAAGAACGTAAGTTTAGATGCCGGCCCATTTTTGATGAACAACCTGGGTTGTTCTTGCTGATTGGTGGATAAATTCATCTACCAATAAAAAAGCTCTGTCCAGAGTTCTGAGCAAAAAAAAGCTTAGATGCCTTCTTTTTCAAGTGAAGATAGAAAGAGAACAAAGAAAAATTGATATTAGGAGTAAATTAGAAAGTTGCTTAAAATTGCATGCTCTATCTGAATCACAAAAGAAAAAATTTGGGTTCAGTGTCCCTTTAAGTGCATTATTATAGTATTACATTGATTTCACCTTAAAATAACTTTCAAATGATAATGATCTGCATATAAGACTGAATTCCACTTTACTATTGAGATTATAATGTCAGGTGTAGTAATGAGGGAGAGTTACATTGTTACATGTCCTAGGTTCAAATACCTCTTAAAGAAAAAAAAGGGCCTGTGTCACCCTGTTTGTATCTCAGTGTGTTTGGTTGAAAGTGTTCTGCCTGGAGGGTCAAGGTGGATATCCTTTCCCTCATACACCCGGAAGGCCTGAGTATACCCAGTCTCGCTCTCACAGAGCTTATACACCTTTACTCCATACCTGGAATATACTGCTTGAATCCCAGCCATCCCTTATACTTCATCAGGGATTCATCCACGCATATATTTCTTCCAGGTGTATAAGCCTCTGCAAACCTGGCAGTAAAGTGGGTAATCAGGGGGCAACATTTATACAGCCTGTCAAATTGGGGATGCTCCCTAGGGGGGCACTGGCTGTTGTCGCTGAAGTGCATGAAATGTAGAACCACTTCATACCTCTTTCTCAACATACTCTGGGAGAAAATGGGGGTAAATGGGGCTACTGCTCCAGTAGGAGCGGATGGAGGGTTTCTTTGTCCATTGCTGGGGGGCCCATTGCTGCTTTGCCAAAAAAGTGTCAGGCTTTGCAGCACGGAACTGATGGGCATATAAATTAGTTTGGGCGACAATGTTCCCCAATACATCATCGCCCAGAAACACCTCCATAAACTGTTAAGGGCTAAATCCTGCCACATCCACATTGATGCCAGGTTTTGCAATAAAGTGTGGGATATCTGGTCTCTGGTGATGAGGCGTTACCCACTCTTCAGCAGCAATGGCTGCTGGAGCAACACGTCTCCTTCTGGCAGGGGGGCTAGCAGCCACAAATACATCACTATCAGTTGAGACTGTATCTAATGATGTATCTGAGCGTATGTCAGGGTCAAATTGGGGGCTGAGTCAGACATAGAGGCATCTGATTCTGATGCAAGGATGACATATGCCTCCTCAGCACTATATGTTCTCTGTGACATGATTTATTTTTATCTGTCACAGAGAGAGAAAAATTATTAAAAAAAAATCAACACAAAATTTAAATTAACTAATTTAACTAAATGGCTCTGAAAATAGCCTTTGGGTCTCAAAAAAATTACTAAAAACAAATTAACCCCTAAAAAAATGCAAAGAGAGCAAAAAAGTGCTGCTGTGCTACTGCCAGTGATTTATAGTGATCACTGGCAAGCTAGGGGTTAATGGCTCTGAAAAGGGCCTTTAGGTCTCACAATTTTTTCCAAAAATTAATTTAAACTAGCTAAATGGCTCTGAAAAGAGCCTATGAGTCTCATAAAAAAATTACTAAAAGAAAATTTACCCCTAGAAAAATGCAAAGAGAGCAAAAAAGTGCTCTTCTGATTAGAACAGCTAATAGGATTTCAGTAGCTCTCATCCTATTGGCTGAATTGAATTTGAAGATCCAAACCAGCCAATAGGAATGCAAGTGACACCATTTTTATATGCATACCTTGCATTCAATCCTCAGTGTGCGGCGGTGATTGTACGAAGAGGATCCTTCACACTCCATGGCTCCACGGTCCAGTCTTCAGTTCTATGGTCATATTCTCTCCGCGTCGGCTTGGTCCTGGATGAAGATGGAAGATGTCACCGGCTCCAAGAAGACTTCACTGCCTCCTGGAAGAGGACTTCAGGAACGGTCAGTACCTATTTGGGCTTAGAGTTAGTTTTTTTTTTTGTTTTGTTTTTTAGATTAGGGATTTTGGGCACTGAAAAAGAGCTGAATGCCCTTTTAAGGACAGTAAAAGAGCTGAATGCCCCTTTAATGGCAATGCCCATACAAATGCCCCTTTATGTGCAATGGGTAGTTTAGGATTTTTTACTTTTTTTTTTATTTTGAGGGGTTTGGTGGGGGGGAGGTTTTACTGTTAGGGGGGACTTAGTATTTGTTTTAAGATAAAAAAGCTGTTTAACTTAGGGCAATGACCTACAAAAGGCCCTTTTAAGGGCTATTGATAGTTTAGTTTAGATTAGGGGTGTTTTTATTTGGGGGAGTTATTTTCATAGGGATTAGGTTGCATTTTTTTATTTTGGATAATTTGGTTTATTTTTTCTGTTATTTTAGCCTTTTTTATTTTTTGTAATTCTAGATTTAATTATTGTAATTTAATCTTAGGTTTAATTTTTAAATTATTGTTACGATTTTTATTTTAATTGTAATTTAGGATTTTTTTTTAAATTAATGTAATAGGGGTTAATTTAGGGGATGTTAGGCTAGGGGGCTAAGTTATTTAATTTGTTATTTGCGTTGTGGGGGGGTAGCGGTTTAGGGGTTAATAGATTTATTAGGCTAATTACAATGTAGGGGTTTGGCCGTTTAGGGGTTAATATATTTATTAGGTTAATTGCGATGTCGGTTAATGGCGGATTAGGGGTTAATAGTTTAATTAGGTTAATTACGATGTGGGTGAATGGCGGATTAGGGGTTAATAGTTTAAAAAGCTAGATTGCATTGTGGGGGGATAGCGATTTAGGGGTTAATAACTTTGATAGATACTTTGCGATATGGGGGTTGGTGGATTAGGGGTTAATACATTAGTTATTGCGGTACGGGGGTTGCAGTTGAGAGGAAGATATTGTGCATGCGAGCGACGGAGACAATAAACGTGCCTCACTTGTATTCGGCGCCATATATGCGATTGAGTGTAGTGTAAGGTCGGGTTGCCATAGTAACCTAATAATGTTTTTGAAATCTGGTATCAGGTGGAAGCGTTAACACAACGCTAACTTAAACCTACACGAAAAGAGCAACTGCATGCAAAGTGGAAACTTTTTCAATGGAAACCTGGTACTAAAATGGAACCGTAAATTACTTTTAGCTGTCGGCCGCTTCAGTAGCTTATGGTTCCATTTTTAATGGCTCAATGGAAACAAGCCCAATATTGGGTATTTTTGGTATAGTTATGTAGCTTTGATCTACACATAGGGGCTCCCATGCGCCTTTATGCAAATAAATGGACATTTATTAATGCTAGGTGATCACTATAACCACAGCTAGACAGATAGCTCAGCAAGCTAAGGCAGTGCATGCTAAGGCACTGTGGTCTGAGCTCTGTAGCAACCCAAGGGTTGCAGTTTTGATCCCCGGGTGGTCCACTCAGCCTTTTATCCTTCCGAGGTCGATAAAAATGAGCAGCGCCTTAAGACTCTTACAGGTGATTAGCTGCGCTTTGCAAGTATCCAATACATACAGTGATTGCCTGGCTATTAATTTATTTTAAAGAGGGAATTTTGGGATTTAAAATAAGGTGGCATGTGGGTCACTAGGCCTTTTTGTTGGCCTGTTATAATGTTATCTCTAGTGTATTAACATTTTTAATTTATTTATTTTTTAAATATTTATTGTACTTTTTACCCCGATAACCCACTGTTTGAAAGAGCAGGCAATTATCTTTTGAATGATGGATCTCTAGGACTTAAGGGAGCTGAGATTGAGGGATTTAAATGCTTATTCAATATCCAGCTCCCTTAAGTCCTGTGCAGCTACTGTGCCCTTCCTAGTTTCCTGAGCATTGGCATCAACAAAGTTACCGCTCCTTGGAGGAGGATGTTTTCATATTTCCCCTACACACACGGTGGCTTCAAAATCCGGTCAATTAGCATACATCTCAAATCTGCAATAGAATGCTTTGTTTCCAGTAAATGTGGTTCAACTGGATGCTCACTTGTCCCTTTCCACTTTCCTGCCGCCGCAGCCTCTGCCCATTGCCATGGACGCTGCAGGGGTTTCTGGCACTGGCGATGACGTCATCATCCTCATCCCTTTTCTGATGCCTGACCACTCTGCTTGCTTAACCCCTAAAGTACTGGATTGCTATATGGTTACTGAGCTTTGCTTGCCTGAACACTCTGCTTGCTTAACCCCTGAACTGTTATACTGCTGGATTTCCTTTTGTCGCTGACACCTGCCTGTTCCTGGTCATTCTATTAGTTTACCCCTGAACTGTTTCTGCTGGATTGCCTTCCTGTTACCGGACTCTGCCTGTCTTGACCTTTCTCTACCTTCATCCTATTTCCGTGAAGGACTAAGCTGCCTACTGTGAGTACTGCTTACCTCATTTCTGAAACTCACTCGGCTCTGGGATATTTCCTATCATTCCACTTGACGCCGGGATAAGAAGACTACATTATACTTGGGCCATGGACCCAAATAAGGTAGCAAGAGCAGTCTCTCTTCAGGGACAGATGTTGGGAACCCATACCATGCACTTGCAGTATTTGGATTCTAAACTAGAGGCTATAAACACTATGCTCTCCTCACTGGCTGCAGGGAAGAACGCTGCTCCTGTTGTTACACAGCCAGTCCCTGCTGCTAGTGCTGCAGCTTCTTCCCCTGTTTCTGGAAGTATACCCCACATACCATTACCTGACAAGTATGATGGTAGGGGTTTTCTCAACCAGTGCCGGCTGCACATTCACAATGATCATCACTACTCCCAGTCTCATCAGTCAAAGTTCACTTTTATCATTTATTTTCTGAAAGACAAGGCCCTAGCCTGGGTCTCTCCCCTTTTGGAACAGAGCACTCAACACCTGAACGATATTGATGCCTTCATTTCTGCTTTAACTTCTGTGTTTGGGACCTCAAGCCACGCTTCTGCTGCAGAGTACTCTCTCTTGGATCTCTGCCAGAGTCATAGATCTGTGGCACAATACGCCGAGTTTCGCACCTTGGCACTTGAGACCAGTTGGGATGGCAGTGCTCTCAAGGTAGCCTTTAGGAGAATTAGAAGAGAGAGTGGAAGCACTACAAAAACCAAACGGCGCACATTAAAGTTGAAAAACAAAAAAACTTTAATGAAAGATATCTTAAAAATATACATGATAGGCAAGACACAAAAACAGGGGGGGGGGGAGTGTGACAAGAAAGGCCTGACGCGTTTCGCGCCCCTAGTGGCGCTTAATCATAGGCTAAAGCACTAGGTAGGTGATACCTATTTAAAGGGAAGAACATTAACCCTAAATGTGCAAGAAAATTTAAAAAAACAGTAGATTGTTAAAAACATTGACACACATGTATTGGGATCAATATACAAAAGTATGTATACAAGCACTATCATACCAACATCAAACAGGATGAGAACTAAGACAGCCTGAATTAATAAAAAAAAAAAAAAAATCAATTATCTATAAGAATATTTGCTCTGTATTATAAATTTAAATGTAAATATAAATATACAGAGGGGATTATAAATGGAGTAAATATACTGTAAGAATATAAGAAAATAAGTAAATAGGGTCAATTTGCCTGACTTCAGTAAGATGATATAGTGAATATCAAAATGCTGCTGGTGTACTAAATTCTTTTATAAAAGAAAATAAAAGTAAAAAAATATATATAGATAGTGAACTATATATCTATCCACTAACACTCAGTTGTCTATTAGGTAATTTACATCACATTCTTTGTTCATTCCAAGGGGTTGGCGTGTATTTAATTTTATTATCCAGAATATTTCCTTTTTATCTAATATCTGTTGCCTATTGCCTCCTCTGATTGGAATTCTAGCTATGTCTATAATCTGAACAGACATATCTGCCAAATGTGTAAAATGTAAACCATTAAAATGACCTGCTACTGCAGAATCCTTACAGTAATTTTTAACGTCTCTCATATGTTCTCCAAACCTTGTTCTGACTTCACGTGAGGTTTTTCCCACGTATTGACATTTACAAATATTACAAGTCAGAAGATAGATAGCGAATTTGGTTTTGCAGTTAGCATAGAAATCTATGACATATTGTTTGTGATCCACACTAGAGGAGAATTGAGTACCTTTAATAAGATTAGGGCAAGTATTACAATCTCTACTTCCACATTTGTAAACTCCCTTTTTAGATAGCCAATCCCCTGAAGGAGTACCTTTAGTATCCAAGACCAAACTAGGAGCAAGTACCTTCCCTGATGTCTTTGTTTTTTTTGGAACATACCTGAAGTTTTTAACAAAAGGTTTAAGAATGTCATCTCCCAATAATAAATGGGAATGTTTCTTTAAGATTTTAACCACAGTATTGTAATGCATAGAGTTCTCGGTGGTAAAAATTATAGTATCATTAGTGCCAAGTTCAGGCTTATCTTTGTTGTTAATGGGTCTGCTCTTATACTTTTTTACTGCGAGTCTAGATTGTTCAAGTTTTTTTGGGTTATAGTCTCTCTTAATTAACCTCTCTTTCAATTCTAAAGACTGCGTTTCATAGATTAAGTCACTCTTCGTATTCCTACGTAGCCTGATAAACTGCCCTCTTGGTATGGCTTTTTTGACATGTTCTGGATGCTGGGATGCCGCATGCAGAATGGTGTTTCCTGCTACCGGTTTCCTAAATGTTTGAGTGACAATTTGATTATCTATGATTTTCAATGTTAAATCTAAGTAATTGATCTGCTGCCCATTTAATTCACCTGTAAATTTCAGACCCATCAAATTATCACTTAGATAGAACAGTAAATCATCCATAATGACAACTTTCTTCTCGTTTTTAACTATCAAAAGCAAGTCATCTATGTAACGAACAAAAAGCACTACTTCATCCATCCAAGGGTTGTTACTTGAAAAAATATAGGTTAATTCCCACCATGAGACATAAATATTGGCAAAAGCCGGGGCAAATTTTGCCCCCATGGGGGTCCCCCTTATTTGTAAGTAGTACTCTTTGTTGAACATAAAATAATTATGCGAGAGCAAAAATTGTAAAATTTCACAAATGTAATTCCTTTCCTGGTCACTCAAGTTTGTTTCTCTCTTCAAAAAATAATCCACAGCACTTTTACCTGAGTGCTGGGGTATGCTGGTACATAAAAAGACTATATCAGCAGTTATCCAACTGTAATTGGACTGCCATTGGATGGTATCCAATGTCGTTAACAGATGAGATGTATCTCTTAAATAGCTAAGTTGTCTTTGTGCAATGGGATGTAGTATAGTATCTACCCATTCCCCTAAAGGTTCCAATAAGGACCCTATGCCTGCAACGATAGGCCTGCCCAGTGGGTGTTCTTTATTTTTGTGTATTTTGGGCACATGATGAAACAGGGGAGTAATAGGATGTTCTGGGATTAATAAATCTACATCCTCTTCTTTAAATATACCCAAGGTTACACCATCAGCAACAAGCTTACCCATTTCTTTCTTGAAGGTGTGTACTGGGTTATAGGGCAATAACCTATATACACTATTATCTGAAAGTTGTCCCTGAGCCTCTTCAAAATAGTAGGATTTATCCATGACAACGATGCTACCACCCTTATCCGAATTTCTAATGACAATGTCATCATTATTTTTCAGTATTGATAGCTAAACGCTCTTTAAATTTCAGATTCTGGGTGGCAGCATCGCTGCCAGTACTGACTTCAGCTTCCAGTTTGAGTATATCCTCTTGAACTAATCTGTGGTAGGCATTGACCATAGGGCCCCTTAAATTAATAGGATAAAACTTGGACCTATGTTTGTTTGGTCTCTCTAGTTTTTCTGTGGGGCTCTCCTGTTCAGTTCCCCCCACATTATACAACTCATTAAGTGTTGCTACATAGCATGCATCAATAAATGGTAAATGAGGAGAGACTTCATTAGTATTAGGTATAGGCAACTCTATATTTTCCTGTGTACTATTGGTATTAGATAAAGCAAAGAGCCTTTTCAAAGACAACTTTCGTATGAATTTGTTCACATCCAAAAGTGTATTAAAGCATGAAAGCCTATTTGTTGGGGCAAAGCCCAAAACTTTGGATAACACAGAAATTTCACTATCTTTCAACTCATATTTTAAATGTTAATGACATTAAGTCCTTCTTCCATATGTGGTGATATTGGGGTTATTGCTTCTGCCCCCTTTTCATCTTGATCTTTCTTTTTTCTTCCTTTGCGCCATCTCCTTCTGTATTTTTTTCTTTTTCTGAACTTTTCTTTGTTTTCAAACGTGTCATTGGTTGTTCTTCCAATTCTTCCCCCAACTGCACCTGTAAAAAAGCACATGAGGATAGAGGAGTAGGAGAAGAAGGAGGAGAAGAAGCAGGAGAAGAAGACGAAGCAGTAGAGGAGCAGAAAGAAGAAATAGAGGATACTGCTGAGATGTTAGCTTCTGAGTCCGTGGACTCTCCCTCTGAAGCACTGAATGCCACTTTCCTGGCTTTCTTATTTTTGTTTTTAAGAATGGATTTAGGAGTTTGCTTAGTTGAATCTTTATCTTTTTCTTTGTGCGCATTTTTCATCTGTTGTTTAAGTTTCCAAGACTTGTTTTTTTGTTCACGTTGCTGTTGGCGCACCTCTGCCCAATTGTAAACTTTGTCCTGATCGTAGTCATCCTTATCACGTACAAATTTTGTTCCCTTTCTGGAAGCTTGTTCCTGATCACATCTCTTAAGGGTCTCATCCATTTTCTTCTTATGCTCTAAATATTTAGAGCTTACTTCTAAAGGTTTAAGGTCCTCTTTAATATTTTCCACTTCAATTTTAAGCTTCATTTTTTTCTTCTATTTGACTCTGATCAAAACCTTGATGAGTTTAAATGAGCACTCTGTGAGAGCTAAATTCCATTCCTCCATATCCAGAGGATCTTCAAAATCAAAGGATGGATATTTTTTAATTCTAAGTCCCCTTGGGATTCTCTCAGCTTCCACATATTTATTAAATGCTACAATATCCCACATCAGGCGTAAATCAGAGATTAAGATGTTTTGTAAGGCTTTGAAATTAGCTTTTAGGCTAGAGTCCTCAATATCACTTTCAGCTTTAGAGAAAATTTTATTAAAAAAATCCTCCCTGTTATACATGTCAAACATGTCAATAGTCTCCTCCACATTGGCGTTAGTATCAGAGTCCTGTATAGAGTTAGTGAAGTCAGATCCCAAACCCTCCCTGTCAGTGTCTGCCATTTTTGAAAAACTGTATATGGTTAGATTGCCCCTTGATATGTATCCCAGCTGAATGCTCAAAGTATAGTGCCGGTGCCGGAATGCACTATACTTTGAGCATTCAGCTGGGATACATATCAAGGGGAAATCTAAGCATATACAGTTTTTCAAAAATGGCAGACACTGACAGGGAGGGATGAGACCCTTAAGAGATGTGATCAGGAGCAAGCTTCCAGAAAGGGAACAAAATTTGTACGTGATAAGGATGACTACGATCAGGACAAAGTTTACAATTGGGCAGAGGTGCGCCAACAGCAACGTGAACAAAAAAACAAGTCTTGGAAACTTAAACAACAGATGAAAAATGCACACAAAGAAAAAGAAAAAGATAAAGATTCAACTAAGCAAACTCCTAAATCCATTCTTAAAAACAAAAATAAGAAAGCCAGGAAAGTGGCATTCAGTGCTTCAGAGGGAGAGTCCACGGACTCAGAAGCTAACATCTCAGCAGTATCTTCTATTTCTTCTTTCTGCTCCTCTACTGCTTCGTCTTCTTCTCCTGCTTCTTCTCCTCCTTCTTCTCCTACTCCTCTATCCTCATGTGCTTTTTTACAGGTGCAGTTGGGGGGAAAATTGGAAGAACAACTGATGACACATTTGAAAACAAAGAAAAGTTCAGAAAAAGGAAAAAATACAGAAGGAGATGGCGCAAAGGAAGAAAAAAGAAAGATCAAGATGAAAAGGGGGTAGAAGCAATAACCCCAATATCACCACATATGGAAGAAGGTGTTAATGTCATTAACATTTCAAAATATGAGTTGAAAGATAGTGAAATTTCTGTGTTATCCAAAGGTTTGGGCCAGTGTTAATTTCGTTAACGAAAAGTTAACGAAAATGAAGTTATCATTAAGTCAATTGACGAAAAATATGACGAAAATCAATTCCAATTTTCGTCATTGGACGAAACCGAAACGAAAATGTGAGGGTCTGAGGGAGGGACGTCACCTGAACCTCCGCTTTTTAGTTTCCTCTGAGCTCCACCCACCGCTGTCAGTGAGATGCACGCAGCCACGCATGGGAGTCTAGGAGAGAGAGTGAGAGACGCAGGCGCAGCTGCAGGTGCAGGATCCCTCTGTTTGCCTAAGGGAGTCGGGACTTCTGGAACAACGCCCTGCAGTGCAACTGAGTGCAAACCACAGAAGAGAAGAGGAAGAGTTGGAATTGGAACTCCTCCATGTCTGGAGAGTGGAAATTGAATGTGACGTGGTGAGTGACTTGTGTGTTTGTCTACTGAATTTTTAGTATAAGATCTCGGTTCGGTTCACGTTGCCAGTGCCACATGGTTATGTCGCCATGCAATGCATCCTCCTACCCTACTCTTAGGTGTCAGGCTTCCTGTCTGTGTGTGTGCACTGTGTAGTGTGTATCTCACAGTCTGTCACTGCAAAGTCCATGTATTTATTTAGGAAGGATATAGGAGGATCTGGCATCGGCATGGCAGGCTCAGCTCAATGGTGGCCTGGGTGGGTGGCGCAGGTGACTTATAAGGAAGGGGCACTGATCTGATCTGATCTGATGGGCCTGAAAATGAAATAGTAGCAGAGTGGGGGCTGAGGGGTTGCTGCTGAGCTGACTGACTGACCCTTGCTTTAACAATTACAGCAGTTTTCTGTATTATTACCATTTTTTCTAGTACTAGTAATATCTTTCTTTTTGGGTAACACCAGTCACCAACAGGTAGCATACACTGCTGCACAAACTGTACAGATACAGATGACACTAGTCACAGAAATGTTAGTGTCTGGGAGAAAGAGAAGAGAAGATCTATGGATGCATTTTACATTTGATGCTAAGGAGAACAAGACCCTTTGCAAACCATGTGGAGTTTGCAGATGAGTCATCCCGAAATTCATACAAAGGTACTATGCACTGCACAGTCACACTTAAATGGTTGTTTAAGATAAAGTTATTTAGTCAGGTAGGCCAAACTGGTGTTTTCTTTTCACTAAACTTAAAGGGACATAAAACAGGTTGGTTTGGTTCAGGTTCAGAATAGATCTGTTCAACTTCATATCCATTATCCTAAGCTAAACGGGCTAATTTTTTTTAATAATTTTCAAAACTAAGCAAAATGAATTACATTATAGCTAAGCTGCCCCCTGGCCTGGAGCAGCCAACTCCACCCCATCAGTGTTTTACAGTCACAGGCATTGTATTTCAACTGAGTTCACACACAGCTTCTAGTTCTCTAGGCATGCTCCAGTAGATATTATGGATAATCCCTATGCATTTTGGAATTCTACCAACAACAAAAACACACAATATATATAGAAGGAAATGTCTGGGATGTGGGGGGAGTTAGAGCTTTACAATTCAGAAACTAAAAAGAAAGGGTTAATGTCGACTACTCGACTGGCGAGGCACTGCAGTATAAAATTGCAGGTAAAGTAATTAAAATACATATTATTAATTATATTTTGTCTCTATCCTATCCCACTTGTTTTATGTCCCAATACAAGCCTAAAGAAACCACTGCTGTCCTGTATTGATTGATGAGATAACTAACCCTTTTGAGAGTGACATATGGTGGAACTGGGACTCAGGAAGCAAGGGACATAAATGTAGTATATATATATATAGAGAGAGAGAGACAATTGAACTTGGTGCTGTGGATGGGTGACCGTGAGAGAAAGAAAAATCAGAATAATTTGATTTTTTCCCCCCACCTTATTCACCCCCACAGATACAGAAAACATCCAATGATGGGCCAAGTCAAGCCAGTGCACCACAGCAAAATATTTACACAGCTCTTGTAAGTGCTTCAAAATACAAAATTGACTCTAAGGAACAACAGGCCAGGGAGGATGCCATAGCAAAATGGATTGGGCGCACTGGATTACCAGTCAGAACGATTGAAGATGAGGACTTTGTTAACATGATGGCGACCGTAGATAGGAGACTGAGTGTTCCAAAGAAAACTAAAATAAATAATCTGATTGACAAACATTATGAAGATGAAAAACAAAAATTCAAAAAGAGACTGGCTGCTGCCCGGAGAGTATCTATTTGCACTGATTTGTGGACAAAAAAAGGACTAACAGCTTCATTCCTTGGTATAAGTGCGTGCTACTTTTGTGTTGACCAAAATAAAGCTGAGCACATATTGTTGGCCCTTGAACAAGTAGCACACCCACACACTGCACAGTCAATCAAATCATGTGTGGACAAATGCTTGCAAGAGTGGGACATACCAAAGAAGAAGATCCTTACAGTTATAACAGACAATGGGAGTAATATGGTGGCAGCATTTAAACACACCACAGCAGCAGCAGAAGAACCACCCAGCTTTAGTGAGGAAGACTCCCCCATAACGGAAAGTGACTCTGAGTCGTCTGAGTCTGAAGTTGATGATTTGCGGTGAGCCATTTTTATTATTTTTTCAATCTTTTTCATGATGACAGTCAATTTTAACATGGATATGAGATTGATGTTGGGGGCGGGCTGTATCTTTTGTTGTTATTTTTCCATTTACACTTTGCATTGTAATCTTGTGTAAAGTATTCTCATCCATCATTAAGATATTGAGGGTTTAAAAAATTGAATGGAAAACTTTTTTATACTTTATGCTTATTTGACTGTGCTCTGTCCTCTTAGGTACCAACAGATCGACATGGACCGGACACCGTGTGTGGTGCATACCTTACAACTTGTGGTCCACATGGTGCAGAAGGAGGCAAGTGTTAAGAGAATCCTTGATAAAGCAAGGTCAGTAGTGAAACTCTTCCGCAAGTCTTCCGTTGCAACACAGAAGATATTGGAGCAGTGTGGCCTTATTGTTTTAAATGACTGCCCCACACGCTGGTCAAGTACATTCAACATGATTGCACGACTCATCAAAGTGAAAGACTCGGTCTGCCAAATCGCAAACAACATGGGATGGGACAGCTTTCTCCCTAGTGTATGGCAAAAGCTCACATCATTGCATGATCTACTGCTGCCATTTGCAGAACATACTAAAACCCTCCAGAGTGACACCATGTCCATGTCCCTGGTTGTCCCTGCCCTCTTTGATCTGCTCAGTCACCTTGATGACTTTAAACAGAACACTAGCTACCAAGACCTTGCCACAATTGCACAAAAAATGAAAGGGAATGTAAACCAGCGTTTTGCTTCATTCTTAGATACAACAGATGAAAGGTTCTCCCCACTTGCAGCTGCTGCTTGTTTTGTCAACCCTACTGTCTGTGAAACCCTTGTTGATGTGGCTGATGAAAATATTCAGGAACTTCTTAAACAGGCAGAGGAGTATGTGATAAGAAAATCAGCATTGCCCCACACACAAGATGAGGATCTGTCTGAAGAAGATGATGCACTTGCAGTTGTACAAGAGGAGAATATTGAGAAATCAAAGGAAGAAGCCCCACCATCCACATCAAAGCACAGAGTCTTTCGGTTTCTCTCAAAATGCCGCAGAAGACCCATGCAGAGGACCTCCCCAAACAGCATAGAGCAGCAGATCAGAAAATATAGGGAGGAAGAGCTTTTGCAACAACCCATCACTGATGACGACACTGGAACAGATTTTTGGCTGTCAAAGAATTATACTTTTTATCACCAGTTAAAACCTTTTGCATTAGACCTGTTGGCTATGCCAGCTTCTCAAGCCTTTGCAGAGAGAATATTCAGTGTCACAGGTGACCTCTCTCAAGGCCGGCGGAATAGAGCAAGGGTCATATTGGCACGAAGTGCTTTCCTTAAAATGAATCGAAACAAATAGAAATGTCTTTATTCTCCAGTTACTTATTACATGTTAAGCATTTTTAGCATACCTATACTTGTGGGTTTGGGTTGTGTTTCACTCACTGCTTATTGCTATAGGAAGAATCAATAATTCAACAGTTCTAATTGTCAAATACAGTGACAGTCATAGAAAAAATGCATAAGGCTAGTGCTACAATACCATAAGTGAGTGTGTGTGTGGATTAGAATTTCTGTGGAACTATAATAACAACCACCACCAATAAACTCCTATCTCTCTCTCTCTCTCTCTCTCTTAGCATTGATAATAGAGGTAAATATATCACACTAAAGAAAAAGAAAAATAGACCAGTAAGTTTAGTTACAGTAACTTTCAATTAGATGCATATTGTTGCTATGGATGAATCATGTCATGTCAATGAATCTAGCAGTGAATAGTATTCACTCACTCCTGACAGCACTTCCTAAACCTATACAAACGTCTCAGACAGATTTATAATTAGGCAGAGTAGGCACATATCATTTTTTTACGTCAGGCAGGCCCAGGTTCTGCCCCTAGGGGAGTTGGCAGCAGGACCTCAGCGTAAGGGTTCCCTACCTTGCACCTGTCTACAATGTGGTGCCAGAAATGTAAATCCACTCCAGCCCCTAGTAGATAGCTAAGCTATAGGTGCTGCTCACTTGCTGTCAAATTTAGCACTGAATAAATAGTATTATCTGCTGTATTAACAGCACTTCCTATAGCAACAATATGCATCTCATTGTAAGTTAGTGGGGTGTTCTTAGTGTGATACATATTTACCTCTATTGTCAATGCTTGCTGAGACAGAGAGAGGAGTTATAAAAAGTGGTGATTGTTATATAGTTCCACACAGTACAGCTGCTAGCATTGTATTTGTAGCCTCTGCACTTTTTCTTTGAAATGTATCTGAGAATTAGAATTGTTGACATTTGAAACAATAAACTGTGAAGATGTGAAAAATTGTGAACAGTCCACGTCCAGTGAGTCAGTTAGTAACTGATTCTTATTATAGAAATAAGCATTACCCCTCTAGTATTGGTTAATTACTTTAGTAGTTATGCTGTCTGTGCCTTTGCTGCCTTGTAGAACTAGCTGGCTGCAGAATTGTTTTGTTGTGTATGGTTAAGGTTAACAAGTTACTTGAACTGTTAAGGTTTTATATTCAGGTAATAATATGTGCAATGGGATTACAGTACAGTTGCACTTCTGTTTGTCAAAATTCAAAAAGCAATATTCTTGTTTGTTTATGAAACTTGCTTTTATTTTGCTGTCTGTGCCTTTGCTGCTGTCTTGTAGCACTTGCTGGCTGCAGAATTGTTTTGTTGGGACTTGGGTACTGTTAACAATAACACGTTACTTACTTGAACTGTAAAAGGTTTTATATTCAGGTAATAATGTGCAATGGCATTATTACATTGATTGAACAGTACAGTTGCACTTCTGTTTGTAAAAATTCAAAAAAACAATATTCTTGTGTTGTTTGTTTATGAAACTTACTTTTATTTATAAAGACGTTACCACAACGGCTAAAAGTAAATTTGTGTCTGTATTCTTTTGTATCTACTATGTTCGAACTTCGAACCTTAATACCAATACCATAAATAATAACATTTTTAATCCAGGAGTGTATATATATATATATATATATATATATATATATATATATATATAATGAGTTTGGATTGGAAATTCTAGATAAATGCTTAAATAATGCACAATTTAACCCATTAGATTTTAGTTTTAGTCGAATTTTAGTCGACTAAAATCGCCAGTACGATTTTAGTCGACTAAAATTCGACTAAAACTAAATCAATTCAGATGATTAAAATACGACTAAAACTAAAATGGCATTTTAGTCAAAAGACTACGACTAAAACTAAATCAAAATTTGCTGCCAAAATTAACACTGGTTTGGGCTTTTCCCCAACAAATATGCTTTCATGCTTTAATACACTTTTGGATGTGAACAAATTCATATGAAAGTTGTCTTTGAAAAGGTTCTTTGCTTTATCTAATACCAATAGTACACAGGAAAATATAGAGTTGCCTATACCTAATACTAATGAAGTCTCTCCTCATTTACCATTTATTGATGCATGCTCTGTAGCAACACTTAATGAGTTGTATAATGTGGGGGGCACTGACCAGGAGAGCCCCACAGAAAAACTAGAGAGACCAAACAAACATAGGTCCAAGTTTTATCCTATTAATTTTAGGGGCCCTATGGTCAATGCCTACCACAGATTAGTTCAAGAGGATATACTCAAACTGGAAGCTGAAGTCAGTACTGGCAGCGATGCTGCCACCCAGAATCTGAAATTTAAAGAGCGTTTAGCTATCAATACTCTGAAAAATAATGATGACATTGTCATTAGAAATTCGGATAAGGGTGGCAGCATCGTTGTCATGGATAAATCCTACTATTTTGAAGAGGCTCAGAGACAACTTTCAGATAATAGTGTATATAGGTTATTGCCATATAACCCAGTACACACCTTCAAGAAAGAAATGGGTAAGCTTGTTGCTGATGGTGTAATCTTGGGTATATTTAAAGAAGAGGATGTAGATTTATTAATCCCGGAACATCCTATTACTCCCCTGTTTCATCATGTGCCCAAAATACACAAAAATAAAGAACACCCACCGGGCAGGCCTATCGTTGCGGGCATAGGGTCCTTATTGGAACCTTTAGGGGAATGGGTAGATACTATACTACAACCCATTGCACAAAGACAACTTAGCTATTTAAGAGATACATCTCATCTGTTAACGACATTGGATACCATCCAATGGCAGTCCAATTACAGTTGGATAACTGCTGATATAGTCTCTTTATATACCAGCATACCCCAGCACTCAGGTGCTGTGGATTATTTTTTGAAGAGAGAAACAAACTTGAGTGACCAGGAAAGGAATTACATTTGTGAAATTTTACAATTTTTGCTCTCGCATAATTATTTTATGTTCAACAAAGAATACTACTTACAAATAAGGGGGACCGCCATGGGGGCAAAATTTGCCCCGGCTTTTGCCAATATTTATGTCTCATGGTGAGAATTAACCTATATTTTTTCAAGTAATAACCCTTGGATGGATGAAGTAGTGCTTTTTGTTCGTTACATAGATGACTTGCTTTTGATAGTTAAAAACGAGAAGAAAGTTGTCATTATGGATGATTTACTGTTCTATCTAAGTGATAATTTGATGGGTCTGCAATTTACAGGTGAATTAAATGGGCAGCAGATAATTTACTTAGATTTAACATTGAAAATCATAGATAATCAAATTGTCACTCAAACATTTAGGAAACCGGTAGCAGGAAACACCATTCTGCATGCGGCATCCCAGCATCCAGAACATGTCAAAAAAGCCATACCAGGCTACGTAGGAATACGAAGAGTGACTTAATCTATGAAACGCAGTCTTTAGAATTGAAAGAGAGGTTAATTAAGAGAGGCTATAACCCAAAAAAACTTGAACAATCTAGACTTGCAGTAAAAAAGTATAAGAGCAGACCCATTAACAACAAAGATAAGCCTGAACTTGGCACTAATGATACTATAATTTTTACCACCGAGTACTCTATGCATTACAATACTGTGGTTAAAATCTTAAAGAAACATTCCCATTTATTATTGGGAGATGACATTCTTAAACCTTTTGTTAAAAACTTCAGGTATGTTCCAAAAAAACCAAAGACATTAGGGAAGGTACTTGCTCCTAGTTTGGTCTTGGATACTAAAGGTACTCCTTCAGGGGATTGGCTATCTAAAAAGGGAGTTTACAAATGTGGAAGTAGAGATTGTAATACTTGCCCTAATCTTATTAAAGGTACTCAATTCTCCTCTAGTGTGGATCACAAACAATATGTCATAGATTTCTATGCTAACGGCAAAACCAAATTCGCTATCTATCTTCTGACTTGTAATATTTGTAAATGTCAATACGTGGGAAAAACCTCACGTGAAGTCAGAACAAGGTTTGGAGAACATATGAGAGACGTTAAAAATTACTGTAAGGATTCTGCAGTAGCAGGTCATTTTAATGGTTTACATTTTACACATTTGGCAGATATGTCTGTTCAGATTATAGACATAGCTAGAATTCCAATCAGAGGAGGCAATAGGCAACAGATATTAGATAAAAAGGAAATATTCTGGATAATAAAATTAAATACATGCCAACCCCTTGGAATGAAGAAAGAATGTGAAGTAAATTACCTAATAGACAACTGAGTGTTAGTGGATAGATATATAGTTCACTATCTATATATATTTTTTACTTTTATTTTCTTTTATAAAAGAATTTAGTACACCAGCAGCATTTTGATATTCACTATATCATCTTACTGAAGTCAGGCAAATTGACCTTATTTACTTATTTTCTTATATTCTTACAGTATATTTACTCCGTTTATAATCCCCTCTGTATATTTATATTTACATTTACATTTATAATACAGAGCATATATTCTTATAGATAATTGATTTTTTTTTGTATTAATTCAGGCTGTCTTAGTTCTCATCCTGTTTGATGTTGGTATGATAGTGCTTGTATACATACTTTTGTATATTGATCCCAATACATGTGTGTCAATGTTTTTAACAATCTACTGTTTTTTTAAATTTTCTTGCACATTTAGGGTTAATGTTCTTCCCTTTAAATAGGTATCACCTACCTAGTGCTTTAGCCTATGATTAAGCGCCACTAGGGGGCGCGAAACGCATCAGGCCTTTCTTGTCACACTTTTTTCTCCCTCCCAGTTTTTGTGTCTTGCCTTTCATGTATATTTTTAAGATAACTTTCATTAAAGTTTTTTTGTTTTTCATTTTTAATGTGCGCCCGTTTGGTTTTTGTAGTGCCTGTCACTCTCTCTTCTAATTTGGCAATTTTGAGCGATCCTGAGTCGCATCGCAGGCTACGGCACTCTTCCAGCCTTGCTCATTGGAGGATTTCACATCAAACTTACATTTGCCGGTTCCGGTTCCGGATGCAGCTACACCGCGCTCACCCCCGTTTTTGCTTGTAGCCTTTAGGAGAAGTTTGCATGAGCGCATCAAGAACGAGCATACTTATCGTGATGTTCCTTCTTCCCTGGATGAATTCATAACACTTTGTATCAGTCTAGATTCTTTCAGGAGAGACAAGTAGAGAGAGAGAGACAGAACTTGTAGAACCCTTTCCTCTCGTCGGTCAGCACCTCCAGTTACCTCTGTAGAGGAACCCATGTATCTCTCCTTCCTCAAGCCCACAGAATTTGAAATACAGAGAAGAAGGAGATTGAGACTGTGTTTTTACTGTGGTTCTAACTCACACCAAATAAAGAACTGTGATATTCTGCCAGGAAAATCCATTGTTTAGAGGATAAAACTGGGGTACCACTTAGCGTGGTCTCTAATAAATCCCCTCACTCCTCTCGGGATCCTGGTACCTGTGACCCTTACCTTCCTACAGAATTCTTTCCAAGCCTTCATTGATTCAGGAGCAGCTGGAAATTTTCTTGATCACCCTTTTATGATTCAGGCAAGGCAGCCTCTTCTGCGGAAAAAAACAATGTCTCAAAATAACTACTCTGGATGGCACTCCCCTTGGATCAGGGTTAATCCATTTTGAATCAGCAACCCTAACCCTGACTGTGGGAGTCCTTCATACCGAACAGTTGCAGTTTGATGTAATTTATTCCCCAGCACAGCCTGGCATCCTTGGTCTTCCTTGGCTTCATATACACAACCCACAATTCGACTGGACTGAGGGACAGTTGGCCTCCTGGGGTACATCCTGTTTCCACTCCTGTCTGGCTTAGGTTACTCCTCTGCACCACATCCCCATAGCCAGCCTACTGACCCCATCAAGTCTTCCCTCAGTCTACGCAGATTTTACAGATGTAAGTGAAAAGAAAGCACCTGATGTGCTGCCAACCCACCGTCCTTACGACTGCAAAATTGACCTCTTTCTTGGAGCCCCACTTCCTAAAGGGAGGACTTATCCACTCTCCAAAGCTGAAACCTAGGCCATGGAGGATTATATTCAAGAGAACCTAGCTAAAGGTTTTATTCGCCCTTCCTCTTCTCTTCAGACTCTGTATCGACTACAAAGCCCTAACAACATTACTATTAAGAATCGCTATCCTATTCCTCTGATCACTGAACTTTATGATTCGCTCCAAAATGCTCGCTACTTCACTAAGTTGGATCTACGTGGGGCATACAATCTTATTCGTATATTCCCAGGGCATGAATGGAAGACTGCTTTCAACACAAGGTCAGGGCATTACGAATACCTTGTAATGCCTTTTGGGCTGTGTAATGCCCCTGCAGTCTTCCAAGCATTTGTCAACAATGTCTTCCATGACCTCCTCAATCGCACTGTAATCGTCTATCTAGATGACATCCTTATTTTCTCCTCCACCCTTGAGAAGCATCATGAACACGTGAGTCAGGTACTTCGTCTCAGAGACAATTCTCTGGTAGCCAAACTGGAGAAATGTGAGTTTGACCAAGTTCAGATCCAGTTCCTTGGCTATGTCATCTCGAAGGAGGGTTTTGCCATGGATACTTCTAAGCTCACTGCAGTTCTGGAAAGGCATCAACCCACCGGCATCAACCCACCTCATTAAAAGAACTACAGAGATTCTTGGGATTACCGCAAGTTTATAAAGTACTTTTCCCAAATAGTTGCTCCACTCACTGAGTTGACTTAACGGAATAGAGACTGCAAAAATTGGCCTCCAGAAGCCGTGGATGCCTTTTCTTATCTGAAAAAAGTCCTTTTGTTCTGCTCTTGTGCTCCGCCATCTTGGTCTTGACCTGCAGTTCACTTTAGAGGTTGACGCCTCCGAGATTGGAGCTGGAGTAGTCTTAACCCAAATGGATCCTTTAACCTCCAAGTTGCACCCTGTAGCCTTTTTCTCTAAACGCTGCAGAGAGGAATTACGATGTGGGAAATCGTGAACTCTTAGCCATTAAGATGGCCCTGACTAAATGACTTCATTGGCTAAAGGGTACCGCAAACCCCATTCAGATTCTCACTGACCACAAGAATCTGATGTACCTAGAGACTGCTCTTAGACTCATTTCTCGACAGGCCAGGTAGGCCTTATTCTTTTACCATTTTAACTTTGTGGTCTCTTATCTTCCTGGGGACCAAGATAAAAAGGCTGATGCCCTTTCCCGTCAGTTCCTCAGTCTAGTGATTCCTCTGACGCTCCTATTGAACAAATCATGCCCCCCTCCTGTGTGGTTGTTCCACTTAACACCTCTCTTCTTCAAAGACTGCAACGTGCCCAGTCTAGGAAGCCTCCTGAAGCCCCCGCTGCTCCCAATATATTCTTTGTACCTTTGAACCTACACACCCCTGTGCTATCCTGGGCTCATAATAGCAAACTTTTAGGACATCCTGGTTTGACAAGAACTTTTAAGTTTATTTCCCAACATGTATGGTGGCCTACCATGAAGTCTGACGCTCAGGATTATGTGAAAGCCTGCATGACTTATGCTGCCAATAAGATGCCCCGATCCTTGCCTCCTGGCTTACTCCAACTGTTGTCAATTCCCAAACAACCTTGGACACACATAACAATGGATTTCATTGTGAACCTCCCTCTTCTGACCATCATACAGTTATCTGGGTTGCGGTGGATCGATTTTCCAGACTGGCTCATTTTGTACCCTTAAAGAAACTACCATCTGCCCAAGAATTATTGTCTCTTTTTCTGTTACATGTGGTACGACTGCATGGCATTGCCGTGAATATTGTTTCCGACAGAGGTCCACGATTCACCTCTACTTTTTGGAAAGCTTTTTGCAGATTGATTGGAACCACTGTTTCCTTGTCTTTTGGCTACCATTCCCAGATTAATGGACTGACAGAGAGAGTAAATAAAGATCTTGAAGCCTATCTCAGGACTTTTGTTAATTCTCTTCATACCGACTGGTCTGAATTGTTGCCCCTAGATGAGCTGGCAAAGAACAGTCATTGACACTCTTCTCTATGATGTTTTCTATTTCAAGCCGCAACAGGCTATCAACCTTGTGTCTTTCCTCTTTCTGCTCACTCCACAGGGGTTCCTACTGCAGACTGACGTGTTACTAACCTCACTACTCATTGGCAACGTATTCGCACTCAGTTATTTTCAGCTGTCTCCAGATACAAGAGGTTAGCTAATCATCATAGAGCTTCTGTTTGTGCCTTTTCGGTAGGTGAACGTGTCTGGATCTCTACTCGACATATTCGTCTGCCTCAACCCAATCACAAATTAGGGCCTAGGTATATCGGCCCTTACAAAGTCCTTAAAAGACTGTCTCCTGTTGCCTACAAAGTGGCCATGCCCAGAACTCTTCCTCATCTTACTTTTCAAGTCCTAAATCAAGAACATATATACTCTGACCACCTCCTCCTCTGCTCTTGATTCATGGTGACCCTGAATATGAGGTGACTAAGATCCTGGACTCCAGATACAGACGCAGGCAACTACAGTACCTCGTGCATTGGAAGGGTTACTCTGTGGCAGATCGTTCATGGGTTCCTGCCCGTGTTGTGCATGCTCCATCTTTGGTCTCAAGATTCCATGCTGCTCATCCATTAAAGCCAGCTCTGGTTCCCGGAAGGAACCCTTGAGTGGGAGGCTATGTCATGCCGCTGCACTGTTGTGCTGTTCCTGCCGCCACAGCCTCTGTCTGTTGCCATGGCCGTTGCCATGGACGCTGCGGGGGCTTCTGGTACTGGCGATGACGTCATCATCTGCACGCCCCTCTTCTGATGCTGGTTCCAGATCCCTCCTGTGGAGTGAATCCTGCCCTATGTAAGTACCTCATTTGCCCTCACTTGAGCTCAAGTATAGGTGTTACTGTGTGTGCTCCTTGGTGCTGTGTTACTTACTATTACTGAACTGCCTTATCGTTACTGAACTCTGCTTGTCTGGCCACTTTGCTTAACCCCTAAAGTGCTGGATTGCTATATCATTACTGAACTCTGCTTGTCTGACTGCTCTGCTTGCTTAACCCCTAAAGTGCTGGATTGCTATATCGTTACTGAACTCTGCTTGTCTGACCACTATGCTTGCTTAACCCCCGAACTGTTATACTGCTGGATTTCCTTTTGTTGCTGACATCTGCCTGTTCCTGGTCATTCTATTGTTTTACCCCTGAACTGTTTCTGCTGGATTGTCTTCCTTTTACCGGACTCTGCCTGTCTTGACCCTTCTCAACCTTCATCCTATTTCCGTGAAGGACTACCCTGCCTACTGTGAGTACTGCTTACCTCAATTCACAAACTCACTCTGCTATGGGATATTTCCTATCATTCCACTTGACGCCAGGATAAGAAGACTACTGGCCAAGTTTGGATCCACAGAGCCTGTCTGGTAATCCTCTATTTAAGTAGGCGCTCACATGGACATTTGATAATGTATATCACCATACTGAAGGAACATGTCAGTCTACGCTTTACAAAGATTTTCTTGCTTGTGCGAGGGTGTCCAAAGGAATTTCAAATATTAAACACAATACACTGTAACCATATAGGGGTCCATTTATCAAGCTCCATATGGAGCTTGAGGGCACACCAGTTATGAAGCAGTGGTCTAAAGACCGCTGCTCCATAACCTGTCCGCCTGCTCTGAGCAGACGGACAGATATCGCCGCAATTCAACCCGATCGAGTATGATCGGGTTGATTGACACCCCCCTGCTAGCGGCCGATTGGCCGCAAATCTGCAGGGGGCGGTGTTGCACTAGCAGCTCACAAGAGCTGCTGGTGCAATGCTGAATACGGAGAGTGTATTGCTCTCCACATTCAGCGAGGTCTGGAGGACCTAATCCGCACTTACAGATCAGGTCCGACAGACCTTTGTTAAATAGGCCCCATGATTTGAACCAACCAGGTTTAATCTCCCAGCATTTTTTTGTTCTCAATAGTCTTCAGGGTCAGTTCTAACCAAATTTGTATCAGTTGTCAAAATGTCACAATACTTATAAATTTACTTTTTTCCAATAGGTAATAGGCAAACATCTATATCATTCACATAGTAGCTTTTAGTTTGCAGTATTTAATACAGTATATGAACTTACTTTTAAGTCCTTGCCCCATGTTTTTCTTATAGCTCTCAAATTATCTGCCACGTCTTGCCTTAAGTTTTTTTCTATGTTAGTAATATATTTAAACAAGATTTATTAAAATAATCATTGTATTATCTTCTTTTCTGCTTTTTATGTCTTTTTAAGTTTAATTACTTCCTTAGCCATCTTTTGCTTGCTTTTACGTATATCTCTATCCTTTTAAAACTAAATCAATGTTCCCTAAAAAACAGCTTTTTCACCTTAAACTATATCATGGCTTATTTTCCTCTTTTTACTGTTAAGATTTTTGTGGTACAGCAGAGTTAAAAGACAAAGGGCTAGATTACAAGTATACAATTTATTTGCTCAAGCGCAAACACCAACAGAAGTGTGTTTTAGCGTGTGTGTATTACAAGTTGAAAGTAAATGGTTTGCGCACAAGGATATAGAAACTCATTAACTTCTTCTCCCCAAAAACTTTAATAGAGCGTGCTAATGAAATAAAAAAATAGCACACTGCGTTAGACCAAGTGTGCTCAACCCGAAAGTAATTATACATATTTTGCATTCCAATGTTCTTCACGTAAATTTTCTTTTTATTTTGAAATATAGATGTCTGACTAAAATTTGTATATATGCATGTGTTCGAGCATTTGTGTGTGTGGATAGATAGATAGATATAGATAGATGGATGTTGAACTAGCACAACATTTTTAGTGCAAGAGTTTTTTATCCAAACAGAATAAAACTCCATATGCTTGCATAAAACAAATGTCTATTTCATGCCGCACTCATGAAAGAAAACCACGGGTAAAAATCAGACTGAAGTGCACATTTCTGTAGTTGATCCATCTACAACTTCACATTCCTCTGTAGCTGCTTCCAGTATCCATTTTCCAAACTTTATCTATAGGTTCCAATCACTAATTTCTATCCTTGTGTAAATCAGTGGTTAGAGCTAAGAGGTGGTAAGTAAAAGATCAAAATGGTACAATAATCAATATTTAGTTTTAGCTAACAATGCAGAGACGTATCATAAACTGAGGTATTCACATATCACTCTTGTAACTCAGCAGCTCAAGGTTGGTTCATACTTTACACAGTACTTTTAGTGATGCTGGGGCTCAAGACACCACTCAATAGGACATTAAACAGTAAATACATGCTAGAAATAATAATGTTTTTATAACAAGAAATAGAAGAATAGAGAATAATATGTAAATTTATTTTAAAATTATAGAAGTTTTATACATATTGAAGAAATAAGAAGTCTCTAAAGAACTTTAGTTTCTATAAATAAATGGGAGCTGCCATGTTCAAACATAGGTTTCAATTGTCTAATCTCTTCTACTGAGGACAATTAGGGTCAGATAAAGTGTGCAAACAATGGCTGTTTGCAATTTTAATTTTAAAGGATATGAAACAGTGCTCCTTTAGTAAAAAAAAAAAACAACTGTCTTGTTTCCTTGCAAAATTAGCTCTTGGGGATTCTTAGTGTAACTACTGCCTTTAGTGAGATAAAAGAGCTGACATTACAGAATGTAAGCTCTACTGTCACCTGATGTTTGCCGCAAAAGTCCTAGACAGAGCATGGGCAATAAACTGAGTGGATCTAGAGCAGGTGTTTCCTAGCAAATCTCCCATGTTTCCTAGCAACCACATCAAAGGGAAAGCTACTCGTTGATAGGAAGTAATGGAGCCTGCCTAAATGAAGAAAAAAATAATTAAAGCAGACTGTCTCTTAAATATGTTTTAATGTATCTTTAACATTTTTATATTCCACACAGCCTTCGTTTGCATGTTATCTGTCAATAATTGTCCTCAGTAAAAATATTAGATAAGAGAAACCTAGGTTTCAACATTGTGGAACCTATTACTTTATAAATACTGAGAAGCGTTGGAAAGCTAAATATTTTCAGAGTTAAATCACAGAAAAAGTGGAGAAAATAAATAATGACAGTATATTGCAGTTTTCTTTAACTACACATAATTATACACTTTATATTTTTACTATACTTTATTTATAAAGTGTCAACATATTCACTACACTGTCCATGTGTGCAATTCATTTAAATAAAATAATGTTAAAAAATGTGTAAAAGACAAGTTAAAATTTGACAAACACATACAGGAGGAATTGAGGGAACTATTACTGTGGGAACTTACAATCTAGAAAAATAGAAAGGACTGCACGAGTGGGAATTATGTAAATACAGAGTTATATGAGTGCAATTATTAGGTAAGTGGAATTCTTTTGTTACTGAGTATGGGTGTAGGCTTACTTGAAAAAAAATGTCTTTAGGAGCATTTAAAAGAAGGCAGAGACAGTGCGAGAGAGAGCATTCTAGAAGGTAGGTTCTGCACGACAGAAGTCCTGCAGTCTAGCATAGGAAGAGGTGATAAACAAAGATTATTAGGGGCAATGGTTAGCTTAGGTTTTTTAGTGCTAGTTTTTTTTTTTTTTTTTTGGGGGGGTTGTGTGGATGGAGGGTTTACTTTTAGGGATAACTTGTACTTTATTTTGGTAGAAGAGCAGATCCCTTTAGGGCAATACTCTACAAAAGGCCCTTTTAAGCACTATTAGTAGCTTAGTGTTAGATTAGGGGGTGTTTTTATTTTGGGGGCTTTTCTATTTTTATAGGGGTATAAGATTAGATTTAAATTTTTTATATTTGTTAATATGGTTTATTTTTTTCTGTAATTTTAGACTTTGTGGGGGACGGCAGTTTAGGGGTTAATAGTTTAATTAGGTTTATTGCATTGTGGGGGATGGCGGTTTAGGGGTTAATAATGTAATTAGGTTTATTGTTTTGTAGGGGATGGCGGTTTAGGGGCTAATAGTTTTAGTTTAGTAGTACTGATGTGGGGGATGGGAGTTTAGTGGTTAATAGGTTTATTTTAGTAGTAGTGATGTGGGGAGCTGGCGGTTTAAGGGTTAATATGTTTATTTAGTGTTGGCAATATGGTGGGTCGGCGGTTTAGGTGTTAATAGGTTTATTTAGTGTTGACTGATGTGGGGGGTTTGCAGTTTAGGGGTTAATAGGTTTATTTAGTGTTGGCTATGTGGGTGGCGGCGGTTTAGGGGTTAATAAGTTTATTATACTATTTGTGATGCGGTTGTGGTAGTTTAGGGGTTAATAGGTAGGTTATGGGTGTTAGTGTACTTTGTAACATTTTAGTTATAAGTTTTGTGAAACATTTTTGTTTCGCAAAATCCATAACTACTGGTCTCAGATAGCGGAATGGATCGCGGCGGTATAGGCTATAACGCTAGTGTAATAGCCAGACTGCACAACCTGTAATACAGGCACAATGAAAATCCCGCACTCAAAAGTCATTTTTTGAGTGCGGAATGGAGAGTTCGTACAGGCTAAAATGCTTGCGGTATAGCTGTACCGCCGCTACTTGTAATACGGGAGACCTGCAAATTCCGTGCGCAATGGCCAATTTTTCAGCGGTAAAGCCATACCGCACCATACCGTACAACTTGTAATTTTGCTGAATGTGTTTTTTCCAATGGGTATAGCAAATTACATTTTCGAAATAATAGGTGCTGACCTGATCTTTTGAAAAATATTCAATTTATCAACCATCCTTCCTTAGAGAAGTGTTTTCAAATACTATTTTATAACTTACCACAGTAACTCAGTCATCATAAAAATGGTTCAACCACTACATTAGAGTAATAATGATAATGTATGTTAAAATGTAAGATAACACAGCTAGTTTCTTTACCCACTTAACAATGGATGGTGTTTTTCTCCTGTAGTGGTGAACCTTTCTCTCCTAAACATTGTTACCTTGGCCTTAATATTCAAAGGATTCTCAAGTTTGGGAAGAAATTGTAGTTTCAGGATTTACAGGGCTGAACTCATTGAATGCTCAAAAGAAAAACGGCAAAACTCTCCAGCATTGCACAATCTCTCTCATTTCTATATATGAAGGAGAGATAAGCCCAGTGAAATATAGCACTATGTGATATGAGAGTTTTGTTACACTTACACTTTGTGCTTTGTATGTTATAGTACTATACATTTCAGTTTGGGTCATTTCAGAATAATTGCATTTAAATTTTGCATTTTTAATTTAATACATTTAGATCTAGCAGTGATTTTACAAATTCTGGCTATATTTTTAAAGTTACTTTGTTACTTTAACAAATAAGGATCATACTTTGTATATTTCTGTGTATATTTTACAAATTACATTGTACTTTGTATTTTCTCCATTGTAAACTAAAACTGACAGCTTCAGAAAGTGGGAGAGACAGGGAAGTTCCCTTGGTTGAAGAGGGGAGTTTCCAGGTTATGTCTAAAGCTCTCTCACAAATCTTATGAAATTTTGTAATCATTTTAAACAAGATGGTCTCACTGAATTATCTTGCCATCTGTATGGAAATGAAGTTTGCTCAAAATTCACAATATACTTATTTTAACTTATAGAAAAGTAATATATACTAAAATATAGCCAACGCAAGTTCAATTGTAGTGAAAACATATCAGTTTTATTTGTAATTGATGCAAACTGAGCCATTGGGATCCATTTATTAAGCAGCAGACGCTGCTTCGGAGCCCCATCGTTTCAGATCCGCCTGAAACGGAAGTTAAGAAGCAGAGGTCATAAGACTGCTGCTCCATAACTTGTCCGCCACACTGAAATCATTCTGATCCAATATAATCAGGATGATTGACAGCCCCTGTGCAATATCGGCATTTAGCAAGGTTGAGTGGACCTGATTCGCTGTGTTAAATCTACCCCTTTATATCATCCCCAGGTGTTTTGCAGTTACCTCTTCTCTCCCATGTGATATTTTGTATCCCAGAGAGATTCATAACGTTGTATGAAATCTTTATCTTCCTTACAGAATTCCTTTTTTGAATAAGAGGTCACATTCCAATCTGCCATGCAGACAATCATTTGTACCACCAGGCACCAAGAAGGGCTTGACCACAAAGAATGGCATGTTATCACATGTTTGAAAAGGGGAGCATGCACTCTCCCAGTCTTACTCACACCTTATGCGCCTCTCCCATACTTATGGACATACTCTCAGGAGCTCTTCCTCCATTGCACAAACTCAGGTATTCAATGCAACTTTATAAACACCCCATACTCATAAACACTAAGCATGTCCTTTCACACTCTTACATTCACATACACAGGCATTCTTCTATCCTTATGCATAAGTACTTTTCACTCTCCTACACTTGCATACTCACTTGCAGGTTCCTGTATTGGGTATTTCATGTATGGTGTCAGTATATGGCCAGGTTATGATACAATATATTTAATAATTATCCTTTGAAATAAACCCCCAATAAACATGCATATACCAAACCATAAAATTAATATAAATTCCTAGGTTCTTTATATTAGTTAAAATTTATAGACACATTGAAATATATTTGTAGAAAACCAGATATGAATCAATACTATACACGTTAAAACTATTAAAATATGCTATGCAAAGATCATAAAAGTTACCTTATTCACAATAGTCTCTCAAATCAGAGTTGCATTTAAAATACCACAATGAGATACCAGAATCTGAGCCACTAACATTCAGACTGGTACAATTAAGTTATTTAACCCACAATTGATTCTAATACAATTCTAATTAGAATACCGGAAGTATATATATATATTCTTAATGTAAATAGTCAGTTTAAATGCCAATTTATCTAAGCTGAAATAAATCCTTAATTAATTACAATAAAGACCACTTCTAATATATATATATATATATATATATATATATATATATATATATATATATTTGCAAAGATAATTTACTTAGCACTAAGGATTAGTTTTAAAATACACATGCTATGAAATACAAGTTTTAAAATACAAATATGCTCTTTAAATCTATTAACTGCAGTTTAGTTATAGTTACTAAATACCTTTGATTTAAATATTCTATATATATTTATCAATTGTGTATACTTCACCCAAAATGAACAAATCGATAGTTCAGCTCAAAACTTGTTTAACCTCATATGAAAATAAGGATATTTGCAACGTGGATCATAAAAAGGTAGCCCAATCTTGCTTATAGTAACTATTTTCCACCGCAGCCAGTTATCCAGTCACTGTTCCTCCAGCAAAAGTCAGCAGCCTCCTTTCTCCTCTTGCATTCAGCTTATATTGTCTTAATCATTGATGAAACAATATGGGAGACCCTTCGGAGCTGAACATCTCATTGGTCACCTGGGAGGTGCCTCTCTGAGCTGTAATACCGTCTCTGATTTATAGGTGGCAGCAGACACCCAGTAATGAAGCCCCGTCATCAAACATTGTTAACAATTTAATACATTCTTATAAAGTAATTATTTATCATACTATAACTTATTGCATTAATAAAACTCTCTTTCCACCATCTACATTTCATTTTGCATAACAGATAATTTACAATTTGATACCAAACTCCATTATTTCCTTAATTTCTATGTTAAAATAAAAAAATATCCACATATATCTCTGTTTATGATTAAGGGCATCTTGTTTTCCTGTAAAACAAAGGGGAAAATTATCAAATATGTATACATCTATTTGCAGTATTTATCTAATATGTTACTATTAGTCATTGCCTTTTAGTCCACAAATATCCATTTCTATGTTTCCAAAAATACAGAGATTAAGACATGTTGTGCTTTAAAAAGAAATATATAGGTTAAGACACGTTAAAATCTTAACTCTCAGGTTTTCATGTTCATTTGAGTATCTCCTTATATTCATATAAAAACACAGCAGATCACACATTTTTATACAACAAACAAAATTATACCAATTATTATTAAAAAAAATGAATTCAAATAGCTACACTGTAATGAGTTTCTGCCTGGCCAAACTTTCATTGTCTAGAATTTGTGGATTCAAACTTTAGGGTTATTAACAAGTCTATGCTAATCATTATACAGTCAGAATTTTATTTGCTTATCTAACTTTATGCACTGAATGTCTCCAAACATTCCATGATGCATGCTGGCCTGGTTGACCATAAGGCCCCTGTTTGCTACCCCCTGCAGGGCTGTGGGCATGCTCAAACTTACTATTTGAGAGATTTCATACTTATTTTATCTTATATTATATATATATATATATATATATATATATATATATATATATATTGTCCACTGACATTTACAGATGCCCTGACATAATTCCCCCTTCCAATTTAAATAGATGTAGGACACATGTATTTGAATTGGCTTGAAGTCAGCGGTACTTGGTAAGGATGTTGACAGTATGCAAATGAATATTTATTTTAGTGTATTTGGGGATGACTTCATTCTCCCTCTATAACTTGTAGTTGGGATCTGGGATGGCATGCTCGCAACTGATTAATATGGACCCATTTATCTATGAAACTATCATTTTTGGGGATCCTTATTTTATAGGCAACTGGAGATATTTTGTCAGTGATGACAAAAGGGCCCTTCCATGATAGAAGGAATTACTTCTCTTTAACCTGATCTCTTCCAAAGTTATAAAGATAAACTTTATCATTTATTTCATATTCTTTTATGGACATTTTAAGATCATAATAGGTTTTAGTGGCAGTTGCGGACTTTTCTAATTTCTTTTGAGCGAATGCAAAGGCATATTGCGGGTGCTTCCTTAGGTTCTCCACATATTGATGCGTATTGGCAGCATTTATCAAGTTCTGGTCTGATGTAAGGTACAGTAGATGCTGAGGTAGAACCATCCTTCTAACCATTCATCAGTTCAAAAGGTGACATCTTAGTAGCACTACTTGGAGTTATTCTTAATGCCATTAGGACTAGAGGTAGTTTTACATCACAGTCTTTACCTGAATCACTCACAAACTTTTTGAGGATTTTCACAATGAACTGGATGTAACGCTCACCACCACTTAGGCAGCTCTATAAGCAATATGGAGTTTTCTTTTAACCCCTAGTATTTTCCACATTTTGGTCATCAATTCACTAGTGAAGTGGGTCCCCTGATCGGATTCCTAGAACCCTGGAATGACCCTTGTTCTTTTTCCAGTGTATGGTTAAACCATTCAACATCACTAGATTGTCAATTTTGCAGAACAACTTGCCATGCTTGACTGGTTTGTTGTTACTTTTCTGCATGCCACTTCTTTTCCAAGTTGGCAGGTATTCAACAAAACTGCCACGCATGTAATTTGAGTCAGTAATGATCACAAATTCATGAATACCCTGTTCAATAGTCATCTCAATGGTTTTAAGAACAGCAGTTAGTTCTGCAACTTGACTGGATCTTGGTCCAATGTTGAAACCTGTAGACATATTTGGGAATCCATTGGCCCAAGTTATACCAATGCCAAAGACTAATCTGCGCTCATTTTTGATAGTGGCATGGTAAGAACAACCATCAACATATACCTAAGGTAATGTTTGACAATGGTCCTCATTATGTATTTTATATGGGGAAAGCAATTGTTCCTCCAGGAAATCATCTTCTGATGATTCTTCCCCAGGATCTTTAGCAGTACAGTCGTGGAGCTCAGCAAGCCCTTGTGTGACTGGATTCTTTTTATTCTGCTTGTAGCGAATTTCTAAAGGCCAGCCTTGTAAGGAAAGAGTCCAAGCTGTTATGCAGCTATTAGCCAAATTCCCATCTCTTATTCTCTCACTTTGCAGATATAACAAAGGCTGGTGGGCCGTTTCTACAATAATTTTCTCACCTTGTATATAGCTGTGGAAATTTTGTAGAGCCCATACGGTAGATAAGAGGGCTATTTTGCAATCGCTACATTTTATTTCTAATGATAGAGTTTTGCTCGCATGAGCAATGACTTTGATTAAATTATCATGCTTTTGGTATAAAACAGCACTCATGCTTATATCTGTGTAACCTGTTTATAAGAAGAAAGGTTTACCACCTTCAGGGTATGCTAAGCAAGGTGCTTGAGTGAGTTTCTTCTTCAGCTCCTTGATGGCTGTCTCTTGAGACTCACTCCAGTGCCATTTCACATCCTTCTTTAGAAGAAGTAGTAGTGGTTTAGCTAGTTCTGCATAATTATCAATGAATTTGCGAGAATAATTTGTCATACCCAGGAATTATCTCAATTCCTTTAAGTTAGTTGGGTTTTTAGAATGTATTAAAGCTTACACCTTTTTCTTCTGAGGATTTAGCCCTTCAGAAGTAACTTCATGTCCTAAGAAGTTTACACGAGTGCGGCATCATTGAGCTTTTTGTAGGGATAATTTGACGCCTGCCCTTTTAAGTTGGCTGAGGACGTGTTTAAGTTCTGTGATGTGTTTTTCAAAGTCTGTGCTTTTGATTAAAACATCATCAACATAAGATAAGGTCCTCCTTTCCAGTGCATCAGGCATAGCGTCATGCATGAATACGGCAAATTCATGTCCAGAATTTATGTATCCAAAAGGAAGTCTCTGAAATGCATACTAGACCTTTTGGAATGAGAATGTCAGCTTATACTGGTCCTCCTCATGTACCTTTATGGTCCCATATCCCTGCGCGCATTCAATGTGAGTGAATATCTTAGATCCCTGCATCTGCGCTAGGCACTGGTCAATGTATGGTACAGGCCAGCCAGACATGTACACTCGCTTGTTTAGCTGTCTTAAATCAGCACACAAACGCCATTGTCCATTGGGCTTAAGAACACCTCAAATAGGATTGTTATAAGAGCTGTGCACCTGTCTGATAATACCTCTTTCTTCTAGGTTCCTTATGATTTCTGCAAGAGTATCATATGAGGCTAAAGGAAGTCTGTATTGTTTGACAAAGACAGGTGGTGCAGTGGGGTCTGTTTGGATTATTGCAATGTGTAAGTCTGTAGTCCCACAGTCATAAGAATCCCTAGCAAAAATATCCTTGTACTCCATCAGGAGTTCTCGTAGCTGTTGGCGTTCATCATCACTGGAACAGCCATTAGCTAAAGATATTTGCTCTTCGACTATTTGCTGAAATCCTGGAAAGATTTCAGGCTGTCCTATTTCATAGGCTTCTTCCACCTAGAGGTGAGATCCCCTTGATTATAATTTACATTTCCCCCATGACTCAGGGTATTCTTGCGCTTTGATCGGCTGATCAACTACCAGGGAGGCTTCTTCAATTTTACAGATGCCTTCCTTTGAGCTGAAGGGATAAATAGACTGAATTGTAAATAGACCCTCTGGCATAGATGCAAAGGATTGTTCTATTAAAGCCCAATTACATTATTCTGGAATCCAAAAGTGTAATAACTTTATTCCAGTGCATATCCTATGGTAGTCCCTTGGATAAGGTTATATCCTGTGGGGTCATGTTATGCACAATAACATGTATTGGAAAAGTTCCAATATTTACGAAAGGAGTATAGGTCATTGTGATACCCAGATTTTGTATTCTATGGTAGAGGCAAATTAGTGTTTCAGAAGTTTTTAATTTCTGACCTCTCTTTACCTGTAAGGGTAAGAGAAATTTATCAGCCCCAGCGGGAATTATAACATTATTAGACACCTGCATATTCACAGCATATGGCAATTGCTGGTTTGATATTAGGGCTGCACTTTCATCCTGAAATATTTCAGGGTCCCCCTTTAACCTGCTCCAGAGGCAAGCGTTAATCAAATCTATTTGTATGGCATATCAATGTAAGAGATAATTGCCAACATATATTTGATTATGGGGAGTATTTAAAACTAAAAACAGGTGTTTCACTGATTTATTACCTATATATAGATAATAAGCACTTAGCAGTGATCTGATAGCTTTCAGACCTGTCATCCAGGCCATGGACACAGTGGTCTTGGGGAGAAAGATATTTAATCACCTTAGGTTCAGCTATCTGCGCTAATAAGCCTTTGCTTATATAGCTAGCTTCCTATTTTAAGTTCAATTTAGCATACTTGGTTTTCCCAAGGTCATGCACTTGTATAGGGATAAATAGATCCTCTTTAACTCTCTCAATTCCTGCGAGGTATTGAGCGTGGCCTCCCCCCTTAGGGATTTTAGCATCCCCCTTGTGGAGAGATATGGTTAATACATCGCCATCTAAGAAAATTGTTGCTATCTTTCCAGACGAAATTTTAAAAGTATTACAATCAGAGCCACTTAAAGGAGTCTGATCATCTATTTGTAGGATAGTGATTTCAGGTATAGAGTTATTCCTGAAATGAATCTCCACAGCATCTGGTTTCTCTTCCACCACGTGACAGTTATTTCGGGTGCTCATAATTAATTGGCCTTTTCACTTGTGACCAAATTACATTATTGATGGAATCAATTATGATGCTTAATCGCTTCAGGAGATCACTACCAATAATTAAACGATCAGTTGGCAGATCCACTATAATGACAGGGTGTCTTATAACCCTTTTCCCCAGTTTAAATTTTAACCGTGCCGTACCGTAGACTTTTAGAGATTCAACCCCAACACCTATTAGTGAACCATCAAATTCTTTCATTTTAGGTTTGTGGGGTGTTAGCTCATTTAGCTGTGTGTATTACCCATGGGATAGAATAGTTGCCTGAGACCCAGTATCACTTAATCCCATGATAGGGTTGGAGACTGAATCCTGCAGCTCAGCTAATACATAATATCTCCCTGCAGTTTCTACAATTTCACACATAAAATTGTCATGATCATCCATCTGTGGGCTTCGCCACATATTACCTGAATCTGCCGCATTACCTGATGCAGAAGAAACTTCATTCTTACCGGTCCCCTCTATAATAGGGTTGATTGGGTTCTTGAGTACTGCATCTGTGGAAATAAGGTTAAGCTAATGCTGCAAAGGAAGAGATTGGTTAGAGCTTTCAGGCCGAGGTTGCTCGTCATCACAGCTAAATCGTCCGTTTCCGGTCTGTAGGGAGAGAATATGATTAGTACCATTATTGACATTCATCATTTCATTTGGTATATATCTTCCCCCTCTTTCAGGTAATATCTTAGTACTTATGATTGTGCCTGTGGCCCACTGTTGACCACTGGCTGTACTCCTAAAAAAGTATTATTCTGTTGCTGAGCCGTAAACGCTTGACTCATATTAGCGAATTGTTCGCTCAACTGAAGTAGCTGGGTACTAAACTGATCTACTTGATTGTACGTGTTACCTCTACCCCTGGGACTATCTCTTAATGCCCCATAGTAGTGATTCCTGGACCATTTGGTCCCCTCGGAATCAGGGCTGCTATTTCTATCCTGGTGTGGCTGCCCCTGGGGTTCAGCTTGTCTTACGTTGCTTTCTTGGAGTGCACTATTTAACTGGGGCAACTGGCTACCCTGAGAATATCTGCGCCACTTATTGTATCTACCTTTACTGTCATGACCCAGCCTGGAATTGAACCTGGGACCTGTTTCTATTTCTGCTGCTGTTCTTTCCCAGCCTGCTGTCTTGCCTCTCTGCCACCACATGGCTTGATCACAGGCTAAGAATATTGATTTTTTCTGTTGGTGCAACTTTGGCTCTCTGGCTTCACCTGCTTACCAGCTGAAACAAATCTGATAATCAGCAGCCTGCTATATCTGGGAGGTTTGCTGGCAGTTCTGGGCCTTGACATTGAGTGTTATACTCTGAAAGACCCTCTGGTCCTGTTTCCTGAGTGAAATACAGATTTGTTGGATTTACTGGTTCCTGATTTCTGCTTCATTTCCTGACTACTCTTCTGGATATTCCCTTGGCACTGTGTTTCGTTTTTGGACTGATTTCTTGGCAATTGATCTTGCCTAATTCTCTATTTCTTAAAGACTGACTCAGGTACTTTTGCTTGCTTGTTACCTGATACTATAGAGTTCCAGTTTGCAGTCTATGCAAGTTTCCTGTTTGTTTTTACACAGTTCCAGTCTACAGCATATGCAAATATCCTGCCTGATATACAAAGCGCTGCATTCCTGCCTGTTATTACACAGTTCCAGTCTACAGCATATGCAAATATCCTGCCTGATATATAAAGCTCTTTATTCCTGCCTGTTATCACACAGTTCCAGTCTACAGCATATGCAAGTATCCTATCTGTTATACAAAGCTCTTTATTCCTGCCTGTTATCACACAGTTCCAGTCTACAGCATATACAAGTATCCTGTCTGTTATTACAAAGCACTGCATTCCTGCCTATTATTACACAGTTTCAGTCTACAGCATTTGCAAGTATCCTGTCTGTTATTACAAAGCTCTGCATTCCTGCCTGTTATAACACAGTTCCAGTCTACAGCATATGCAAGTATCCTGCCTGTTATACAAAGCGCTGCATTCCTGCCTGTTATTACACAGTTCCAGTCTACAGGATATGCAAGTATCCTGCCTGTTATACAAAGCACTGCATTCCTGCCTGTTATTACACAGTTCCAGTCTACAGCATATTCAAGTATCCTGCCTGTTATTACAAAGCACTGCATTCCAGCCTGTTATTACACAGTTCCAATCTACAGCATATACAAGTATCCTGCCTGTTATTACACAGTTCCAGTCTACAGGATATGCAAGTATCCTGCCTGTTATACAAAGCACTGCATTCCTGCCTGTTATTACACAGTTCCAGTCTACAGCATATTCAAGTATCCTGCCTGTTATTACAAAGCACTGCATTCCAGCCTGTTATTACACAGTTCCAATCTACAGCATATACAAGTATCCTGCCTGTTATTACAAAAATCTGTATTCCTGCCTAATACTACAGCCTATAGACACTGTCTTATCTAATTGCATATCTCTGCATTGCTAATTATCCTATAAATAAAACCATCACCTTTTATTTCCTAAAACCTTGTACCTGTTTAATTATGCCAAAAAGGAGACACACGCAGACAAAATACAACTTTAACCCCAGAACCTGACACCTCTGCACAACAGCTCCCAACTCCTGAACCTGCTCCCTTGCAGAGTATGACAGCATGTCAAGGCCATACTTCGGAGCTTGCAGAGGTGATCCATTCTTTCACTGAAGTGTCAGAGAGAATTTTGACTGTGGACTCTCATCTACTACAACTTAACCAAATTCTAAAATCCCTTCCAGATGCATTGAAGTCATGTATCCAAGATTTCACTGCAGGATTCCAGACTTTACAGGATAGCCTGAAAGACTTTCTCAATAAAAAAATTTCTGGGTTGGGCACTCCTACTCCTGTGTCCACTACCCCAAAGGCTGTATCCTTATCAATCCAAAGGAGGATATCAAACCCTCTTACCCCTCATGAAATGGCCAGAAGGAGAACTAATGGCTTATATTTTTATTGTGGAGCTACTGGGCATGTAATATCCTTTTGTCCAGTGAGACCCCCTAAGAAGTCTGTTCCGCTGTCTCCACCTCTAAATCCTGATTCATCAAATGGGCGGGCTACAGAGAGGAAGTCAAACTTTAATCCCACTTCGGATTCCTCTGGAGATGAGCTCTGCATGGGTTCTATTTTACTTCCCCAATTTGATAAGCCTAGGACTGCACCTTCCAAATACTCTGATTCCTGTGGAGTACTAACATGTCATCCAAAGAATCCTAGTACTACGAATTCAAAGATTTGCCTACCAAATGCAGCTACATTCTCATCTTTGTGCATTTCAGAAGAAATGTCTAATTATTCAACCATTGAAGATGATACTGATTCTGACACTGAAGGGACAGTGCTTCAAACTGCTGTTCGGTCAAAAGGTTCTTTATCTCCTCTTCCTCAGACCCACCTCTTCAGAACCTACAAGCCTAGAACTGCACAGAAACCAGAGATCAGTTCTGTTGGGGCCCTCTATACAGTCTATGCAAGTTTCCTGTTTGTTTTTACACAGTTCCAGTCTACAGCATATGCAAATATCCTGCCTGATATACAAAGCCCTGCATTCCTGCCTGTTATTACACAGTTCCAGTCTACAGTATATGCAAATATCCTGCCTGATATACAAAGCCCTGCATTCCTGCCTGTTATTACACAGTTCCAGTCTACAGCATATGCAAGTATCCTGCCTGGTATACAAAGCTCTTTATTCCTGCCTGTTATTACACAGTTCCAGTCTACAGCATATGCAAGTATCCTGCCTGTTATACAAAGCTTTGTATTCCTGCCTGTTATTACACAGTTCCAGTCTACAGCATATGCAAGTATCCTGTCTGTTATTACAAAGCTCTGCATTCCTGCCTGTTATAACACAGTTCCAGTCTACAGCATATGCAAGTATCCTGCCTGTTACACAAAGCACTGCATTCCTGCCTGTTATTACACAGTTCCAGTCTACAGCATATGCAAGTATCCTGCCTGTTATACAAAGCACTGCATTCCTGCCTGTTATTACACAGTTCCAGTCTACAGCATATGCAAGTATCCTGCCTGTTATTACAAAGCTCTGCATTCCAGCCTGTTATTACACAACTTTAACCCAGAACCAGACACCTCTGCACAACAGCTCCCAACTCCTGAACCTGCTCCCTTGCAGAGTATGACATTTATGGGGATACCTATTACCTTGTGGGTATTCTTCTCTTTGGGGATATCTATTTTATCTGGTTATGAGCCCCCCCCACTTGAGCATAATCTCTCTGCGCCTCAGCCCGTGTTGGGGGAGGGGCAGAGTTAAAACTTTCTGGGGATGGCCTATTTTCTCGGGCCACACCTCTGCATAGGTTTTCTTTTTAGACTCCAAATTGAGGGGGCTAGGTGACACCCTAGTTTCTGCCACAATTTTGGGACTGGGTTTTGATTCCCTTTTAACTCCCTGTTCACCGGACTGCTGAATAGAGTATAATTTTGTACTCTCTTTGATCAGCCAGTCCAATGAGCAGTGCTCATCAAAATCTCTAGCTAAATTAAGTTTGATGGGCGTGGGCAATGTTTCGAAAAATAAATTCACAATTTCTGAGCATTCAAATATAGGATAATCTTCAGCCATACTGAACGCACTTTTCAGTACAGAAAGGAATTCTATAGGGCTTTGATTTGCACTACATTTTAAACTGTATACAGCTATTTTCGCTGCAGTTTTAGTGCGATATTGCCCGAATTCTTTTCTGCACTGTCGTTTTGTCTCATTCCAGGAATGAATATTCATATCCTTTATTGATACAAAGAATTTGTGATATTTACCTTCAAATACCCAGGGCAGAAATTAAATTTTTGACTGCTCACTTGTAACATTCATAATGGATAAAGCATTTTCATAAGTCACTAAGTGGTCAATTATAGAATTGGTCCCTTTGTTGGAGAACTTAGGTACTACATGACTTAAAAATTTAATTTTTTAGGGGTGTCATATACCATATTAGATGAATCTCTGCCTTTCCTAGGAGCATTATTTTTGGGGTTGGAGTGTTCCCTATCTTCCCTATATTTACTATGGGGAGACCCCCTATGTACATTAGTACTGCGTGGGCTATGTGGGTAGCTAGCTCTGCCCTCTGACTCACTACTAGAGCTTTCCCTTTCATTGCTAACAGAGGGGTTTTCATTATGACGATACGGCCTATTTAAACCACTTAACTGTCTCTGGCTTTGGGCAAGTCGCTTATGTAAATCTTCTATTTGAGCTAGTAATTTTTGGTTATGCTTATCTAATATGGCTATGTCTTGGGCAAACTCATCAATTTTATTTTTGGCTATATTTAAATTCTCTTCGCATCTGCGTGAGGAGCGAATACTATTTTCTAGCTCCTGTATTTGCAATTCTTTTTTTATGAGGTATAGTGATATTTCGTCAATAATGCATATTACAAGGGGCCAAGATTTTAGTATTAGTTTGTCTCGCTTTTGAGATTTTTGCATTGATTAATTTCTAATAATTCTTGGAATAATTCACTTTTTCATTCCACCTTCCATTATCAATAGCAATATTTTTAGCCTTAATTTCAAGCATATCCATATAATCATTTAAATCAGCTGCAATATTACACCTCTTTTTTTAATGTGGCCTATAATGTCCATCTTAAGAACATAGCACTGAGTTAGGGGTAATTTCGGGAACAAATTTCAACGCTATGTACAGAATTAAATGATTCACTTCTGGTTACAGACATTATTATATTGCTTAGTATTTTGTTAAATTAAAACGCTAATACAATTTTGGCCAATAAGAAGAAGAAAAAAAAAATATTGAAAATATTAATATTAATTTTAAAATATGAAAAATTAATAAAAAAAAGTTTTTATCAATTTTTCAAAAATGTATTTTATATATATATATATATATATATATATATATATATATATATATATATATATATATTCAATAATAATTTCTATTTACCTACAAATATATATCAATATGATAAATATTAATAATATTTCAGCAATGTGCCTCCAAATAATATGTCAGTATATGGGCCGGGTTATGATACAATATATTTAATAATTATTCTTTGAAATAAACCCCCAATAAACATGCATATACCAAACAAAAAAATTGTGTAAATTCCTAAGTTCTTTATATTAGTTAAAATTTATAGACACATTGAAATATATTTGTAGAAAACCAGATATGAATCAATACTATACATGTTTAAACTATTATAATATGCTATGCAAAGATCATAAACATTGCCTTATTCACAATAGTCTCTCAAATATAGTTTGCATTTAAAATACCACAATGAGATACTAGAATCTGAGCCACTAACATTCAGACTGGTACAATTAAAGGGACACTGTACCCAAATTTTTTCTTTTGTGATTCAGATAGAGCATGCAATTTTAAGCAACTCTCTAATGTACTCCTATTATCAAATTTTCTTCATTCTCTTGGTATGTTTATTTGAAAAGCAAGAATTTAAGTTTAGATGCCGGCCCATTTTTGGTGAACACCTGGGTTGTCCTTGCTGATTGGACAGCACCAATAAACAAATGCTGTCCATGGTTCTGAAACACAAATTTGCTGGTCCTTAGCTTAAATGCCTTCTTTTTCAAATAAAGATATCAAGAGAACGAAGAAAACATTGATAACAGAAGTAAATTAAGAAAGTTGCTTAAAATCGCATGCTCTATCCGAATCATGAAAGAAAAAAAAATTGGGTTCAGTATCCCTTTAAGTTATTTAAACCCACAAATGATTGTAATACAATTCTAATTAGAACACCAGAAGTATATATATATATATATATATATATTAGGGGCTGTCAAAAATAATCGTTTTTGACGATGCATTCGCGATGCGGCATAAAACGATTCTGCATCGATGCGCTGAGGCGTGAGAATCGATTCACGTTACCCACGTGACCCCCCGCCTCCAGAACAAGTAACAGAAAGTGCGCAAAAGTGCGCGGTACAAGCGTTTTGACGTCAGTGACGTCACGTCACCCAATAAAGCAACATGGGCGCTCCATGGGCGGTCTCTGGAAGTGCCCGAAGTTACGCAGTAGGAGCAGGACTGTTGCCTGAGAGATTGATGATGGTGATGACGATTCCGACTCCGAGTATACACGGCGGTATACAGGTTACACGGCGGGCTCATTTTTATTTTGTGGGAGACCGAGACAGAGGAGGAGATCTATGGTGAGCAAACTAATAACTTTAAAAGCTTATTTATTTACCAAAATTGTTGTACATTTTGCCAATGCCATTGCCATATTTGAATTGCCTATGCCATTGCCTACTTGCCTAGTAATTACTAATTAGCTTACTGAAAGAGCACAATAAGGGGTACACAACAACAATAAGGGGTACAATTAAATTATTAATTATCAAATCAATATTATTTACGATTAACGCTACTACTACTGACTGACTGAGGCTCAGGCTGCTGCATTATTGAATATTGCCTATATAAAAATTTATTATAAATAATAAATAGTATACTATTGTCTATTACTCTCTAATCTATCTATGTTTTTCACATGGATGCCGGTCTGTGGCCCCTCTACAATACTACAATCAATAATCTTGTAGATGTTTTTCACATGGATGCCTTGCCTGGTCTGAAGTGCAAATATTTTAAATGATATATACTTATATTATATATATATATATATATATATATATATATATATAATAATAGTATACTATTTATTTAATATAATAAATTTTATATATGCAATTTAATATGCAATGCAAATTGCAATGCAAATGCATGTGGTGAGTTGCTCTCTTAAAAGATGCCACATGCCAATCAGAAGAACCCAATCCCTGTTTTATAAGTTATTTAACAAGGCTAAAAGCTGCATTTTTAAACATACTAAACTAAAGGCCTTAAAACCCAATTTTTGATTCAAGAAAGTGCATGCAATTTGAAACAACTTTCCCTATTATATCATTTTCTTATCCTTTGTTGAAATGCATCGCCCCTCCTTGGTGTCGTGCACTAATGTGTGTTGCGCATTGCTATTTCATCAACAAATGATATCTGAGAAGTATTAAGCAAATAAATAATAGAAGTTAGATATGTTTGTTTATTTACAATTGTATTCTCTATCTGAATCATGAAAGTAAATGTTTGGGTTTCAATTGAACCTTTAAGGTGTGTAATATATTACAGTAACTTACAGTGTCAGTGAGTGATGTCCCCTGAAATGCAATTCGTTTTTAAAAAATTATGTTGGGCAAAATGTATAGCAAGTAGTTGAAGTTACTAGTACTTTGATGATTTTTACATTTGCGGCTTGACATTTTGACAACTTGAACTTAGTGTTTTTTTTGTTTTTTTTTAACACTGACAGAGTTCGACGTTGACAACAACATCATCCGTCACATATGTACATAGTCATGCTAAAATGACAGAGGGGAGACAAAAAAAGATAGAGAGATAAAAAATGCACCTAGCATTTTAAAAAGCAAAGCATCTGGGGCACAATTTGGATTTTATGAACATACTGGGAAAGAACGAATTGGACAAGACACACACGGTTTTGTAAAGCCTGTCACACAAAAATAAATACCTAGGGAATACTACTAACTTGAGAAATCACGTTAGGACTTTTCACTCTGAGATGCTAAACCCCTGCCGCTGCCTGCAAATGCCACTGCCAAGGAAATAATCAAGACTAGCTGAAGCTCATCAGCCAAGAATTGATGCAATGCTGTCAACTTTGCCGCCCAACTCTGAAAAAGGGAAGAGAATAACCAAAGCTGTGGCAACTTTCATAGCGAAGGACGCTACGGCCTTAACTCTGTTTGTGGAAAACCTTGGGTTTCGCAACCTGTTGAAGACGCTAGAGCCACGTTATAAGATCCCGTCACGCAATCACTTAACAGAAAACGTTATACCGCACTCTACCACGAAACAAAAGCTCAGGTAATTGCAATCAATGAGCCAAGCCATCAAGTCGCATTAACGTGTGATTCATGGAACTTCAGTCACGACGGAGTCTTATGTAACAGTAACTGCACATTACGTTAGCAAGGACTGGAAGATCTTGTCGCAATGTGCTGCAAACGAGAGCAGTTTATGAGTCTCACACGGGTTCTCATCTGGCGGAGCTACGGTCTCGTGTCGTGGAAGAATTGCAGCTGTCCGATAAATCTGTAGTTGCTTGTGACCGACAATGCGTCAAACATGATTGTATGCTGCTCAAGTTGGAAAATTCCCTCATTAAAATGCTTCGCCCATACACTGAATCTCGTATCCCAGCGGGCGCTGAAAGTGGCCACAATTCTCAGGCCTTTTAGGCAGAGTGCACGAATATCAACATTTTTTCACCGCAGCACTACAGCAAACCACTGTCTGAAAGAAAAAACATAAATGTATTGGCCTGAGGTATCATAAGCTGATAACTGATGTGACAACAAGGAGTGGAACAGCTCATATGACATGTGAGAGGGTTCCTAGAACAGCAACCAGCAATCTGTGCCACATTGTTGTCTCCAGAAGTCAGAAAAAGTGAGTCAATCTCTGCACTCTCACGAAACAGATTGTGTCAAATGCAGAGGATGCTGTGAGTGCATTAAAGCCAATGAAAGATGCAACCACACTGAGGTCAGAAGAGCGCAATCCAACTGATTCTCTCATTGCCCCTCTAAATGCACAACTGCTCCAGAGCATGACTAGACACCATGGGAGACACACCCATGATCCATGAGATCAAGAATCCCATCAAAACAGATCTCCTGAAGAGTACAGAAGTGAGGCAGAGAAGAAGATACTTTATACAGCCTCTCCCTGGATCCTCGTTTTTAAGGGACTGCCTTTTATTCGCACAGAGGAGGAGAGATGGAGATATACAGAGGAGTGACAGAGGGAGGCTGCATCCTTGGAGGTAATTTTAATTGCATCATGTTCTTGAAAAGATGTATAAATTGAAAACAAACATAAAACATACACATCCATAACAAAATAGGCTTAGCTAGCTAAGCAGTAGCTTGCTTAGTAGCTAGTTTAATGAGTACAAGGGTTATTATATAAGTCAGTTCGAAAACGCCACAGTCAGTCAACTTTCCCTCCTCCTCTGTCCACTCCAGAGTCCTAATTAGATGTGAGCTATTACTGTCTCTCTGAGCACTACACAGTAGCATTAGCTGCTGGCTGCTCGAGGTAATAATGAATGCTATTTTTTCTATTCTTTTTGTTCAAACACAGATTGAGTGTACTAGTACAGTTATACATCTAGGAGGACAAACGTGGATGAAGTGCCACTGCCTGAGGGAAAAGAAACTCTGGGAAGAAGAATCACCCTTCGAGTGAGGATAACCCTTCTCCTCTCAAAAGAAAGTCCACATCGCTGCTCATGACTTTGCTGGGACAGTCTTTCACTGACACAGAAGGTACAATAGAACCCAAGACCCCCTATTGCCAAGCTGAAAAGGAAATAGAGGAAATATTGTAAAGCCCCATCTCCTGCCTCTCACAGAAGACCCTTTGAACTGGTGGCATGTACATAGGTCATATTTCCCCTCCTCTCTCATTTGTCAAGAGCGATACTTGTGTATCCCAGGTACAAGCGTGTCTGCAGAGCGGTTTTCTCCACTGCAGGATATGTGGTAACGCCAAAAAGAAGTACCCTCAAACCAGAGCATGTGGACCAACTAGTGTTCTTACAGAAAACCTACATATTCCATAATTCTTTCTGAGTAGTGATTCAGGTTTATATTAATATTTAATGTTTTCTGTCACATCCAGAAGAAAGTGCTGTTGTGCTCCACTGCCCAGTGCAGACTACTGTTAAGTTATTTTATATTTGTTTACTGTTATATAGCTTATAGCTTTTTGAAAAATGAAGCTTAAAAACCTTGAGTAAATCTTTGTTGGATCACAAAATATACTAGTACACTACAACGACTGACTGTGAGTGAGTGCCAGTTTTGAATGTTGTTTGTATGTATCTATCTATGATGTGTGTGAGGACCGAGTGCCTTAACTGCCTTTGAATGTTTTTGTTTGTATGTGTGTCTGTCTAAGTGTCTATGAGTGTGTGTGAGTGTGACTGTGGCTGACTGGCTGTGGTGCCTTTGAATGTTTTTGTTTGGTGTGTTCCCACTGTGTCTCTAGTGTCTGTCTAGTGACTGTCTAACTGTCTATGAGTGTGCAGAGAGTGAGACTGAAGCCAAACCACTATGTTAGGGGAAGGGAAAAGCCTGAGTAAATCTTTATTGGGATCACAAATATACTGTACCCCTACAGACAGTACAGCAGCACACACACACACACATCAGCACAATAACAAAATAAAGCACACACACCTCAGGTGAGTGGCGTGCCACCCTTTCTTCATCCATGATTTACACTCCTTGATGTCTGTGTGCTTTTTTATGTATTGTTTCTTTGTGTGTGACTGTGACTGCTGTATACTGTGTTCAGTGACAGACTCAGTCACTGTTCACTGTGTTCAGTTGTTGTGTAGTACTGCTTTAACAGTAACAAATAACTAACTAATTATATTTGTGATCCCATAAAGATAATATAATTAATCATCAAGAAGAAACTGTAGTTATAGTAGTTTCAGTTCAATGCTACTTGTTTTAAATGTCTCTCTAGTACTACTGTAAGGTCTGTAAACTGTAAACTAATTGTATATGTCACAATCCACAATGTGTGGTGTTGTGTGCACACTCTGTGCTGTGTGTTGTGGTTCCAGAATCACGTGATGTTTGTTTGCCACAAATTGACAGTCATGAAGGCATCAGAGGAGTGCACCTGTAAATTTGTACCGTATATAAGGTATTTATGTTTTGTTTTCTGAGGAGGACAATTTTCACACAAATAAGGTATTATGGTGGTAACTTAAGCTTAACCTATCTATTTGGTTTTAATTTTAATGTCTATTATTATATTATATTACTAAGTAAGTAAAGAAAGACATTAAATTAAAACCAACATAGATAGGTTAGACATTTATTTGTTGTTCATGTTTCTTTAGTGTATAGTGTACTTACTATATATAAAAATATACATTTAAAATTATTTTTCTTTCTTTCTTTTTATTGAAGATGTACACTGCGAGTGCGAGCACTGCACTTTTTACACTTACGTACTCAGTAACTACAGTTTGATGCCATAATATTGTTTCCAAACCATACAACAATTGCCATTTAGTATTTACTGTTCTATAAACTGTTGTTGTCTAGCTGTGTTCAGACGTTGCCACAGGAATAGTGTCCTTTTTGAGCTAATAAAATAAAAAAAGAGTTTATTTCAATATTTGACTGCTTGAATTTTTTTTTTCTGAAAAATTTAAAAAATGGGCAAAAATAGTGCAGGTAATCGTGATGCAATTCGCGATGCATCGTAGAATCGAATCGTATCGATCGTTACGATGATAATCGTAATCGAATCAAAATCGTGAGACAGGTGAAGATGCGCAGCTCTAATATATATATTATATATATATATATATATAATATAGATATTTATATTCTTAGATGGTAAAATAGTCAGTTTAAATGCCAATTTGTCTAAGCTGAAATAAATCCTCAATTACTTACAATTAAGACCAATTCTAATATATAATAATATATTATATAAATATATATATTTGTAAAGATAAATTACTTAGCACTAAGCTTAGTTTTAAAATACACATGCTATGAAATATATATATATATATATATATAATATATATATAAATAAATAAAATTTTCAATCTGGCCGTTTAGATAGCAGAGATTTACGCAGTGTAACTTAAATTCTCTCTGTAAGTGCAACTGAACTGATAAATTGCCTGCAATCTTGGTGTTGCGATCTGTGTAGACTACGAAAAAAGAAGGGAAAAAGAGGAGAGAAAATATTTAAAGGGATACAGGCAAACTGATATAAAATCTGAGATTTTAAAGAAATATTTACAGAGAGAGAAAATGGGGTTTACTGTAAGCCGAACACTAGTATATTTAACTATGTCAGCAGTGTTCTATTAAGATATTTTTTTCATTTGATCCATATCCCCTCCTCTTTTTTGTATATGATTACATAGGTTTGACCTACAGTTGAAATATTTTTTGTGTAAAAAAACTTCTCCCTAGTTTACCTCATCTTTGAAATCCATTGCCCTGTTGTACAAAATTCATGACTTAACAACAAAAGGGGGTTTTCAAATGTCATAACATCGACTGCATAGCCTGTACATATTTACAACAGGGCAATGGGATTTCAAAGTGAGGTAACTAGGGAGAAGTTTTTTACACAAAAAATGTTATCAACTGTAGACAAACCAATGTAATCTATTTGCTAACATGCTCCCACTGTAACCTTCAGTATGTAGGTATGACCTCACGGGAGGTCAGGTCACGGATATGTGAGCATGTGGGAAATTAAAATTAGGTATACTGACTACACCTTTGGGTCATGCATTTTTAAGCATCAACATAATAAAAGTTCCAAACAGTTTGAAGTGGAACCATAGTTGAACAAATTCCCCAAACAAAAAGAGGAGGGGATAGGGATCGAGTACTACCAGACAGGAATAAATTGGATTCTGAGGTTAAAGACTAGAAAACTGACAGGCTTGAATAGTGAATATGATTTGATAAATTAGTGAAAAGGATTTGATAAATTACTGGAATAAGCAAGATAAACTACTTGTAGAGATGATGCAGTACATGGCTAGAAATGCTCACTGTACATACTGTTATTGCTATGGGAGCACTACAGATGCTAAAGAAATCCACAATACATTTAATTATTTTATGACTTCAGTTGGGAAACAACAAGGAGGAAAAAAAGAGGACAAAAATAAATGGAGTAGGTATAAGAGGTACCTTAGCCGCAATCAAAATATGATTTTGAAAATAAGCAACTAATATTAGTGATAAGTTAAAAAAAAAATAATATATATATATATATATATATATATATATAATATATATATATATATATATATATATATATAAGTACTTAACAGTTAATACTACACACCTTACTGTTATTGTTATCAATATGGACATTGTATATAAAAATATGTGAAGTGAGAAATTAGTATAATAATTTCTATAATCATTGTGATTATAACTCCAGGTAATAGTATATACGTATAATACACAAATATTTGTAAAGGTTACGGGCTTAACTCTTTAAATTGTCAAGACGGGGTTATAGGCTGAATATCAGATTCATTTAACCAATAGGGTGAAATATTTCACCTTTTTAAACAGAGGTCTGGGATGTCCACAAGTTAAGCAATGATTACGGCAGAAGTAGCCGAAACATGTCAGCTTTTGTGACAGCCGACCCAGAGACAAAGTATTGACATGCTGTATATGTTTTTAATATGGATTGAATAAAGGACTTTTAAAAGCAGCTAGAAACCGTAGTTCTCCTTACAATCCTTTGTATGCATTCTGCTTAGAATCCTATTGGCTGATTTGAACAGCTAATAGGATTTTAGTAGCTCTCATTCTATTGGCTGATTCAAATTTTTCAGCCAATAGGAATGCAAGAGATGTCATCTTGAATCGCGTACCTTGCCTTGAAGATTCAGTGTACAGCGGTGACCGTATGAAGAGAATGCTCCCCGCTGTGGTCTTCAGGATGGACCCGCTCCATGCTGCCGGATCAAGATAGAAGAGGCAGCCTGGAGTGAAGACTTCTCGCCGCTTAGATGAAGGACTTCTCCACCGGGAAGAGGATCGTTCAAGCGGGACTTCAAAAACTGTAAGTAGGATCGTCGGGGGTTAGTGTCAGGTTTTTTTAAGGGTGTTTTGGGAGGGATATATTTTAGATTGGGGTTTTGGGGAGCAAAAGAGCTAAATGTATTTTTTAGGGGGTGTTTTTTTTTTTGGTAGCAAAAGACAGTTGTTTAACTTATTTTTTGCAATTTTAGGTTTTAGTCTACCTATTAAAATAAATACAAACTTACCTGTGCAATAAAAATAAAACCTAAGCTAGCTACAATATAACTATATTTATAGTGTAGCTAGCTTAGGTTTAATTTAACAGGTAAGTATGTATTTTGTTTGTAGTGATTATGTAGTTAATAATTGTAAATTTAATTTAGATCTATTTTAATTATGCTAAAGTTAGGGGGGAGTTTAATATTAGTTTTGCGATGTGGGGGCCTGGCGGTTTAGGGGTTAATAGGTTTATTTAGTGGTAGTGATGTGGGAGGCCAGAGGTATTAGGGGTTAATAAACTTTATTTAGTTGCTGGGGATGTCGAGGAGCAGCGGAATAGGGGGTTAATAACTTTAATATAGTGGTGGAGATGTTGGGGGTGCGGTGGAATAGGGGTTAATAACTTTAGTATACGGCGTGATATCGGGAGCGGCAGATTAGTGGTTTAATACCTTTATTTAGGTTGGTGGCAATATCGGGAGTGCAGATTAGGGGTTAATGACTGTAGGCAGGCGTCGGCGATGTCGAGGGCAGCAGATTAGGGGTGTTTAGACGTAGGGTTATGTTAGGTTTAAAAACGCTAGTTTTTTCCCCCATAAACATCAAGGGGGCTGCGTTACGAAGCTTTTCTTTCCGCGATTGCAGGTGTTAGACTTTTTCTGACCGCTTCTCCCTATTGATGTCTATGGGGAAAGCGTGCACGAGCACGTCAAAACAGCGTTTGTTTTTGGTGCGTATGGGAGCTTAAAGAGCACCACTTTGGTTGCGTTCATCAATTTCCCTATAGAGCTCAAAACTCGTAATCTAGGCTTTAGTTTATAATAAACAGTTTAACATAGGTAAAACTAGTGTATTTAGTATTCAAGAAGTGAACTTGGTGCTCTTTTAATTGCAAATATATTGTATGTCTTACAAGTAGACTAATAGGAAGCATATGTAGAGGAAGGGGGAAAGAGAGAGGAAAAAGCAGAAAGGGAGAGTGAGAGGGGAGAAGAAAAAAGGAGGGGGGGGGCAATTGTTGTGTTCAAGAGAGAGTTGCATTTCATGAATCTCAACTTTTCCCTCTCTTCAGTGTAATAGTATCTTTCTATTTGAGACCTGGTTTTTTCCACATTTCCACGTGGGAACTTCTATAGATTTCCACCTCCAGGGCAATAAGGGCTTTAGCGCTATTGAGCATGATGTAGAGCCAGGAGTTTTTAGGTTTGTTTTAGTATATTGAGGTATGCAAGAAAATATGAGAATGCATTTTGTACTAGTGTGTCAAGTATCCCTTTAAATCGCAGTCACAACGTCTGACTAAAATGTGCCTAGCTTTTTACAAGGCCACCAGATGTGTATTAGGTTATGCTTCCTCTCCGCATCCCCTCCATCACCTCCTATTGCATTTCCTATAAAGCTTAAAGTTCATCTCAATGATACCGTCTGAGACATTTGCCTCTTTGTGACTTTTGAAGACCTTGTCCCATTCCTTATGGCTGTGTCTATCACATCCTCTGTCTATTAAAATGTGTATGAGGGGTATACAGTTCCACTATTCGTGATAAGGATTTTATATATATATATATATTAGAAATGGTGGTGTCTGGGTTGCATTTGCTGAAAAGGGTTGCATTTTTTGAAAGCAGTGATGGGATCGGCTTCTGTTCTTCTTTGTTTATGTGTTTGAATGAAGTGTGCCAGTTGTGCGTTACTTAAATCATGATGGGAACAACTCATTGTCATTCCTGATGAGGTTTTCTCATGGCAAAAGTTTATTTCCTATCATTATATCTTTTAAGATGTATTCTTTAATGTTGGTGATTGGGGTTTTGTGGGGTGAGGTAATCCAATGTTGGGCAAGTCTGGGTTGCGTCTGTATGGTGTCATTGGTGAGTATAAAGTGGATATATGAGTGGATGTTTTAGGTAATTTGTCCCATACTGCAAATAATTCTGTCCAGAGTTTGTATAGTCAATCTCCGAAGGTCTCTTAGCAGGTGGAAACCAGGGCAAGAATGCCCATGTTTTCCATTCGTAAGATCTCTCTGTCAAGTTTAAAATCCATTTTTTGTCTGCTGTAATTGTGACACCACTCCACCAAACATTATAGTATTATGGCTTGTCTGTATAGTTCAATGTTTTGGAACCCCTATTTCACCTCTGTCTCTAGGGAGAAACATTGTATTTTTAGGGATGTGTGGTCTTATTTTCTGATAGATGTATTGTCTTATAATGGCTTGTAAGCTTGGTAAATTAGAAGTTGGGGGCAGAGGGATAGGTTACTGTTTGTAAAAGGAAACAAAATTTTGTGGTAGTATATTCATTTTAAATTACTTGTGTATTGCCCAGGCCATGAGATATGTGTTGTTACTTCCAGCTAGATAGATCGTCTGTTATTTTTGTCTTTAAAAGATTTATAGTTGGCTTGGAAAAAGGGTTTGGCAGTTAAGAATTTCCTAAGTATTTCATTTTGTGGGGTTGAACACTAAGGAGCAAGTGGCTTCGAGTTTGGTTAAGGATTCATGAGGTGAAAGTAATGTTTAAAACTTCAGATTTGGAGACTTTTAAGTGGAAATGTTTTCCATATTAAGTAAATTTGTCTAGTAGCATTGGTAAAGGTGTATTCCATGAGAATAAAGTATTGTTTGTGTGCCAATGTCTTGTTATGTTGTTCTGATTGCAGGAAATTTTGTAAGTCAGTTCGGGCTTCTGTTACTATATTTGTAAGATCCAGGGTTGTCTGGAATTTGTTTGTGTGAATTTTTCTGAGTTTTGAAGCAGGGTTTTTTAACTTTTCCCGGTGTGATTTTTGTAACCTAGCTTTGTGTTTATTCAGTAGTCCCCTGATTAGACACTAATGTGCTTCCCAAACTGTCATGTCTTGAATGTCTACTGTTGAGTTAAGTTGAAAGTATTCAAGTAATAGCTTTTTCTATTTCTGTCTTAATTAGTGAATCATCCAAAAGATAGTCGTCTAGACGCCACTGGAATGGTACAAAGGGAGTTTCAGCCATTCCATGATACATGTCACTGGTGTGTGGTCCGACCAGGTGATTGGTAGGAATATTGTCAATTTGATTAAAGATAAGATCGTAGTGTCTATAAAGAAGTAAGTCTAATCAGTAGTATGTGTGGTGAGGATGCAAGAAGAAGGTATAATCTTTTTTTGGTTGGGTTGAATAAACGCCAAACGTATATTGCTAAGTTTTCTCAGGTGGATGCTAGTAATTTTTTTATCTTTTTTTCAGACATTAGCAGATCCCCTAGAGTTGTGACTAAGGAGGGGCCCCTCCAGTATGGCAATTGTGCTAGCTGTAGGCCGTGATCCGCCGTACTAGTGTTGTCCTCTGGTATAGAGTGTGGAGCTTTTTGGGCTAAGAACTCTCCTATGTGACCCCGATGGGAGCAATCACTATGCTTTTATATTAAAAAATTGTATCTTAGTCAGAAGAAAAGGAAATTATCAGGTATAGCATAATTTATGTTTTTCTTCTTAAGATGGAAAGAGTCCACAGCTGCATTCATTACTTTTGGGAAAACAATACCCAGAGCTATAGAGGACACTGAATGCCAAGACGGGTAGGGGTACAATAGGCGACCCCTACTAAGGGACACCAGGCCTGAACCTCTACTCAACAAAAAATCCTGCATCATCCGAAGCCGAGGAAAAAATGTTTTAAAGGAACAGCCCCAATGACACTGACATGCAGCTAGTCCAGAGCCAAACTAGAGACTGCAAAATGGGACCTTGACTGAGCCAACAGTCCACCAAGAGACACGTCACCCAACAGACGTCCCCCAACAAGCACACCTCACAAATGAAGGGGAAACCAGCCAAAATCCTCAAGGGGTTGAGCCAAAGGAGGACCGGAGGAAACTGAAAGGTCCCATAATAGAAAAAAGAACACCTCCAAGAGTGGGCCCACTCACAGAGACCCAAATGGACCCAAACAGGGAAGAAGGCCATGCCGATACCAAGCAAAACCCGGGATAAAACGGAGACAGAAAAGACGTCTCCCCATCATCCTATAAGCATGATGCAACTAAAGAGTCAAAGTTCTCCCAGTGCCTGCCCATAGAATACCAAAGTTATTCGACTGTGAAAAACGTGTAATAGGACCCAGGCGAAAACCCCCAAGTTTGAGAACACAGAGTCCATAACAGGACGTACACAAAAGGGAGCTTGCAAGGAAAAAAAGGGCGGTCATCAGAACAGACCGCACAAAACAGCCCCTCGACAGAGGGCCCGCTCCAGGCAACCCAAGTCACCGACCAACTTACAGGTCCCTAAAAAGGCCCCCAGAGTAGGAGAGTATACCCTCAGAACCACCCAAGGGAAGAGTAAACCCTTTCCTGTCAAAGGAACAACGGAGAAAGGAAAAACCATCTCCTAGCAGACTGAGCTATCAGGATAGACACAGCCTCACCATCCATAGAGAACTGCGACCCTTAGATCGCTCTGACATCCTGACCTGCAGACCCACACTCAGCTGGATCAACCCAGCCACAGGAATCCAATACAGGCGGAAATACCCGGGACAATAGGCACGAGCATATTCTCAAAGAAATGTCTGGACTCTGCAGATGGGCAATCTCCAACATGATCTGAAAGCGAAAACCATGCTGCAAGCTCCTGGGGAACATGTCCCCCGCGTGGAGGAACCATAAACTGGGTTACCCGCATGTGTAGGAGGAATAATCGGTAGGGAACTCACCCCCTGGAAGACAGACCCCAGAGGGCGGATGGCTCAGCAGATCCCTGATTCCCTGAGCCCGAGGAACCGGGTGCTCTCATATGCATATGGAACAAAACTGGTTGACAGGAGTCAATGAGACCAAACCGGATTCGTCACCGGACACAGAATCTGAATTCTGATATCATAATCGTCTCGGTATCAGAATCCTCCGTAACTGAATCTGAAATGGGCCCAGGCTCAGCATCAAAATCCCCCATAACTGTAAAAAGGATTAGGAATATGGACTAGACACAGTAAAAAACAAAAATGGCACCTGACACCACCAATGGCTGGGGCACTCACCACCTCCTATGACCAGACCCCAGCGGACTAGAATATCTCAGTCGCCACTCGGTCGGGAATGCGGAAATGGGAACAGAGCGTAACCATGCCCAGACACAGGGTGAACCGTACAGTCCAAAAAGCGCGCCCAGCCAAAAGGCTGCGTCACTTCTAAAGGGCTCAAAGTTCCAAACCACGAGCCCATAAACCTCACTCATAAGCAGGTTGAATCACATAACAAACATGATTATAAACTCCCCTATCCAATAACCCCCCTCATGAGATATTAACCCTCGATTCAAAGATACTAACAGAGACTCACTGAGACCCTTATGTTATAAGTTAAAACCACAAGGTGATAGCCTCACGGGAAACATTCACATTACAGTACATTGAATAAAGTAAAATGAAACGATCTTACCGGAATCAACGCCGTGGAACAGGAACACAGCCTTTCTATTGTGAGGGATAGTAGCATCGCCTCCACCATGGACTTGAGAGAAGAAAGCAGGCAGCGAAGCGAAGTTCGACAATGCCAATTGCTGGAGGAGCTGTTAACATGAGTCGGGATGGTTTTGCAGAAAGAAACTTCCTGCATCTCTGGACTCTAACTTTCATCCAAGCCCTCACTGAGAGACTGTCAGGACTACTTTAACAAACTCCTGTTCCATGTCGAACAGTACTACTCTCCATAAGAGACAAAAACAATAAAATTAAAAATTCTGACATGTCTCTGCCAACCTCCTGGGACGAAAGCAAAGAATGACTGGGGGATGAGGGGAGTGGGAGGAGTAGTTAAGCCTTTGGCTGGGGTGTCTTTGCCTCCTCCTTGTGGCCAGGTTCTTATTTTCTCAAAAGTAATGAATGCAGCTGTGGACTTTTTCCATTTAAGAAGATAATGGCCATATTCTGCTTAGCCAGTCACCAACTTACAAGGGCCTAGATTTGGAGTTTTTTGCGTTAGCCGTGAAAACCAGCGTTAGAGGCCCCTAACGCTGGTTTCTTATGGACTCTGGTATTTAGAGTTCATTTTACCGACACTCAAAAATCACCCAACGCTCAAATTTCTACCGACAACTCAGACCCAGTAGTAAACATATACCGACAAAATAAACATTCACGAATCACAAAACAAATATTACCCAAAGTACACTTACACTCATACAAACACTACACTATATTTATTTTTAAGATTTATTAATTTTTCATCAAAATACAAAGGATCAAAGTTGCGAGATCTCGGGTGTTAGAAAAAAAAACTACACAAATCCATTTTCCCATTGACTTACATTGACACACGGGAAAAGACCCTCATATACCTACATCTAACTAATAAGATTATCACAAATATACACTCATCGATGCATACAAACAATATACACCACATGACATACAAAAAATATTTATTTATTACAAAAAGAACATGATTATAGTTACTTTTTCACACAAGCTCATGACGTCACTCACTTTTACGAGGAAAACCAGTCTTTGAAAAAAAAAATTACCAAATTTTAGAGCCTCTCAATTGACTTCTAGTGGGAAACACGTGCTCGTGCACGTGAAACACACATTTCCCTGAATGCACGCAAATAGCATAGACCGAAAAACTCCAAATACCAGCGCTAGAAAATACATGCTTTTATGCGTTAGACCCAGCTATGATAAATAGATCAAAAAATGACTATTTCCCTATGGTGGATTTATGGATTGTACTTATTGAATATTCACAACACCATTAAATTGTTTCAGACTTTTATATTACATCAACTACAAATCAACATCACTAGTAACAAACTTTTTTTTATCAAAATATTACATTTAAACGGACACAAAAATAATGTAAACTTTTCAGGATTCACAAACATTACACAATGGGAAACAATTCTCATTTTCCTTTATTATTGCATTTCATTTATTCAACTCATATGCTTGCAGCAACTGCATATCTACATAGGCTTAACACATGATCAGTCATGGATGCACATACATTACTTTTAACATTCACTCATACATGTGCATTCAAATGATGGGGGAAAAACACATTACATTGTCTCTAGGAATCACAAAACAGAACATATGGATTTTACTGTACTTTTAACATCATGATTCCATCACAATAAACCATTAGGAATTACGTACAAGAATAACATCATTACACCAGATTACAGATGTCACTTTATGGGAAGGAACAACAATGCCAGACCGCTATATAGAAGTCAGCATATGTGGGACACAATCACAATATATACGTACATGTACATAACATGCATCACACATCACGCAACCACAAAGCACACATTTAGATTTTATTCAGCACACAATAACAATGTAGCACAATACAACAACACAATGAGGATTTCAGAACTACATAGGCAGGTTAATAATATCATGACGTCATTAGAAGATTCAACCATACACATCACAGATTCACGACTGTACCGCCCCTTTCAGAAATTTACCACTCAATACTACAATACAACATATACGTAAATAACAGTTTGGAACAGCATTATTATGGAGATTTGAATGGGACAATTAATAAATATTGTCAGATCGCAAATCACTTATATATACAATACTACAGATGACAGCCGGAAGTTCAGAATTATTATGCAGATTTTAATGGGACGCGTACAATATTGACATCTCGGCAATCACTTATATATACAATACTCCAGATGACAGCCGGAAGTTATTCAGTATTAGTGCCATTTGAATGGGACGCATACAATATTGACAGCTCGGCAATAACTTATATATACAATACTACAGATGACAGACGGGAAGTTCTGAATTCTTATTTCAATTTTAAAGGGACGCATACAATATTGACAGCTCGGAAATCACTTATATATACAATACTACAGATGGCAGACGGGAAGTTCTGAATTATTATTGCGATTTGAAAGGGACGCATACAATATTGACAGCTCGGCAATCACTTATATATACAATACTACAGATGACAGCCGGAAGTTATTCAGCATTAGTGCGATTTTAAAGGGACGCATGCAATATTGACAGCTCGGCAATCACTTATATATACAATACTACAGATGACAGCCGGAAGTTCTGAATTATTATTGCGATTTTAAAGGGACGCGTACAATATTGACAGCTCGGCAATCACTTATATATACAATACTACAGATGGCAGCAGGAAGATCTTCAGTGTTATTGCGATTTTAATGGGATGCATACAATATTCAACGATAAAAGTTTAGTGGGAGATACTCTTCAAATATGCAAACTACGATGCAAACAAATATGCATAATTTTTCGTGTTGTGTCCGGGACTTACCCCATATGAGCTCCAGTCGCCCCCTTATTAACGAACCTTCTGTGTCAGAGCTCTGGGCTGCCGGAGGACCTACACGGTCACGATCAAAGATATATCGATGGGCTAATAGCTCCAAAAGACATCCGGCACTCACATGCGGCTTTAGCAGCGTTCCTGTCTTGCCAAGCGCGTCCTCTGACGTCAGTCGTGACGTGACGGGAATCTCCAGTCGGGGGGGCGGTGCTCACTCTTCACCCGGGTTTAACAACAAGTTACTAATGCACAGAGGCTAAGCAGATCCAAGTGCTGGTGCAAAAGCGAAAAAGTCACAAAGAAGGGCAGGATCCAGCTTTAGTTCAAAATAAAATCCAACTTTTATTGGGCTCAGTTAAAACGCCAAATAGGCTAGAAGACAGCATTAACAAGATAGGTGTGTGTGAGCGTGACACCAAAGCTTACATGTTTCGGCACGCAGCCGTAATCATAGCCATAGGTGTCACGCTCACACACACCTATCTTGTTAATGCTGTCTTCTAGCCTATTTGGCGTTTTAACTGAGCCCAATAAAAGTTGGATTTTATTTTGAACTAAAGCTGGATCCTGCCCTTCTTTGTGACTTTTATGCATACAATATTGACAGCTCGGCAATCACTTATATATACAATACTACAGATGACAGCCGGAAGTTATTCAGCATTAGTGCGATTTGAAAGGGACGCATACAATATTGACAGCTCGGCAATCACTTATATATACAATACTACAGATGACAGCCGGAAGTTATTCAGTATTAGTGCCATTTTAAAGGGACGCATACAATATTGACTGCTCGGCAAGCACTTATATATATACAATACTACAGATGGCAGATGTTACTTTATCGTTTACAAACAATATTGCAGCAACATTGATCGATCACATTCGATGCACATTATACACAACTATGCACTTTCATTCATGTTAGCCTGGACGTGTGCTTGTTACTATAAGATCGCGTTTAAGAAATATTGATTATGCATATGATCAAACATTACAAACATGCACTGTATGTGTGATATTTGACACTTTCACATTGAGATTCATTGTTGGAAAACAACATTTCAGCAAACAACAAAAAAACGCCCACTGTGAAAGCATTCGCGCCGCTCACATACAAACAAGTGAATACAATTAGCAATCATTACAAACTCACTACCATAGGGGTTAATAACTTTAGTATACTGGCGGTGATATCGGGAGCGGCAGATTAGGGGTTAATACCTTTATTTAGGTGGTGGCAATATCGGGAGTGGCAGATTAGGGGTTAATGACTGTAGGCAGGCGTCGGCGATGTCGAGGGCAGCAGATTAGGGGTGTTTAGACGTAGGGTTTATGTTAGGTTTAAACGCTAGTTTTTTCCCCCATAGACATCAAGGGGGCTGCGTTACGAAGCTTTTCTTTCCGCGATCGCAGGCGTTAGACTTTTTCTGACCGCTCTCCCTATTGATGTCTATGGGGAAAGCGTGCAGGAGCACGTCAAAACAGCATTTGTTTTTGGTGCGGTATGGAGCTTAAAAGCACCACTTTGGTTGCGTTCATCAATTTCCCTATAGCGCTCAAAACTCGTAATCTAGGCTTTAGTTTATAATAAACAGTTTAACATAGGTAAAACTAGTGTATTTAGTATTCAAAAGTGAACTTGGTGCTTTTTAATTGCAAATATATTGTATGTCTTACAAGTAGGCTAATAGGAAGCATATGTAGATGAAGGGGGAAAGAGAGAGAAAAGCAGAAAGGGAGAGTGAGAGGGGAGAAGAAAAAAAAGGGGGGAGGCAATTGTTGTGTTCTAGAGAGAGTTGCATTTCATGAATCTCAACTTTTCCTCTCTTCATGTAATAGTATCTTTCTATTTGAGACCTGGTTTTTCCACATTTCCACGGTGGGAACTTCTATAGATTTCCACCTCCAGGGCATAAGGGCTTTAGCGCTATTGAGCATGATGTAGAGCAAGGATTTTTTAGGTTTGTTTAGTATATTAGGTAATGCAAGAAATATGAGAATGCATTTTGTACTCGTGTGTCAAGTATCCCTTTAATCGCAGTCACAACGTCTGACTAAAATGTGCCTAGCTTTTTACAAGGCCACCAGATGTGTATTAGGTTAGCTTCCTCTCCGCATCCCCTCCATCACCTCCTATTGCTTTTCCTATAAAGCTTAAAGTTCATCTCAATGATACCGTCTGAGACATTTGCCTCTTTGTGACTTTTGAAGACCTTGTCCCATTCCTTATGGCTAATGTGTCTATCACATCCTCTGTCTATTAAAATGTGTATGAGGGGTATACAGTTCCACTATTCGTGATAAGTATTTTATATATATATATATTAGAAATGGTGTGTCTGGGTTGCATTTGCTGAAAAGGGTTGCGTTTTTTGAAAGCAGTGAGGGATCGGCTTCTGTTCTTTCTTTGTTTATGTGTTTGAATGAAGTGTGCCAGTTGTGCGTACTTAAACCATGATGGGAACAACTCATTGTCATTCCTGATGAGGTTTTCTCATGGCAAAAGTTTATTTCCTATCATTATATCTTTTAAGATGTATTCTTTAATGTTGGTGATGGGGTTTTGTGGGGTGAGGTAATCCAATGTTGGCAAGTCTGGGTTGCGTCTGTATGGTGTCATGGGTGAGTATAAAGTGGATATATGAGTGGATGTTTTAGGTAATTTGTCCCATACTGCAAATAATTCTGTCCAGAGTTTGTATAGGTCAATCTCTGAAGGTCTCTTAGCAGGTGGAAACCAGGCAAGAATGCCCATGTTTTCCATTCGTAAGATCTCTCTGTCAAGTTTAATCCATTTTTTGTCTGCTGAATTGTGACACCACTCCACCAAACATTATAGTATTATGGCTTGTCTGTATAGTTCAATGTTTGGAACCCCTATTTCACCTCTGTCTCTAGGGAGAAACATTGTATTTTTAGGGATGTGTGGTCTTATTTTCTGATAGATGTATTGTCTTATAATGGCTTGTAAGCTTGGTAAATAAAGTTGGGGCAGAGGGATAGGTACTGTTTGTAAAAGATACAAAATTTGTGGTAGTATATTCATTTTAATTACTTGTGTATTGCCCAGCCATGAGATATGTGTGTTACTCCAGCTAGATAGATCGTCTGTTATTTTGTCTTTAAAAGATTTATAGTTGGCTTGGAAAAAGGGTTGGCAGTTAAGAATGTTCCTAAGTATTTCATTTTGTGGGGTTGAACAACTAAGGAGCAAGTGGCTTCGAGTTTGGTTAAGGTTTCATGAGGTAAAGTAATGTTTAAAACTTCAGATTTGGAGACGTTTAAGTGGAAATGTTTTCCATATTAAGTAAATTTGTCTAGTAGCATTGGTAAAGTGTATTCCATGAGAATAATAGTATTGTTTGTGTGCCAATGTCTTGTTTTGTTGTTCTGATTGCAGGAAATTTTGTAAGTCAGTTCGGGCTTCTGTTACTATATTTGTAAGATCCAGGTTGTCTGGAAGTTGTTTGTGTGAATTTTCTGAGTTTTGAAGCAGGGTTTTTTAACTTTTCCCGGTGTGATTTTTGTAATCTAGCTTTGTGTTTATTCAGTAGTCCCCTGATTAGACACTAATGTGCTTCCCAAACTGTCATGTCTTGAATGTCTACTGTTGAGTTAAGTTGAAAGTATTCAATAATAGCTTTTTCTATTTCTGTCTTAATTAGTGAATCATCCAAAAGATAGTCGTCTAGACGCCACTGGAATGGGACAAAGGGAGTTTCAGGCCATTCCATGATACATGTCACTGGTGTGTGGTCAGACCAGGTGATTGGTAGAATATTGGTCAATTTGATTATAGATAAGATCGTAGTGTCTATAAAGAAGTAATCTAATCAGTAGTATGTGTGGTGAGGATGCAAGAAGAAGGTATAATCTTTTTTTGGTTGGGTTGAATAAACGCCAAACGTATATTGCTAAGTTTCTCAGGTGGATGCTAATAATTTTTTAATCTTTTTTTCAGACATTAGCAGATCCCCCAGAGTTGTGACTAAGGAGGGCCCCTCCAGTATGGCCATTGTGCTAGCTGTAGGCCGTGATCCGGCCGTACTAGTGTTGTCCTCTGGTATAGAGTGTGGAGCTTTTTGGGCTAAGAACTCTCCTATGTGACCCCGTTGGGAGCAATCATCTATGCTTTTATATTAAAAATTGTATCTTAGTCAGAAGAAAAGGAAATTATCAGGTAAGCATAATTTATGTTTTTCTTCTTAAATGGAAAGAGTCCACAGCTGCATTCATTACTTTTGGGAAAACAATACCCAAGCTATAGAGGACACTGAATGCCAAGACGGTAGGGTACAATAAGCGACCCCTACTAAGGACACCAGGCCTGAACCTCTACTCAACAAAAAATCCTGCATCATCCGAAGCCGAGAAAAAATGTTTTAAAGGAACAGCCCCAATGACACTGACATGCAGCTAGTCCAGAGCCAAACTAGAGACTGCAAAATGGACTTGACTGAGCCAACAGTCCACCAAGAGACACCGTCACCCAACAGACGTCCCCCAACAAGCATCCCTCACAAATGAAGGGGAAACCAGCCAAAATCCTCAAGGGGTTGAGCCAAAGGAGGACCGAGGAAACTGAAAGGTCCCATAATAGAAAAAAGAACACCTCCAAGAGTGGGCCCAGCTCACAGAGACCCAAATGGACCCAAACAGGGAAGAAGGCCATGCCGATACCAAGCAAAACCCGGGATAAAACCGGGTACGGAGACAGAAAAGACGTCTCCCCATCATCCTATAAGCATGGATGCAACTAAAGAGTCAAAGTTCTCCCAGCGCCTGCCCATAGAATACCAAAGTATTCGACTGTGAAAAACGTGTAATAGACCAAGGCGAAAACCCCAAGTTTGAGAACACAGAGTCCATAACAGGACGACACAAAGGGAGCTTGCAAGGAAAAAAAGCGGTCATCAGAACAGACCGCACAAAACAGCCCCTCGACAGAGGGCCCGCTCCAGGCAACCCAAGTCACCGGACCAACTTACAGGTCCCTAAAAAGGCCCCCAGAGTAGGAGAGTATACCCTCAGAACCCGAAGGAAGAGTAAACCCTTTCCTGTCAAAGGAACAAGGAGAAAGGAAAAACCATCTCCTAGCAGACTGAGCTATCAGGATAGACACAGCTCACCATCCATAGGAGACTGCGACCCTTAGATCGCTCTGATCAACCCAGCCACAGGAATCCAATACAGGCGGAATACCCGGGACAATAGGGCATGAGCATATTCTCAAAGAAATGTCTGGACTCTGCAGATGGGCAATCTCCAACATGATCTGAAAGCGAAAACCATGCTGCAAGCTCCTGGGGGAACATGCCACCCCGCGTGGAGGAACCATAAACTGGGTTACCCGCATGTGTAGGAGGAATAATCAGTAGGGAACTCACCCCCTGGAAGACAGGACCCCAGAGGCGGATGGCTCAGCAGATCCCTGATTCCCTGAGCCCGAGGAACCGGGTGCTCTCATATGGCATATGGAACAAAACTGGTTGACAGGAGTCAATGAGACCAAACCGGATTCGTCACCGGACACAGAATCTGAATCTGATATCATAATCGTCTCGGTATCAGAATCCTCCGTAACTGAATCTGAAATGGGCCCAGGCTCAGCATCAGAATCCCCCATAAGTGTAAAAAGGATATAGGAATATGGACTAGACACAGTAAAAAACAAAAATGGCACCTGACACCACAAATGGCTGGGGCACTCACCACCTCCTATGACCAGACCCCAGCGGACTAGAATATCTCAGTCGCCACTCGGTCGGGAATGCGGAAATGGGAACAGAGTGTAACCATGCCCAGACACAGGGTGAACCGTACAGTCCAAAAAGCGCGCCCAGCCAAAAGGCTGCGTCACTTCTAAAGGGCTCAAAGTTCCAAACCACGAGCCCATAAACCTCACTCATAAGCAGGTTGAATCACATAACAAACATGATTATAAACTCCCCTATCCAATAACCCCCCTCATGAGATATTAACCCTCGATTCAAAGATACTAACAGAGACTCACTGAGACCCTTATGTTATAAGTTAAACCCACAAGGTGATAGCCTCACGGGAAACATTCACATTACAGTACATTGAATAAAGTAAAATGAAACGATCTTACCGGAATCAACGCCGTGGAACAGGAACACAGCCTTTCTATTGTGACGGATAGTAGCATCGCCTCCACCATGGACTTGAGAGAAGAAAGCAGGCAGCGAAGCGAAGTTCGACAATGCCAATTGCTGGAGGAGCTGTTAACATGAGTCGGGATGGTTTTGCAGAAAGAAACTTCCTGCATCTCCGGACTCTAACTTTCATCCAAGCCCTCACTGAGAGACTGACAGGACTACTTAAAACTCCTGTTCCATGTCGAACAGTACTACTCTCCATAAGAGACAAAAACAAAAATTAAAAATTCTGACATGTCTCTGCCAACCTCCTGGGACGAAAGGCAAAGAATGACTGGGGGATGAGGGGAGTGGGAGGAGTATTTAAGCCTTTGGCTGGGGTGTCTTTGCCTCCTCCTGGTGGCCAGGTTCTTATTTCTCAAAAGTAATGAATGCAGCTGTGGACTTTTTCCATTTAAGAAGATAATGGCCATATTCTGCTTAGCCAGTCACCAACTTACAAGGGCCTAGATTTGGAGTTTTTGCGTTAGCCGTGAAAACCAGCGTTAGAGGCCCCTAACGCTGGTTTCTTATGGACTCTGGTATTTAGAGTTCAGTTACCGACACTCAAAAATCACCCAACGCTCAAATTTCTACCGACAACTCAGACCCAGTAGTAAACATATACCGACAAAATAAACATTCACAAATCACAAAACAAATATTACACAAAGTACACTTACACTCATACAAACACTACACTATATTTATTTTTAAGATTTATTAATTTTTCATCAAAATACAAAGGATCAAAGTTGCGAGATCTCGGGTGTTAGAAAAAAAACTACACAAATCCATTTTCCCATTGACTTACATTGACACACGGGAAAAGACCCTCATATACCTACATCTAACTAATAAGATTATCACAAATATACACTCATCGATACATACAAATAATATACACCACATGACATACAAAAAATATTTATTTATTACAAAAAGAACACAATTTAGTTACTTTTTCACACAAGCTCATGACGTCACTCACTTTACGAGGAAAACCAGTCTTTGAAAAAAAAATTACCAAATTTTAGAGCCTCCATTGACTTCTATTCGGAAGACGTGCTCGTGCACGCGAAACCCACATTTCCCTAACGCACGCAAATAGCGTAGACCGAAAAACTCCAAATACCAGCGCTAGAAAATACATGCTTTTATGCGTTAGACCCAGCTATGATAAATAGATCAAGAAATGACTATTTCCCTATGGTGGATTTATGGATTGTACTTATTGAATATTCACAACACCATTAAATTGTTTCAGACTTTTATATTACATCAACTACAAATCAACATCACTAGTAACAAACTTTTTTTTATCAAAATATTACATTTAAACGGACACAAAAATAATGTAAACTTTTCAGGATTCACAAACATTACACAATGGGAAACAATTCTCATTTACCTTTATTATTGCATTTCATTTATTCAACTCATATGCTTGCAGCAACTGCATATCTACATAGGCTTAACACATGATCAGTCATGGATGCACATACATTACTTTTAACATTCACTCATACATGTGCATTCAAATGATGGGGGAAAAACACATTACATTCTCTCTAGGAATCACAAAACAGAACATATGGATTTTACTGTACTAACATCATGATTCCATCACCAGAAACCATTAGGAATTACGTACAAGAAAAACATCATTACACCAGATTACAGATGTCACTTTATGGGAAGGAACAACAATGCCAGACCGCTATATAGAAGTCAGCATATGTGGGACACAATCACAATATATACGTTCATGTACATAACATGCATCACACATCACGCAACCACAAAGCACACATTTAGATTTTATTCAGCACACAATAACAATGTAGCACAATACAACAACACAATGAGGATTTCAGAACTACATAGGCAGGTTAATAATATCATGACGTCATTAGAAGATTCAACCATACACATCACAGATTCACGACTGTACCGCCCCTTTCAGAAATTTACCACTCAATACTACAATACAACATATACGTAAATAACAGTTTGGAACAGCATTATTATGGAGATTTGAATGGGACAATTAATAAATATTGTCAGATCGCAAATCACTTATATATACAATACTACAGATGACAGCCGGAAGTTCAGAATTATTATGCAGATTTTAATGGGACGCGTACAATATTGACATCTCGGCAATCACTTATATATACAATACTCCAGATGACAGCCGGAAGTTATTCAGTATTAGTGCCATTTGAATGGGACACATACAATATTGACAGCTCAGCAATCACTTATATATACAATACTACAGATGACAGACGGGAAGTTCTGAATTCTTATTTCAATTTTAAAGGGACGCATACAATATTGACAGCTCGGAAATCACTTATATATACAATACTACAGATGGCAGACGGGAAGTTCTGAATTATTATTGCGATTTGAAAGAGACGCATACAATATTGACAGCTCGGCAATCACTTATATATACAATACTACAGATGACAGCCGGAAGTTATTCAGCATTAGTGCGATTTTAAAGGGAAGCATGCAATATTGACAGCTCGGCAATCACTTATATATACAATACTACAGATGACAGCCGGAAGTTCTGAATTATTATTGCGATTTTAAAGGGACGCGTACAATATTGACAGCTCAGCAATCACTTATATATACAATACTACAGATGGCAGCAGGAAGATCTTCAGTGTTATTGCGATTTTAATGGGATGCATACAATATTGACAGCTCTGCAATCACTTATATATACAATACTACAGATGACAGCCGGAAGTTATTCAGCATTAGTGCGATTTGAAAGGGACGCATACAATATTGACAGCTCGGCAATCACTTATATATACAATACTACAGATGACAGCCGGAAGTTATTCAGTATTAGTGCCATTTTAAAGGGACGCATACAATATTGACTGCTCGGCAATCACTTATATATATACAATACTACAGATGTTACTTTATCGTTTACAAACAATATTGCAGCAACATTGATCGATCACATTCGATGCACATTATACACAACTATGCACTTTCATTCATGTTAGCCTGGACGTGTGCTTGTTACTATAAGATCGCGTTTAAGAAATATTGATTACGCATATGATCAAATATTACAAACATGCACTGTATGTGTGATATTTGACACTTTCACATTGAGATTCATTGTTGGAAAACAACATTTCAGCAAACAACAAAAAAACGCCCACTGTGAAAGCATTCGCGCCGCTCACATACAAACAAGTGAATACAATTAGCAATCATTACAAACTCACTACCATTGGACTAATTGTACTATAAATCCCCCAAACAACATGGCCAAAGCATCACTTGTGATCCACATCAGATCAAGTGCATACCTTGTTACGCTGTTTTGAAAGATGGATGACGATGACATGGTAGACACTGCTGGTGCTGCTATTGGCGAACTAGCTGTTGATCGAATCAGGCAGCCTCAGCGGCTCAGACTGAGACGAAGGGGTCGTCTGGTTCGAGGTCCTCCTGTCTACAGGGTGAGACCCACCTTGGAAAACATGAGCGACTTTGAGGTTTATGATAATTATCGGCTCAATCGCGAACAGCTCATTGGCCTTTACGATCTTCTTAAACCTCATTTGGAGCCACGTATAAGAATAAGGACTGCTGTTCCCGTCATGAGTAAGATGCTAAGTTGTCTATACGTCCTGGCCTCCGGGAGTTTTCAATCCGGAGAAATGTACATGCATGGCCTGTCTCAAGGTACATTCTCTGTGGTGTTTGATAACTTTCTGGACGCCATGGTACGTATCAGTAAGCATTACATAGGATTCCCACAGAATAATGGTGATTGGAGGCGCCTGAAGCGGGAATTCTTTGATATTGCTGAATTGCCCAATGTCTTGGGAGCCATTGATTGTACCCACATTGCGCTGCATGCTCCAATTGATGACTTGCCCTTCAGAAATCACAAACATTTTCATAGCCTCAACGTGCAGTATGTTTGTGACGCACGGATGAGGATTATGCATGTGTGTGCGAATTTTGGAGGAGCTTGTCATGATGCCCGCATCCTCTCTCTGTCGTCCCTGTGGAGACCGTTTGAGGAAAGACAAATGCCCCCTGGTTATCTCATTGGTGAGTATTTGTGCACAACATGGTTAATTAGTTTGACAATTGCCACTGTAGTTTTAAAATGTTAGCGTAATGTTCAGCTATCGGATGCAATTTAACCATTTATTTTATTTTCCCGCTAATGTCTACTTTTAGTCAATGCAGATATGTAGCATGTCTTACCTTAAATGCTCAGAGAATGCAATGTAACCATTTAGTTTGCATTTTACACAAGGTTTGGTTTAGGAGAAATACGCATATGTAGCATGTTTTAGCTGAAATGGCAAGATATTAGCTAATGCAATTTAACCATGTCATTGTCTCTTTCCGCTAATGTCTTTTAGTTCAATGCAGATATGTAGCATCTCTTACCTTAAATGCTCAGATAGAGAATGCAATGTAACCATTTAGTTGGCATTTTACACAAGGTTTGGTTTAGTAGAAATACGCATATGTAGCATGTCTTAGCTGAAATGGCAAGATATTAGCTAATGCAATTTAACCATGTCATTGTCTCTTTCCGCTAATGTCTACTTTTAGTTCAATGCAGATATGTAGCATGTCTTACCTTAAATGCTCAGATAGAGAATGCAATGTAACCATTTAGTTGCCATTTTACACAAGGTCTGGTTTAGGAAAAATACGCATATGTAGCATGTCTTAGCTGAAATGGGAAGATAGAGAATAATGTTGAACTAGATTATTCTTTTACAAATTAAACATTTGTTAGTGGATTATCGTGTACAAAAAGTTTTATTGGACTCCAAATACTATTTTGAGGATTCTGTTTAAATTATGTTCTGTTCATAATTTATAGGTGATTCTGGGTACATGAGCCGGCCTTGGCTCATTACCCCCTTGCGTAGCCCAACTGATGTGTCTGAGGAGCGCTACAATAGGGCTCATAAGAGAACCAGGGCGGTGGTTGAACGGATGTTCGGGCTCCTGAAGATGAGGTTCAGGTGCCTTGACAGGTCGGGAGGAGCCCTCCAGTACAACCCATAGAAGGTGGCTAAGATCGTTGTAGCCTGTAGCGTCCTGCATAATATTGCACAGCGGGCTGGGATGCTGCAGGGTGTCCCGGTGCACCGAAACCTCCTCAGAGATGAGGAGGATGATCCTGTTCTAGAGGGGCCATTCCGGGACGAGGGGCTCAATGTCAGAGCAGACATCATCAACCGCCACTTTAGACGGTAAATAATAGAAGTTAGACTGGAGTATTGTCAATATATGTGAACTCTAGGGAAATGACAAGTAGAGAATTGTGCAAACATGTTAGGATTGTTCATCAAATGCTAAAAATGTGTTTCATTTATTAATATAGGTGATGCTCTGGGCATTGGGTCCTGTAGCGAGTCTTTGCCACCTGGTTTTTAAAGAGGACTTCAGCTGGTAAGTATAAATGTATGGACTGTTGCTGGCATGAATTGTACACAAATACATCATATGGCATACATTTTGTAAACTAGTATTTAGTTTACACATTACTTAAAATGTAAATACTCAGAAAGGGATCCTCTAGCATAACTATCCTCTATCATGACTATGGTTCAATGTCACACATTAGAGGTTCGTTATGCTCAATATGACTCATCTTCACACTTGATAGAACATAACACAAGATGCTACACACGCTTAGTAAGCTAGTGAAAGAAATTGATTATGAAATGGGGGGTGTTAGAGGGGTACAGAACTGATTCACACACTTGTAGTAATTTTTATTAAACTTTTTCTGCCATTAGGGAGCTGACTTAATCTAAAGACTGAAAGGGAAGAATTAGAAGCCTGACAGTGAAGATTGCCCAGACTGACAGTGGAAAAAGCCAAGATTGAAATTGAAGTATACCAATGGGATCATGTCTGGCATTATCTTTCAAATCTGCTGACCTTGAAAACCATACAAAGACATGTTCACATGGTAAGTGCATACTATTTGATAGAATAAGGCTGTGGAGGCATCCTATTGGAGACACTTAGATTATTTTCTAATTTTTAGATGGTATTTCACAGTCCTCTATTTTTGAACTGATGAATAAGACACCTATTGAAGATCAACTGTTTACCCCTGAATTGACTTTCAAAGACCATGCATTATCCAGGTTGGTGTACCAATGCATGCTAGTTAAGAATCACAGGAAGAATGTTGAATATTAGTAGCTTACATACATTAGTCATATTTAATTCATAATTAGATATTTAGGGATCACAATCAGACACTTAGATGATTTTACTTTTTTAGATGGTATTTCAGTCCTCTATTTTATGAACTGATGAATAAGACACCTATTGAAGATCAACTGTTTACCCCTGAATTGACTTTCAAAGACCATGCATTATCCAGGTTGGTGCACCAATGCATGCTAGTTAAGAATCACAGGAAGAATGTTGAATATTAGTAGCTTACATACATTAGTCATATTTAGTTCATAATTAGATATTTAGGGATCACAATCAGAAAAAGGAATACATATTATAGTTGATATAGAGGTATTTGAATGGACATGAAATATTACATTTATGTTCAGCATACATATATATTATTGAAATGTGATATACATTATTATGTATAATTAGAAATTCAGATATTTAAATTTAATTTTTATTACACAATATAATGGTGTATGTTTATTTTATTTATTTTTAAATTTAATTAATAAATATCTTGATAAAATGTAGAACAAAGTTAGAGCATAGACACAAGATGATTGTAAATGTATTTTATGAATATTTGACAACGTGTGTATTAACTTTGTTAAAATTTTCTTTTTTAATTTCAGATTGTCATCTGATGACTTCCAGGAATATATTTTTTGTTTTTGTTTCAGAAACTTTTAATTTTTTAAATGGTAATAATAAACATTTTATTATTAAATACACTCTTTTGAACAGATTATAATAAATATCCATATAATCTGTCAATAAAAAACAATTTGACTCCCATGACTGGTAGTTGGCTATTTGACAAGCACATGCATAAGATCAAATAATGCATTAATTTTTTAAAATCCACTGATTCAGAGAATATTAAATTAAACTATCTTTTTTAAATTAATTGGGGAGTGAGATCCATCAATGCTTTTCTTTTGAAATTCTTAGATGTTAAAAAAATTTCGGATATGTAGTCAAAATTTGACATAAATTATTTTGTTTCACTTTTAAGAAGGGGAAGTGGTTCAATTACATTAAAGTGACAGTGTTGTTGAATGTAAAATTAATTTTATAAGATCTTGTATCTTCCTTAGGTATCTCAAAACATTATTTTCTAAACTTTCTTAATTTTTACATTTATAAATGGTAGGTCATTTAACTTCATATTTTTCACAAGCTAGTTATTGGATGCCAGGTTAATAGATTTAATTTTCTAGTGGAGTCATTTAACTATAGTTATTAATATTATGCAGTTTTTAAAATCTTACCTATTGGGTTAGACATCACATATCTATATATAATTTTCATTCCCCTTTAGTTTATTTTGACAATGTTAAATCAACATTCAAAATGTTTTGGTCCTTAAAGGGACATTCACAAAGTATATTGTGTATTGATTTTTAAAAAATTCATAAAAGAATTTAAACATATTTAGAAAGTACTATAGAATTACATTCAGTCTTTAAATATACCTCGAAAAAGATACATCAATGCACATATCTTAGTCAATTACATAAGGCATCTATGTGCAACCAACAATCAGCATCAAAATAGCCTATGTAGATATGTATTTAATCCAAGAATATATATAATTACAATCTAATGATTGAATAACAAAACATATTAAGTTGTTCAAATATTATAATCTTATCCAAAAATGCATACATAACATATAGCTTAATGTCCCTCTAAGCTGAAGACTACGAAATACATCCTTTACAATATATATTTCAGTCAGTGTGTAAAACAATCCAGAAGTTAATCTAAATATGCTTTACTCATATGTTATACTAATTTAGCAAAAGGAAGGTGCCTAGGTTTCTGATTTTTCAAGCATTATTGTAAAATTTCTCTTTAAAGGGACATGAACTAAAATATACTTAAATGGAGACAGTTAAAAAATTAATGATTTATACATTCTGAATGAGTATTCTATTTTAAGCAACTTTAAAAATTGTCTCATATTATGAATGTTCCTTGTGATGTTGCTATCATTAATTTAAAAATAAGGCATTAAATATATAGTTTATTTGCTTCAGTACTCTGGACAGAACTTGGTTTTTTTGGTTGGATTAATTTATCCAACAATCATCAAGGACAACCCAGGTTTTTTGCAACAATTGTCCGTAATCTAAAATATCATTATTGATTTGCAAAGAAAGATAACAAGATAATTCTTAACATTTGAGAATCGGATTAAATTATAAAGTTGCTTAACATTTCATGCTCAATATGAATCACGAACGCTAAATTTGTTTGGACAGTGTCCCTTTAAGAGATTTAAAGAGTGTATTTACTTCTCTTCTTATCTTGACATACTTTGCTTGAAAAGCATATCGAGATAGGCTCAGTAGATGAAGATTGGTGGATGCACAGAGATGCCTTATGTGATTGGCTCAACCATGTGCATTTAAATTTCTTCTGTTGAGGATATCTAAATACTAAGATAAATTGATTTACATTTTAAAGTCTAAACAATTTTCTATCTCTACAGATCATTTGATACAATTGTTTGTTTGTAATGTCTATTTAAAAATAAAGACGCCATTGCACAATAACATATATGAGCACTTCAGACAAATACAAGCTCGAGGTTTATTTACTAATAACAAACAAACCTGTAGTTTAACATTTATAAACAGATTATCAAAGTTACTGACATTATAACCTGAATTTGAACATTCAGAAATATTGCGTGGGAAACGCATCTTGAAACACCAGATTAGCATCTTTAAACATTAGAGTCTAATGTCACGCAATAGCACACAATCAATGTGCATTATGAAATACATTTAATAGAGCAATATCAATACTTCACAATAAGTAAAGAAATGGATTTTATGAACAATAAAGACATACAATATTAAATGTGTATTTGTATTAAAGAAACAGACCGTTATTAAACCGAAAAATGTATACAACATTTAATAATGTGACAGTATTAGATTTTAAATAGAATTTTATCATTAATATTTAACGGATCACGGATATTAAATCTGCGTCACACATATCCGCATGACAGGCCCATGAGTTACAAATAAGTCTACATGAAAAATGAAGTTACAGCACCACCAGGAGGTATGTGTAAGGAAGTTACTAAGATATGAAACATTAAGGAACGGCCAATCAGAGTTCATCACACAAACACAACTTGAGTCAGGATGGTCTCACAGACATTCTAACAATATTTCAAACTTTTATCCAATCAGATGTACAGATAACTTGTCCCATGGTGCATCTCATGTTTACTTCACCATATAAAAGTCCATTACACGTTGCCATCTTTGTCAGTTCTCTAATGCCTGCAGGCGTACTGTATATATAATTTATATATATATATATCCAGCATATCCGAAAACCCAGCAGGCATGTCAGCTCCCAGGTTCACCAAGCAGGAGAGTGCTGCACTGGTCCACGCCGTCAAGGACTTTTATCCCCAGCTGTTTGGGAACAAGAGGAGGTTGACAGATGCGCCTGTTAAGAAGGCCCTCTGGGAGTCTATCACCAATGCGGTTAGATTGGTGTGTGACGTCCAGAGGAGCCAGGATCAAATCATGAGGAGATTCGGAGATATGAGGTTGCGATTAACAAAAAAAGTCAACCTCATAAGGGACTGGGTACAAGCCCGTAAAAGAGGGGGCCAAAGAAAGGCCCCGCGGAAACTATACCTACTCCCTTATGAGGTGACTTTATGCGAGCTCCTCAATCTCCGGGTCCCCAAAAGATTTCGATCCTCGCCATCCTCGGCCTCCTCTTCTTCCCTCCCAGCTGCGGGATCTGAAAGTTCTGACGCGGGGGCCAGGGCAGCTGCTTCTCCGTCCGGTGGCCTGGGAGGAGATGATGGAGAATCTGAACCAGGTAACTATCCAACTTCATATAATATCTTAATATTTAAATTTTTTTTAAAAATGTGTATATAGTCAGATACTAAACCTATACAGATCTCACAACATACACTACATATGATGTTTAGATATCTGATTTTAGATTAGTGACACATGAAATAGGAATGATGTTTCTTGCACTCTACAGAATATGCGTCACAGAGCGAAAATGGAATTGCGCATACACGTTAACATGGGTTTGCTGTAAGTGGCATTGCTTTACACATGTTGGTCAAATGACGGATGCGTAATTCCGCTTGGAATCATTGCGCAATGATCGCGAAAATGGAATTGCGCATACACGTTAACATGGGTTTGCTGTAAGTGGCATTGCTTTACACATGTCGGTCAAATGACGGATGCGTAATTCCGCTTGGAATCATTGCGCAATGATCGCGAAAATGGAATTGCGCATACACGTTAACATGGGTTTGCTGTAAGTGGCATTGCTTTACACATGTTGGTCAAATGACGGATGCGTAATTCTGCTTGGAATCATTGCGCAATGATCGCGAAAATGGAATTGCGCATACACGTTAACATGGGTTTGCTGTAAGTGGCATTGCTTTACACATGTTGGTCAAATGACAGATGCGTAATTCCGCTTGGAATCATTGCGCAATGATCGCGAAAATGGAATTGCACATACACGTTAACATGGGTTTGCTGTAAGTGGCATTGCTTTACACATGTTGGTCAAATGACGGATGCGTAATTCCGCTTGGAATCATTGCGCAATGATCGCGAAAATGGAATTGCGCATACACGTTAACATGGGTTTTCTGTAAGTGGCATTGCTTTACACATGTTGGTCAAAATGAAATGTGAATTATTATATATGTGAAGAATACAGTATTCTTATTTTCAATATTAGACATAATAAAAAAATAAAAAAGCAGAATCCAAAAAAATTATAACATATGCCCATCAATTGATGAGAATGAAATAACACAAAAAAATAATTTAAGCTACAGTAAACAACACAACTGATTGAAAATAAGAGTACAGGATATATTTATCATGAATTTAATTGAGGAAACAATTAACTCATGGGACTACCAAAGGATTAATAGTTTTTAATTGATTTGCTAATAATGTAAAGATTTTAAACATGGCATGATTTGTATTAATGATATCCATTCCTCATTTAATATATTACAGATATGGATGTTGGTGCTGGATCCTCAAGGCAGGGCTTGTCACAGTATGGTATGTCTCATTTTAATTGACATTTGTCTTAGAAACATGGACAGAACATTACATACTAAATCCACATTGTTCAATATTTATATGTATCTGCAAAATGGATTTTAAAACTTTTTGCAAATAAGAATAAATAAAACAAAAAAATAGGATTACATTGTAAGACTACTCTGATTTTGTTTGGAATTTAAGATATCCCATCTATTCTGGATGTCTTAATTTCAATGTAAGATTCTTTGAATGTCCAATTTATATTCTTCCCTTGTGTATTGCTTAATCTTATTTGTATACATTTTTTAAAAATACACACACTTTTGCATATGTTTAGATTTTTAAATTATAGATTCCATTTTTGAAATTGATCACGTCATTTAAGGGACATGCCAACTAAATTTTACATAGAATGATTTTTAAACGTGATTTTATTGTTTTGTTTAAACATTTTATGAGCTACATTGGTTCAGTCTATTGTTTTAGTTCTTTTAAAAAAAATGGATTTTGGTTTAGGTTAAACAATGCATTACTGGTATTATCCGGCTGTTTTTTTATGCATAAATTGGCATTTTTACAAAAGTTAAAATCATGTGTTCAGATAACAGTAGTACATAGTTTCAAAAAGTATACAATTACACATTTAGAGCTTCATGTCCCTTTAATAGATGAAAATTAAATAATTCTTAGGATATCCTTAAATAACATATTAGATTGGAATTGCATGCTCAATCCCATTCATTACATCAACATATGGAGTAGAGAATTCATTAACACCAACATTGTCAAATCAATATATTTTTATATTAAAGGGACACTGAGCTAAAATTATTAATGTTGTCATTCAGATAGAGCATGCAATATTAATCAACATTTAAATATAATACTATAATCATATGTGAAATATTCTATTGCTAAATGTATTTTAAAATCAAGAATGTACGTTTATCTGCAGCTCAATTTTGGTTGACCAACCTGGGTTTTGATTGATGATTGGTGGATACCTTCAACAAACAATATTTATTGAATCCAATATTGCTTATCTGCATTTAAGATTAAAATGTAGCAACATTCCAATTATAATAGGAGTCAATGTAAAATCATTTGGAACAGTTTGAACAGTGAAATCAATGATTGAAATAAATCATGTCAGTGTCCCTTTAATAAACAATAGATTCATTCATCTTTACATTCTTTGGATTAGACAATATTGATATATAATTCACATATTCACTGTTGGAGTTACTTTATAGATATCAGCATACTCTAACAGCACCATGATTACATATTTGTACTAATCAATTTGGTTTTGTATTGTGATAAATATGTGTTGTGTCCTAAACAAGATTACTGTACATTGCACAAATGGCTCGATGTGCCACATGTCTTTGTTTATATTTGTCAACAGCTGTTATTCAAAATGTGGTTTGTGTGTATTATTTTAAGAACATTGATCAATGGGTATATTTAGATATGCAATAGCATTGTATGAGATGATTTTGATGTCTAATATAGTCAGAAATTAAACATATGTTCAATACATCATTTTTAACAGAATCCCCTTGATTCAATCAAGCATTTTTTTGGATAATGACTGGTCTATTCTTTACATTTTCAAGTTGATTATTCTTAAAAATCGCTACAGATGTGATTTAGTGCTATCCCAAATGTGTTCACTAATATATATCTATATCATTCATAGAGAGAGTTGGTGTGGGGAGCCCTGAGAAATCCAGCACTGACACAGAGCCGCATTTGCGGTCTTCTGGTAAGTCCATTGACTCATTTATATGTCATTGAAGGTGTATTGGTAATCAATATTATGAGCATGATTCTCATGAAGCATAACATTTGAAACAAACATATAATTTACTCCTCTGATTATATATTAATTTTCTTGGAATATTGAAAGATTAATAATTAAAACTTTCTTAGTCTACACCTTTGTTATTCAGAAGATGTATAGCATATGTTTGTTTCCATGTTCATTTTTGACAACAATCATCAAGTGATACACACACGAGAAATCTTAAATGTTCTATGTACTATGCTTTTATGATTTTAAAATTAATACAAACAATAAATAGAAAATCTGAATCATTGAGAATAACAAATCTAATGTCATTTGTATGCTCCATCAAAATGATGTAAATTATAACTTTGGGTGTGTATATCTTTAATGCAACATTGATGTGTGTCTTTGAGCAACAGTAACATATGTTATAATATCTGATCTTAACGTGTACACAACATGTTATGTTTTACAGAGATTGATTTAACATGTGTGACGGAGGTGGGAGAGGCTGCCTTGAAGTCAGATGGTATGTGAAATATATCTTTTACAACATGTTGCTTTATTGGAAATCATTTTATTGAAGACATTCAAAGTCTACAGCTTTTGCACTTTAAAAAGGAATATTATTTGTCTGTTCAAATACTCTACTGCCCCCTTTCTATATCAGGCAGCATGAAAATATGCTTTTTTTTTTCTTTTATTTTATTTATAATTCATGCCATCATTATGTCACATGCATATTCCAGGCCAAACCACAATAATAATATTATAATTGTACAGACAGTCATTGATATTCATCTGAGTGCCTATATGCATACCATATCCTCATTTCATAATTGTTTCAAAATTCAAACACACTTCTAAGTATATTGAAAACATAATCAATTTTAAATGCGTTGATTTGATTTCATGATGTAGGAGATGTTAATATATTTGTATTATTTATTTCAGATGGATCCTCCACCTCTGGTCATCTGATTTCCGCCCCTGCCCAGTCCCCTGGCCAGTCACAGACCCCTGCCCAGGCCCAGTCCCCTGCCCAGGCCCAGACCCCTGCCCAGGCCCAGACCCCTGCCCAGAACCCTGCCCAGGCCCAGACTCCTGCCCAGGCCCAGACCCCTGCCCAGGCCCAGACCCCTGCTGGCCCTTCCCATTTGTCCTTTCCTGTCCCTCCCAAAAAACGGCCCTTTGTCCCCCTTCGCCACTCTCCCCATATTATGGGCCGTACAGCTACCCCAGCTGCCCAGACCCCAACTCACCACTCCCCAGCTGTACGGCCTACCCCGGAGCAGCAGCTCATCCCTCCCCAACCCAATCCCATCCCTCCCCAATCCAATCCCATCCCTCCCCCCTGTCTCAACCTTCATTGTCCTGGATGTCGGATTGTCCTTCCCAGGCACAGCTGTAAGTATCATTCAAAATCCACATTATAAGATACTTAAAGGTACACTGAAGGCAAATTGTTTCTATTGTGATTCAAATAGAGCATGCAATGTTAATCAAATTTATAATTTACTACTCTTATCAATTATTCTTCATTCTCTTGCTATCTTTATTTAAACAAAGAAATGCCTAGAATTAATTTTAAATAGAAAATAATTGTGGACATCATTTCTTTATTGTTGGATGAATGGATCCATCAACCAGCAGGGACAACCAAAGTTGATAAACAAATATGGCCTGCCCTATAAACCTACATTCTTGCATTCAAAATCTATCTAGAGAATTCAAACATTTAAAGAATATGTGTAATTTTTTAATATTTGTAATGTCATGCTCTATCTGAATCAGTCAATTAAATATTTAGGTTCAGTGTCCCTTTAATTTGATATCACTACATATACCAATCACCACTACTTGGATCCAACAATTTATGTACAAATGTTGATACATTATCTCTTGTCTAACCCAGTGGGAATGTAATTTCTTCAGGTTGATATGTTTACACAGCTTGTCCTCAACGCCAAAATGTTTAAGGATAGGTGTGCCTACCACAGTATAATTAAAATATTTAAATTGCTAATGTAAGTACAATGTAAATCCTTTAACAAGATTTTATACACTCAAGCTGTATAAGTGGATCATCAAAAACCAAAGGGAAAAACATGTTTGAGTAAACTGTCCCTTTAATGATTTCAGTCTGTCTGAATAACATATTTAATGTGTAAAGAATCAATTTTAACAAATTGATGTAAAGAATGATTTGTCTTTATGATGACAATGTATCTTTGCTTATTTTTTCTTCTGTTGTGTAATTATCCTTAATATTTGATTTATTCTTTATTTTAGGTTGTGACTCAGCATGGCTCATGCTAGAAGGTATAGCACGAGTAGAGCAGGCCGTGTTGAGGAACGCAGCTGTCCTGAGAGGGATGAACGACACCATGCAGGCCCATCTCCGGGTTCAGGATTTGACTCTGCATCAAATCATGCTATTAAATTCAAGGCCTGAATCTGGAGCTGGACATGCACAGGACGATGAAGAGGATGACCAGTAAGTGGAGGATCTGGAGATGCTCCAAGGTCGCACATAAGAATCCTCCGTCCACATGTTGATGTTTTTGTTATTGTTGCCATTTGGCCTTTTTTTAAGTTTATTGTTGTGCCTGTTGCACTCTTTTACCTTGTCATATGGCTCCAATGGGGCTATGGTGGCCCTTGGCAACTCTCTTCATGGACTGTGATGCACTCTGTTACCTTGTCATATATCTACAATGGGGCTATGCTGGCCCTTGGCAACTCTCTTCATGGACTGTGATGCACTCTGTTACCTTGTCATATATCTACAATGGGGCTATGGTGGCCCTTGGCAACTCTCTTCATGGACTGTGATGCACTCTGTTACCTTGTCATATATCTACAATGGGGCTATGGTGGCCCTTGGCAACTCTCTTCATGGACTGTGATGCACTCTGTTACATTGTCATATATCTATAATGGGGCTATGGTGGCCCTTGGCAACTCTCTTCATGGACTGTGATGCACTCTGTTACCTTGTCATATATCTACAATGGGGCTATGCTGGCCCTTGGCAACTCTCTTCATGGACTGTGATGCACTTTGTTACCTTGTCATATGGCTCCAATGGGGCTATGGTGGCCCTTGGCAACTCTCTTCATGGACTGTGATGCACTCTGTTACCTTGTCATATGGCTCCAATGGGGCTATGGTGGCCCTTGGCAACTCTCTTCATGGACTGTGATGCACTCTGTTACCTTGTCATATGGCTCCAATGGGGCTATGGTGGCCCTTGGCAACTCTCTTCATGGACTGTGATGCACTCTGTTACCTTGTCATATATCTACAATGGGGCTATGGTGGCCCTTGGCAACTCTCTTCATGGACTGTGATGCACTCTGTTACCTTGTCATATATCTACAATGGGGCTATGGTGGCCCTTGGCAACTCTCTTCATGGACTGTGATGCACTCTGTTACCTTGTCATATATCTACAATGGGGCTATGGTGGCCCTTGGCAACTCTCTTCATGGACTGTGATGCACTCTGTTACCTTGTCATATATCTACAATGGGGCTATGCTGGCCCTTGGCAACTCTCTTCATGGACTGTGATGCACTCTGTTACCTTGTCATATGGCTCCAATGGGGCTATGGTGGCCCTTGGCAACTCTTTTCATGGACTGTGATGCACTCTGTTACCTTGTCATATGGCTCCAATGGGGCTATGGTGGCCCTTGGCAACTCTCTTCATGGACTGTGATGCACTCTGTTACCTTGTCATATGGCTCCAATGGGGCTATGGTGGCCCTTGGCAACTCTCTTCATGGACTGTGATGCACTCTGTTACCTTGTCATATGGCTCCATTTTCCAGATCTTTACCATATTATTTATAAACGTTGTTGTTTTCTGACATACTAATAAAAGACATGTCATTGCATGATTCTTTGTCCTCCTTATTCATGTCATTGATTGAAATCTCTATTTTATCTGGTTGATCCTTAAAGGGACATACCCAAAATAATGTTGTTTCCTGAATCATATATGTAATACAATTGTAAATGACTTTAAGATTAACATCTCCAATGTAATTTTTATTTTTGCTTTATATTGTTATCTAAAATCTTTATCATTGCATGATTATGATTAGCATAGTAATTGTTTTATATATGTATATAAAGATTGTTATATATGTATATTTCAAATTTCACATCCATGTGTGTATTTATAAACTCTGCATGAATTGATGCACCTTTAACAAATGATCTGAGGATTGATACAATGATATAATCCCTGTAAAGTGTTCATTTTCTTGAAATAGTATTGTCTCTGTGTATCCTCTTTTTATAAATAAAAATCATGTCCCTTTAAGTGATGGTGAGCACAATTGTTAATGAATGTATTTCCATTTCTAAAGCGTTTTTGTCCTTTTTACATGAACAAGGACATATAATCTTAATAATAAACAATCTTATTGTAATGTTGACAGCACATGTATTTCATTTTCTATTCTATCTTATTGTAAAAGTGTAACCAAATCAATCTCTGTGTGTAATGCGCATATTTTATATGAGGAATATGTTTTTCAAAATATTGTTAAAAAATACTTCTCCTCCCATATATGGCTATAGGTAGTCTGACCATATTTCAACTTGAATAAATGACCTGTTTGATCAATACATGTGTCATTATTGTTATTCCCAAACAATCTAAACATATCTTAAAACATCAATGGCATATGTATTTCTCATGTGTATCTTTTAAATGTTAAAGATATACACCATAGCTATAGTTAAAGGGACAGTCAAGTCCGAAAAGATGAATCATGATTTCGTGACATTCCTAGATATCAATCTAGACACATACTAGTTTCAAAAATATAAATACGTTTCTTAGTGATATGCCAAGCTGTCAACTGAGTCCTTGTATTGGTTGCGGTTTTTCTGCGATCGCGGATGCGCCATGTTGCTTAAGACGTCACTTGCCAGGCTGTCCAATGATTCCTTGTATTGACTGACGTTTTTACGCGATCAAGGATGCACCTTTTATTGGATGGCGTTTTTACGCGATTAAGGATGCGCCTTTTTTTTTTTTTGCGTTCTTACTTGATCAGGAATGTGCCTTTTATTGGATTGCATTCTTACGTGATCAAGGAAGTGCCATGTTAATTAAGACGTCACATGCAAAGGTAAAAAAACGTCTGATTGTATTACGTAGTCCCGCAATATTTGTTTGTGCACGTTAAACACGTTTGTGAATGAAGCCAAGTTTAAAAACATTGCGAATATGGATTGTTTGCATCATGTTACATTGTTGAACCATAGCTGATAAAGACCACCACATTCTCTTTTGCTGGATGTCTGGTTGAATAAACGAATGAAAGCAAAATGTTTTCATGCATAAGATATTCCGAGGCAAGTGCAAATCTCTATAGTCCATGTTGTTTAATATGTTTGTCAACAATATGTTCCTTTTTATGAAAAATGACTGTTGTGTTTAATGTTAAAGATATCTAATTCATAAATATGTGCTATTGTGTTAGAATCAAGTAATCAATATGCATTTATCTTTATCATATGCTAAATATATGATGCCGACTTCATCTAAATGTAATTTTGTCGTATATGTTATTAAAGGTTCATTAGACACTCACATTATAAATCAAAACTTTTTATTTTGTCTCTAGTTAGATAGTCCATTGTTTAACAAATACACGTTTCATTTTGCTTCTGTTCAAAGAAAATGTAAGTAATTTTCAGACTCCTCGCCAAGCCTCTGAGTTTCATGTGAGTACCATCTCCAGCTTTCTCCTGTTTGTGTAAAGGGTCTTTTCATATGTTAATGATGGGGTATTGTCTTGTTTTACGGTTGTAATGGGGGTTCATCTATATTTTTAATAGAGATAACCCGATTTTCTTTGAAAGTGTTTAAAGCTTTGTAATATTGATATCAGTATATGTTAATCTTGTTGTTTCTAGTAGTGTCTATTACATACAGTTCTGTTAAAAATATAGTATACTGTCCCTTTAATGCAAATGTTTATTTTTGTATCATGTATGAGTTCCACATTGGTTAATCTCCAAATATATTATTGTTAGCATATTTTCACCCCCCACTCCTAAAAGGACTTTAAACCATATTCATTGTTAAAACAAATGTCTTTCTGAAAATAAATGAACACAAAAATGTCTCTTTAAGAAAATAGACTTTATTTAACACGTCAATATAAATCTGATTTCAATATTTATTGTTTGAACAAGTACATGTAGATATACCAACAATCTTCAAATATATGTTAGCATATGTAATTTTGTTAAAGGGACAGTTTAGAAAACAAATAATGTTTTGCATTATTCTAAAGTCAATTTTGTAATATCAATGATATCAATGGTTTCTCACAATTTAATCATTTGTCAGTGTTTATTTTAATTTGCTAGCTAAACCTATGAGGTTCGTGTGCTCATTTCTTAGAGCTTGAAGAGTGCATGTAATCATTATACAATTTGACCACTAGAGGGCATTTGGATAGCATTTGTATATGTTAAACCTTGTGCTCATACAGCATATTATTTACCATGTATTGATGTGCCTTCCCCTGTGACGATGCCCTCTGTTTCCTGGACTGTGAAGCCCTACTCTGTCCGCCACTGGGCCCAGCCACTTGTTCATCTTGAACCAAGTGGCTGGGTCCACCCACCGCTTCACCCCCCGCTTCCTGCCCCCCCCCCTTCCTGCCCTGTATCCTCTCCCCCTCCCTCCTCCTCCCCCCTCTACCTCTCCCCTGCCTGCCCTTACATCTGTTCCCTAAACTCAAACCCCAAATAATCAACAAAAAAGTGAGTGTGATGAATGAAAGGGGGTCAAAATAAAGAACCTAAAAGACAAAATAAGTGCTGAAAGTGTGAGAGGGATCTAAAAAAAAGAGGGTAAGGAGGATTTAAATAAACCAAAAGATGAAGAAGACTAAAGGAGGATATGTAAACTAAATGTAACTAGGGGATGGGTATGGGATGGGTATGGGGTATGGGATAAGAGTAAATGGGATGAAAGGGAATGGGACCTCCAGGGAATGGGTATGGAGTGTAGTATGATGGGGGTATGGGGTATGGAGTGTATGTAGTGTTATTGATATGTGTATGTATGTATTGAATGTGTTTGCGTGTAATGTGTTAAAGTGTACAGAAAAATCCACTCGCTCGCTAACTCACACTAATACTAATTCTCACTAACTCACACTACTACTAATTCTCACTAACTCACACTCCCACTAACTCTCAATAACTCACACTAGCACTAACTCACGCTCCCACTAACTGACTCTCTCACACTACCACTAACTCTCACTAACAACTCCCACTCTCCACTAACTCACTCACGCTCCACTAACTGACTCTCTCCCACTCCCACTAACTCACTCACGATAACATACTCAACTGACTCTCTCACAATAACGACTAACTCACTCACACTAATGCAACAACCTCTCTAATCTTAAACCTCCAATCTCCAAAGACCCACCAGCAACACTAGTCAAAGAAGCCATGCTTGTGTGGTGCTTTTATTACCCTGTGTTAATGTTTATGATGTACACCAATTTCGTTGTTAAATTGGTTCAGGTGTGCCTTTATTAGCAATTTATATTAGTGCAATGTGTATTAGTTGTGTGATTTTGCGCATGCTCATTTGGAGTTAGTATTTGTGGAATGTGTAGAATGCGATGATGTCATAGTGCTCGTTTTCTATAACATTGTCCAATAGTATTATGTTTAAATGTGAATTTGCAATGGTGTGGTATTAGTGAAGTGTTGTATATGTATGTTTGTCCTAATATATAGTGATATTGAATGCGATTATTTTGCTAGTGTATGTATATATTTTTTATTCCTTGTTGTTATTTAGCGTATTTCCGCATCTTAAAGTATATGCGTATTCCCTGTATTAAATTTTAATAAAAATCCCCCCGCTTGTGAATGTGTAATGCTTGTGTGCTTTGTTGAGTGATTGTTGTTGTGACATTTGCGGCGTGTTATTGTTGTGCATGATGTGGTATGCGTCATATGACCGAGCTGTGCGTATTTCTCGCGAGATCGAGTGTTAGGTGAAAAAAGCTATTTATTTTGCTTTTCCATTGATCTCTATGGGAGACTGTCTAACGCGGGCAGGATTCCGCGTGTGAAATACATGTGTTAGGAGCATCGTTAGAATGGTCTTTTTTAAACTCTAAACACCGGAGTCAAACAATGCCGTGCGTTAGACATAAACCACGCGTAGCGTTAGAAGCCCATCTACCGCCAAACTCCAAATCTAGCCGAAGGTGTCCCAATGTTGACTGGTCCTAACACTACAGTAATTTGCCTTTATGGGCTGAATCATTCTTGCTTTTTCTCTTCATAATCGAATGAGACTCCCTTGCTTTATATACACAACTCAATTACACTGTCATGAGTACACCTGAGCTTCGTGTGGTGCTTTAACCAATGGAAGATGGTCAGTTTCCCTTTTATTTATAAATACAAATACAAAGTATGGTTTAGCACACCTTACAAAAAGTTTTTATATATTTTTTGGGAGTGCTGCCAATATGACCAAATAGTTACTCAAAACAGGTATATAAAGCCAGGGAGTCTCCATAATTACACATTGTACATCATTTCTCCATAATTAAGCATAGTACCTCCTCTCTTCATCCTCACATATAGCACCTCCTCTCTCCATCCTCACACATAGTACTTCATCTCTTCATCCTCACACATAGTACCTCCTCTCTCCATCCTCACACATAGTAAATTAGATCTTCATCCTCATACATAGTACCTCCTCTCCCAATAATTACACATAGTACCTCTTTTCTTCATCATTACACTTAGTACCTCCTCTCTTTATCCTCATGCATAGTACATTATCTCCCCATCCTCACATATAGGACCTTCTCCTTCCACCCTCACGCATAGTACCTCCTCTCTCCATCCTCACACATAGTACTTTCTCTCTCCATCCTTAAGCATAGTACATCCTCTTTCCATCCTCACACACATATCCTTAATCATAGTACCTCCTCATTCCATCCTCATGCATATTACCTCATCTCTCCATCATTAATCATACTACCTCCTCTTTCCATTCTCACACATAGTACCTCCTCTCTTCATAATTACACATCGTACCTCCACCCTTCATAATTACACATCGTACCTCCTCTCTCTATAAATACACATAGTACCTCCTCTCTCCATTCTTAAGCATAGTGCCTCCTCTTTCCATCCTCACTCATAGTACTTCCTCCCTCCACCCTCACACATAGTACCTCATCACTCCATCCTCACACATAGTACCTCCTCTTTCCATTCTCACACATAGTACCTCCTTTCCCCATCCTTAAGCATAGTACTTCCTCTTTCCATCCTCCCTCATAGTGCTTCCTCCCTCCATCCTCAAACATAGTACCTCCTCACTCCATCCTCACACATAGTACCTCCTCTTTCCATCCTAACAAATAGTACCTCCTCTCTCCATCCTGACACATAGGCCTCCTCTCCCCATCCTCACACATAGTACCTCCTCTCTCCATCCTTACACATAGTACCAACTCTATCATTACACTTAGCACCTCCTCTCTGTCTTCACACATAGTACCTTCTCTCTCCATCATTACACAAACCTCATCTATCTGTCCTCACACATAGTACCTCCTCTCCCAATAATTACACATAGTACCTCTTTTCTTCATCATTACACTTAGTACCTCCTCTCTTTATCCTCATGCATAGTACATTATCTCCCCCCTCACATATAGGACCTTCTCCTTCCACCCTCACGCATAGTACCTCCTCTCTCCATCCTCACACATAGTACTTTCTCTCTCCATCCTTAAGCATAGTACATCCTCTTTCCATCCTCACACACATATCCTTAATCATAGTACCTCCTCATTCCATCCTCATGCATATTACATCATCTCTCCATCATTAATCATACTACCTCCTCTTTCCATTCTCACACATAGTACCTCCTCTCTTCATAATTACACATCGTACCTCCTCTCTCTATAAATACACATAGTACCTCCTCTCTCCATTCTTAAGCATAGTACCTCCTCTTTCCATCCTCACTCATAGTACTTCCTCCCTCCACCCTCACACATAGTACCTCATCACTCCATCCTCACACATAGTACCTCCTCTTTCCATTCTCACACATAGTACCTCCTTTCCCCATCCTTAAGCATAGTACTTCCTCTTTCCATCCTCCCTCATAGTGCTTCCTCCGTCCATCCTCAAACATAGTACCTCCTCACTCCATCCTCACACATAGTACCTCCTCTTTCCATCCTAACAAATAGTACCTCCTCTCTCCATACCTGACACATAGGCCTCCTCTCCCCATCCTCACACATAGTACCTCCTCTCTCCATCCTTACACATAGTACCAACTCTATCATTACACTTAGCACCTAATCTCTGTCTTCACACATAGTACCTTCTCTCTCCATCATTACACAAACCTCATCTATCTGTCCTCACACATAGTACCTCCTCTCTTCATCCTCACACATAGTACCTCCTCACTCCATCATTACACACAGCACCTCCTCTTTCCATCCTCACACATAGTACCTCCTCTCTTCATCCTTACACATAGTACCCCTTCTCTCCATTATTACACATAATACCTCCTCTACCTGCCCACACAATCACCTAGATTACGAGTTTTGCGTTAGCCTTAAAAAGAGTGTTGAGAGATCCCAACGCTGCTGTTTAACGCCCGCTGGTATTACGAGTCTGGCAGGTACAGGTGTACCGCTCACTTTTTTTCCGCGACTCAAGCATACTGCAAATACCCTTACGTCAATTGTGTATCCTATTTTTTTAATGGGATTTGCCTAATGCCGGTATTACGAGTCTTGGAAAAAGTGAGCGGTACAGCCTCTCCTGTCAAGATTGATACCGCATTTAAAAGTCAGTAGTTAAGAGTTTTATGGGATTACGTCATAACATAAAACTCTTAACTAAAGTGATAAAAAGTACACTAACACCCATAAACTACCTATTAACCCCAAGCCCCCCCCCCCACATCGCAAACACTTAAATACATTTTTTAACCCCTAATCTGCCGACCGGACATCGCCGCCACTTCAATAAATATATTAACCCCTAAACCGCCGCACTCCTGCCTCGCAAACATTAGTTAAATTTTATTAACCCCTAATCTGCCATCCCTAACATCGCCAACACCTACCTACATTTACTAACCCCTAATCTGCCGCCCCCAACGTCGCTGCAACTATATTAAATTTATTAACCCCTAAATCTAAGTCTAACCCTAACCCTCACCTTAACTTAAATATAATTTAAATAAATAGAAATAAAATTACTACAATTAAATAAATTATTCCTATTTAAAACTAAATACTTACCTATAAAATAAACCCTAAAATAGCTACAATATAACTAATAGTTACATTGTAGCCATTTTAGGATTTATTTTTATTTTACAGTAAACTTTGTATTTATTTTAACTAGGTACAATAGTTATTAAATAGTTATTAACTATTTAATAACTTCCTAGTTAAAATAATTACAAATTTACCTGTAAAATAAACCCTAACCTAAGTTACAATTACACCTAACACTACACTATAATTAAATAAATTACCTAAATTAAAAACAATTAATTACAATTAAATGAAATAAACTAAAGTACGAAAAAAACCCCACTAAATTACAGAAAATAATAAAATAATTACAAGAATTTTAAACTAATTACACCTAATCTAATCCCCCTAATAAAATAAAAACCAAAATAATAAAAATCCCTACCCTATACTAAATTACAAATAGCCCTAGGGCATTTTGCGGGGCATTGCCCCAAAGTAATCAGCTCTATTACCTGTAAAAAAAGACAATACCCCCCAACATTACAACCCACCACCCACACACCCAACCCTACTCTAAAACCCACCCAATCCCCCCTTAATAAAGATCTCCCTACCTTGAGACGTCTTCACCCAACCGGGCAGAAGTGGTCCTCCAGACCGCCAGAAGTCTTCATCCGATCCGGGCAGAAGAGGACCTCCAGATGGGCAGAAGTCTTCATCCAGGCGGCATCATCTATCTTCATCCATCCGGAGCGGGTCCATCTTCAAGACATCCGACGCGGAGCATCCTCTTCCTTCCGATGACTAACACTAAATGACGGTACCTTTAAGTGACGTCACCCAAGATGGAGTCCCTTCAATTCCGATTGGCTGATAGAATTCTATCAGCCAATTGGAATTAAGGTAGAAAAAATCTAATTGGCTGATGCAATCAGCCAATAGGATTGAAGTTCAATCCTATTGGCTGATCCAATCAGCCAATAGGATTGAGCTCGCATTCTATTGGCTGATTGGAACACCCAATAAAATGCAAGCTCAATCCTATTGGCTGATTGGATCCGCCAATAGGATTTTTTCTACCTTAATTCCGTCAGACCGTCATTTAGTGTTCGTCATCGGATGGAAGAGGATGCTCTGTGTCGGATGGCTTGAAGATGGACCCGCTCCGCTCCGGATGGATGAAGATAGAAGATGTCACCTGGATGAAGACTTCTGCCCGTCTGGAGGACCTCTTCTGCCCGGATAGGATGAAGAGTTCCGACCGTCTGGAGGATCACTTCTGCCCGGTTGGGTGAAGACGTCTCAAGGTAGGGTGATCTTCAAGGGGGTAGTGTTAGGTTTTATTAAGGGGGGATTGGGTGGGTTTTAGAGTAGGGTTGGGTGTGTGGGTGGTGAGTTGTAATGTTGGGGGGTATTGTCTTTTTTTTACAGGTAATAGAGCTGATCACTTTGGGGCAATGCCCCGCAAAAGGCCCTTTTAAGGGCTATTTGTAATTTAGTATAGGGTAGGGATTTTTATTATTTTGGGGGGGCTTTTTTATTTTATTAGGGGGATTAGATTAGGTGTAATTAGTTTAAAACACCTGTAATTATTTTATTATTTTCTGTAATTTAGTGGGTTTTTTTCGTACTTTAGCTTATTTAATTTAATTGTAATTAATTGTAGTTAGTTTAGGTAATTTATTTAATTATAGTGTAGTGTTAGGTGTAATTGTAACTTAGGTTAAGGTTTATTTTACAGGTAAATTTGTAATTATTTTAACTAGGAAGTTATTAAATATTTAATAACTATTTAATAACTATTGTACCTAGTTAAAATAAATACAAACTTGTCTGTAAAATAAAAATAAATCCTAACATGGCTACAATGTAACTATTAGTTATATTGTAGCTATTTTAGGGTTTATTTTATAGGTAAGTATTTAGTTTTAAATAGGAATAATTTATTTAATTGTAGTAATTTTATTTCTATTTATTTAAATTATATTTAAGTTAAGGGGGTGTTAGGGTTAGACTTAGGGGTTAATAACTTTATTATAGTGGCGGCGACGTTGGCAGCGGCAGATTAGGGGTTAATAAGTGAAGTTAGATGGCAGCGACATTGGGGACGGCAGAGTAGGGGTTAATAAATAAAAAGTAGGTGTCGGCGATGTTGGGGGCAGCAGATTAGGGGTTCATAGGGATAATGTAGGTGGCGGCGGTGTCCGGAGTGGCATATTAGGGGTTAATAATAAAATGCAGGTGACGGCAATGTCGGGGGCGGCAGATAAGGGGTTAATAAGTGTAAGATTAGGGGTGTTTAGACTCTTTAGGTTCATGTTAGGGTGTTAGGTGTAGACATAAATTTAGTTTCTCCATAGGAATCAATGGGGCTGCGTTAGGAGCTGAACGCTGCTTTTTTGCAGGTGTTAGGTTTTTTTTCAGCCAAATCTACCCATTGATTCCTATGGGGAAATCGTGCACGAGCACATTTAGCCAGCTCACCGCTACCGTAAGCAGCGCTGGTATTGAGGTGAGATGTGGAGCTAAATTCTGCTCTATGCTCACCTTTTTTGAGGCTAACGCTGGGTTTAAAAAAACCTGTAATACCAGCGTTACTCGTAATCTAGCCGATAGTACTTCCTCTCTCCATCATTACACATAGCCCCTCCTCTTTCCATCCTCACAGATATTACCTCCTCTCTCTGTCCTCACTCAGAGTACCTCCTCTATTCATCCTCACACATAGTACCTCTTCTCTTCATCCTCACACATAATACCTCTTCTCTTCATCCTCACACATAGTACCTCCTCTCTTCATCCTCACACAGAATACCTCCTCCCTCCATCCTCATACACAGTACCTCCTCTCTCCAGCCTCATACATAGTATCTCCTCTCTCCATCATTACACATAGAACCTTCTTTCTCCATCCTCATACATAGTACCTCCTCTCTCCATCTTCACACATAGCATCTACTCTATCCATCCTCATACATAGTACCTCCTCTCTCTATCCTCACACATAGCACCTACTCTCTCCATCCTCATACATAGTACATTTTCTCTCCTCAATACACATACTACCTCCTCTCTTTATCCTCAAATATAGTACCTCCTCTCTCCATCCTCACACACAGTACCTCCTCTCGCCATTAATACACATATTAACCTTCTATCCCCATCCTCGCACAAAGCTTATACTCACATATGCAAACCAGCATTCCATACATACTTGCAATTACTCCTTACTTTCCATTACAAAATGCTCACAAACTGCATGCTGTAACTACATATTTACACCCTCACATATTGTACATTATTTAAATAAATATGTAAAAAAACAAAGCATATTATCTTGTTATGTTTGTTCAGTGGACACTTTTACCAAACTCTGACACAACATCCTGACATCCTCTGATTGTCTGTAAATATGCACTTATACCAATATTACAATATCACCATGTAGTGCACACGCCGAAACACTGCAACGTTTCTATACACTGCTCAGTCTTTAACTTTTCTGTATCACTATGTACTTTACCTGCTGCATCATTACTACATCAACATTAACAGCACAACCTCCAACTTCACAAAATGACATATTCTGCAGCTTTACTACATCAACATGTACTATACAGAACTGCACTTCTATATGAAGATAAATGTACAAGCTACTGCATGCTTGCTGCATATCTTCCATCACCTTTTTGAACTCTCACTATATGTTCAAAAGTCTTAAAGTATTTACTAATTGCATACAAACTACACCTGCAAACATTACCAGAGCATACACCTTACTTCTAGACAACCTGGATTGCAGTCTGTGTCATCTTTACACTAAAACAATCCATTCTTTAGTACAACACTCAGGCATTATCTATTCTCTGACTCTATTTTTTGGAAATGCAAATAAACCGAGGCCCTTAGTGCCAGGGATTAATATGCAATTGGTAAATTGGCTGACTCTTAAACATGGCAGCTGCAACAATCTAACAATTAAAGAGGACAGCTTGCATAATGCTGTCTCGGAATGCAAACATGCCCAGCATGAAGAGAGATGGAAAGTAGTTCAAAACACACACAAACTCTAATCCCTCACCAAACATGACTGTCCCAAATCCTCATAGTATAATGTACCTAAGTATAATGATTCAGATGGAGCTTATGATAAAAAAAAATCTATTTTATTTCTATTATCAAATGTATATTTATATCTTGGTTTCCTTTGTTAAAACGTAGATCTTTTCCATTAGATCATACTGAGGTATGCTCAGAAGCATGCACATTACTTGAGCTTTATATGGCATTAATGTTTGCAACATGGACAGTCGTGATCCTACCTCAGTATGCCCTCATAGAAAGGTTTAAAAAAAGGATACCAAGATAAATGAGTACATTTCATAACATAAATAAACTGGATATAAAAAACAAAAAAAACAAGGATCAACAGAATTAGATTGTAAATCAAATATTACATCTAATATTGTATTATAAAGTTAGGATGGTGGGTAGGAAGGTATGTGCTAAGGCTGGTAATGACTATTAAGTAATTCCCAGAAGCCAAGGAGCCATAGCTCCTAAATATCTGCCTAATTATTGATCTTGGGGACTCTTTAAACAAGGCTTAAATCCCATCGTCATTCGGAAAGACTGCGACAATGATCGTCTGCTATCAACAAAACCATATAAAATTACCCAACTGTAAAGTATGGAGGACAGTTTTGCTCACAGAAGCCTACATACCCTCTTACAAATGTTTCAGCTCACAAAGTCATCTCACGTTTTTTCTAATAGCCAGTACTGTTTGCATTGTCTGTTTCTTCATTGTCCACTTTGACACCTAATTTTCAATGTTCAGTCACTCTTACTTTACTCACACAATATTTTCCAACACTTTCAGTTGTTGTTGTGTAATGTCTACTCACTTTATTTTCATTGGCCATCCTCCATTTTTGGTTTCCTCATAGCTAATCTTATTTTAACCTAATGTATCACTTAGTACTTTCACAATCAACACTACTGTTTCTCTGTATTCTCTACCTTCACCACCTAGATAAACAGTGTACTGACCAGGATTGAAAAGAGAAGCTACTGCAGCAATAATTATCGGTGTGGGTTCCACAGCCAGCTCTCCAGGTGAGAATGGGAGGGGCAGGTGAGCAGGTATATAGAGCAATGTAAACAGGAAGCTAGTAGAACATTTTACTTTTTCCCTCCATCACTAGAGTGAATAAAAGACCAGCATCATAGAGAAGTCACAAGAGAGAATGTCAGTGACCATGGCACTAATATGTGCAGAGAAGGTGGCTAGTAGATCACCTTGTATAAGACTACATTTGAGCCACCTATGGGCTTCCACCATGATGGATATCAGCTTGTGTGCTTATAGCCAAAGCTGGTGGGTGTCAATTAAAAAATAAAATGGTTGGTAGTAAGTTACTGTTGGTGGATTTGTAGACTGGCATGTAGGTGCAAAACTTTGAGAAGGATGTAGGAAAGGATCCTGTGCCATACTGGAGTGATCAGTTGTGGTCTGTTGGTCAAATTGTGATGCCCTCCTATGGCATGGTTCTCTCTGGGTTCCTCCCTGCCTGCCATTCCAAAGTTGGAGCGTGGTCCTGCCACTTGAGACGTGGCCTTCAATTACATTTGATTATATAGTTTTATTTTTTAATTGGTTATTTGATCATATTAAATATATGATATGGTTTAATTCTGCCTTTCCAATTCTGTAAAAAAAAATGTGTATCTGTATTTATTAGGGAATGGTATTGAAAGAGCGGGTGGCTATGGGTTAAATAAAAATAGTCTGTGGTAGATATTTGTATGTGGTTGGTGGGTTAAAGAAGGAAGCTAGGAGTCTATAACCCCTTAGTTGCCTTGGTTTATTTCCTTGTAGCTTTTCTACTCATACTGTCCTTGTTGCTCAGATTTTACCATCTCTATTTCATTCATATGCCTCAAGCATCACTAAATGGCCTGTATATGTTGCCCCAAATCCTCAGAAACTGGTTCTTTTTTTTTTTACACCTACTTAGTGGCAGAATAGAGTAAGCAGGTTAAAGCGGATATGTATTATTTGTTTGTAAAAACATGTTTTTTTTTTCCTCTGAAATAGAGGATAGGGTGGACAGGAAGCCTGTAACCTCCCCTCACTTTCCTCCACTGCTGTTTATGCTCAGTGCTTACATTGTCCCTACTCTATTCACTGCTCAGTCTGTCCCCTCAATCACCATTCTCTACCCATTCTCCCCTTCACTCACTATCCTCCCAACTCTCTGCGTCCTCTCGTTCTTTATCTTCACTGTCCATTCTTACCCTTCATTCATTTTAGTCAATTCTCAGTTACCTGACATTGTCCCCTGTTTCATACAGTGCGATTATCCCACCTCACTGTGCCCTCACGACCTATCAGTGTTCACACTACACCGTTGTTATCTTTACTTATTGCTTATGCGGTTTCCGCACTTTATATCACCAATGCTCATTACTCTTACAGCTCACTTCCTGGCCATATTTACTGGTCAGATTTTCCTTTCATTGGTCAAACTGTCCCTTTGCCCTCTGCCATTCCTTTGTGCTCTGGGTCATGTCGCTCTAATACTGATCGCTGTATCCTCTCACTCTTTACCGCCAATGATAACTATGCCCCTCACAGGGCCTGATCCAGAACCCAACATCTGGAGGGGCAATGTGGCAGATTATCTTGCTGCAACATGGCCCTGCCCCAAATCATGCTCTACCCAACCATGCTCACTCATGTACATACACACATAAAACATATTCACAAACACACTACATAGCATACACACACTACACAGAATACACATATACATGTACACAGTCACACACAATACACAACATATACACATATATGTACACACACACTCCATAGTATACACACATACCACACAGCATATATATGTATACACACTCAAAGACACAGCCACACTTACATGTACACACACATTCAGGCACACAAAATACACACAGCAACACACAAAACATATACCTGAGCAATACACACTGCACAGCATACACAATTGTGTAAACACATTAGGCATAGCATACAGCACACACATTTATTTATATACACACATTTTTCACTGCAATTTGAAACAGCAACAGTGACATCACGTTATGTGCTACTTCTACATAACAGAACATATGCATGATTCAGACAGAGCATGTCATTTTAAGACACTTTTAAATTCCCTTCTATTTTCAAATGTGTTTTGCTCTCCTATTATCCCTTGTTTAAAAAGAATATGCACATATCCTACACTAGTGGGAGCTATCTGCTAATCGGTGCCTGCACACATTTGTCTCTTGTGATTGGCTAACTAACTAGGACCTAGATTTAGAGTTGGGCATTAGCCGTGAAAACCAGCGTTAGAGGCTCCTAACGCTGGTTTTTACCGCCCTCTGGTATTTGGAGTCAGTCAGGAAAGGGTCTAACGCTCACTTTTCAGCCGCGACTTTTCCATACCGCAGATCCCCTTACGTCAATTGCGTATCCTATCTTTTCAATGGGATCTTTCTAACGCCGGTATTTAGAGTCGTGGCTGAAGTGAGCGTTAGAAATCTAACGACAAAACTCCAGCCGCAGAAAAAAGTCAGTAGTTAAGAGCTTTCTGGGCTAACGCCGGTTTATAAAGCTCTTAACTACTGTGCTCTAAAGTACACTAACACCCATAAACTACCTATGTACCCCTAAACCGAGGTCCCCCCACATCGCCGCCACTCGATTAAATTTTTTTAACCCCTAATCTGCTGACCGCCACCTACGTTATACTTATGTACCCCTAATCTGCTGCCCCTAACACCGCCGACCCCTATATTATATTTATTAACCCCTAACCTGCCCCCACAACGTCGCCGCCAGCTACCTACAATAATTAACCCCTAATCTGCCGCCCGCAAAGCGCCGCCACCTACGTTATCCTTATGTACCCCTAATCTGCTGCCCCTAACACCACCGACCCCTATATTATATTTATTAACCCCTAATCTGCCCCCCTCAACGTCGCCTCCACCTGCCTACACTTATTAACCCCTAATCTGCCGAGCAGACCGCACCGCTACTATAATAAAGTTATTAACCCCTAATCCGCCTCACTCCCGCCTCAATAACCCTATAATAAATAGTATTAACCCCTAATCTGCCCTCCCTAACATCGCCGACACCTAACTTCAATTATTAACCCCTAATCTGCCGACCGAATCTCGCCGCTACTGTAATAAATGGATTAACCCCTAAAGCTAAGTCTAACCCTAACACTAACACCCCCCTAAGTTAAATATAATTTAAATCTAACAAAATAAATTAAATCTTATTAAATAAATTATTCCTATTTAAAGCTAAATACTTACCTGTAAAATAAACCCTAATATATCTACAATATAAATTATAATTATATTATAGCTATTTTAGGATTTATATTTATTTTACAGGTAACTTTGTATTTATTTTAACCAGGTACAATAGCTATTAAATAGTTAAGAACTATTTAATAGCTAAAATAGTTAAAATAATTACAAAATTACCTGTAAAATAAATCCTAACCTAAGTTACAATTAAACCTAACACTACACGATCAATAAATTAATTAAATTCAATATCTACAAATAAATACAATGAAATAAACTAACTAAAGTACAAAAAATAAAAAAGAACTAAGTTACAAAAAATAAAAAAAATATTTACAAACATTAGAAAAATATTACAACAATTTTAAACTTGTTACACCTACTCTAAGCCCCCTAATAAAATAAGACCCCCAAAATAAAAAAAATGTCCTACCCTATTCTAAATTTAAAAAGTTCAAAGCTCTTTTACCTTACCAGCCCTGAACAGGGCCCTTTGCGGGGCATGCCCCAAAGAATTCAGCTCTTTTGCCTGTAAAAAAAACACATACAATACCCCCCCAACATTACAACCCACCAACCACATACCCCTAATCTAACCCAAACCCCCCTTAAATAAACCTAACACTAAGCCCCTGAAGATCTTCCTACCTTATCTTCACCTCGCCGGGTATTACACTGATCCGTCCTGACTCCGATGTCTTGATCGAAGCCCAAGGGGGGGGGCTGAAGATGTCCATGATCCGGCTTAAGTCTTCATCCAAGCGGGAGCTGAAGAGGTCCATGATCCGGCTGAAGTCTTCTATCAAGCGGCATCTTCAATCTTCTTTCTTCCGGATCCATGTTCATCCCGCCGACGCGGAACATCCATCTTCACTGACGACTTCCCGACGAATGACGGTTCCTTTAAGGGACGTCATCCAAGATGGCGTTTCTCTCGAATTCCGAGAGCCAATCGGAATTAAGGTAGGAAAATTCTGATTGGCTGATGGAATCAGCCAATCAGAATCAAGTTCAATCCGATTGGCTGATCCGATCAGCCAATCAGATTGAGCTCGCATTCTATTGGCTGTTCCGATCAGAATCTATATACCATAGCAATTCGCATCTATGACAGCTGAGGTTTTAATTATACCAAGTAATCTAGGAGGCTGTTGAGCAGGCTTTATTTCATATATTAGCTTATATGGATATCTACCCCACCTAGATGCAGACTTTATACCAGCTAGACTACTGTAACTACTTATGTGCCTTAAGTTAACTAGAGAGTAATATATTTAGGAGAGCTGTGCTGGTCCCATAGATTCATAATGTTATTATATCTTGTAAATCTGCCTTATTTGTAGTTATCCTATACATGTTAATGTCTTAGTATGTCGTATAAGGTTACATGGGTGATATCTAGTCTGTACAATATAGATGCAGGGAACTTCCCTTAGAAAGTTCCTACTATACGCTTATGATCCCTGGTCCTGCTTCTAGAACCAATGATTATTATAATTTAACTATTCTTTCCCTCCAAGTTCTACAGACAGTATAAGATCACCTTAGACCTATCAATAGACTAGTAAATTGGATAAGACACCCCTATACCAACACCTTCGCTCAACAGTGTTTATTTATTTCTCCCAACATAATTTCCCCTATGGTCCACATAGAAAGCTTTCTCTCCTCTTCCTCCCCCCCCCCCCTTAACTACCAACTATATGAATTCCTGTGTTCCTTAGATATATATAGCAAACAACACAGCCTATCTTACATTTGGCTATCCTACACAATTTTATATAGAAGCTCACCCTTTAGCTCTACTTCCGCCCTCCCCCCTCCCAACTTTCCCATAATTCGAGTGGCTCTTGCCCACTGCACTACCTTTCCTTCCCCACTTATTGTGACACCACAATAGTCACCACAAAAGCCAATTCTCCACATCATGACAGCTGTAATTGGAAATTATAAGAAATTTACTTGATAGGTGTGGAGATCATGTTCTAACCACTAAAATATAAAATGAAGTTCTTCTTCAGTTTGCCCAAACCTTTACTGGACCTCTCTCTAGACATGGATAATGTACCTGTAACAACTTTGTCTGTTGTATTCTAATGTCATTGCTATTAATGGGCAAATTTTGTATTTTTTTACGAAACTTCAATAAAAACTGTTTAAAAAAAATAAAAAAAATTAACACTGAATGGCGAGGAAAAGATGTGTGTAAAATAGGGGGATTGTTAATACTAATCACAAAGAGAGATCAAGCAAAATGCAATTATTAACTAAATTATTGCAATACAAATATGCTAACAATAAACACTAAACAATCCTAAACACATGGACATCAACTCACGTGATAAAAAATAAAAATGTATAAATTAAAACATGCTAGTATGCATATATGCAGATAGCCAAGAAGATTTAAAGAGACAGCTACACAAGATTGTCAATCTAATTGAGAAATATAAAGGAACAATATATCACAGAAATTTATTATACATACAATTTAACATCCCACTCTGAGTTTAGACCTATTGGCATTCAAGTATCCAAATGGAAAATCCAAAAAACTTCTCTTTTATTGAGAATGATCCCTCTATTTCCTCCCCTGGGGTGTCTAGGGATCAATTGGATAGCTTGGAATGTCAAGAGGGAACTATCAGAGTTATGACATCTTTTGAAATGCAGGGAAATTGGAGTAGTGGACTCAGGATCCTCTATAGAACGTAAATGTTCTAAAAAATGGTCCTTCAGGGCACGTGTAGTTTGTCCTACATACTGCCTCAGGCATCCCCTGCATGTCAGAAGGTAAATGACATAACAAGAATTGCAGGTCATATGTTCCCAAATCTGAAAACTCTTGTTATTTGCAGAAGACACAAAACTCACTCCAAAGGAAGCATAGGAGCAAGATTTGCATCTCCTGCTACCACATTTAAAAAAAACCCGGCTTGATAGAAAGCCAGTTCTTTCTCTGTGGTTCTCTCAGCAACATAGGAGATAGGAGATTCCCTAAGGTTGGCGCTTTACGTGACACAAAACATGTGCCATCCTTAAGAATACCCTTAAGACTCTCATCAGTGTCCAGAATAGGGAGTGCCTTTCGTACTATGTCACAAATCCTAGCAAATTCAACACTATATGTAGTAATGAATTTGAGTCTATTGAGTCTACTTTGTTTTTTAGATTTATCAGACTGAAAGAGGACATCTCTATCAAACAAATCAACTTCTTGCTTGGCCCGCTCTAAAACTTCCTTAGAGTACCCTCTCTCAATTAGTCTTGCTGTTAGATCTGCAGAATGCTTGGAGTAGCTCTGGGAGTTGCTACAGTTACGTTTGACCCTAATGTACTGGCTCTTGGGTATAGAATTAATGGTATGTGTGGGATGACACGACCGGGCATTCAGTATAGTATTTCCAGCACTAGATTTACAAAACAATTCGGTTTCAATAATGGAGGTATCCAAATTTGCACATAATACGATATCTAAAAAAGAGATCGAAGATGTATTAACCTCCATAGTGAATTTAAGATTCAAAGAATTGTGTTGGAGATAGAGCAGAAACTGTTCAAGAAGATCAATTGGACCCTTCCAAATTAGCAGGATGTCGTCAATATACCGACCGTAATACAATATGTGTTGTTTGAAGGGGTTCACATCTCCATAGATGTGGGACAGCTCCCACCAACCCATGTACAGGTTGGCATAGGAGGGGGCAAACTTAGCCCCCCAAAGCTGTCCCACGCCTATGGAGATAGAACTCCCCCTCAAACAAAAAAAAATTATGTGTTAGTAGATATTCCACAGAAATCTTGATGAACAGTCTCAAAGCCTCATCATAATGGGAAAAATTATCTAGAAAGAATTCAATGGCTTGAATTCCCTTGTCATGGGGAATACAAGTTTACAGTGAGACCATGTTGATGGTGACAAAGGTGAATTCCTTACGCCATTCAAGGCTTTCAACCTGTCTAATAACATCAGACGTGTCCTTAATGTAACTTGTAAGATTCAACACAAATGGTTGAAGGTACCCATCTATGAGTTCTGAAAGTGGTTCATTTAGTGAACCAATTCCTGCTACAATGGGTCTGCCTGGGGGATTGGTGCCTTGTTTATGGACCTTAGGCAAATAGTGAAAATGGCCATAACAGGATGCTCAGTGTATAAAAAGTCAAAGTTATTTTGTTTGATAATCCCCTCTTGTAATGCTCTTTCCAAAATAGTACGCAATTCAAATTTGTAAAAGAAAATAGGATTAAATTTGAGCTTTTCATACACTGTAACATCCAGCAACTGTCTGTAGGCCTCAGTAAAATATGCTTTTCGATCCAAAACAACCACCTTGCCCTCTTTGTCAGAATAACGTATGACCAACTCACAATTTGCCTGCAATTGTTTAATGGCAACATGTTGTGCCTTAGACAAATTATCTTTGTGAGGGTTTGGGTCCATGATTGACAATTTCTTTAGTTCTTGTTCAACTATTTTTTGAAAAACTTCAATGGCACTAGATCTAGCCTGTACAGGGTAAAATTTTGATTTTCTCTCCAGTCTAGTGATATCTTGTACCTCACCAGATACCTGTGAACTAGAGTCTAAATGCTCTCTATCTAGTGCCATGAGATCCAAAACCGAACATTTGTCCGAAAAATCAAAACCAAACTTCATTTGACCAGGATCATCCCCTCCTTTTACAATCTGACTAGTTGAACCCAAAAAATGCTTTTATAGGACGATAGACCTTACAAATCTATTTACATCAACTATAGTATCAAATAATCTAAAGTGTGAGGTGGGGGAGAATCCAAGGCCTAAAGATAATACCTCTATCTGTGTCTGTGTAAGTACTGTGGAAGAAAGGTTAATGACATTGCTAGTATCTAAGCATATTTTTTAAATTGAGTGGCCCTCCTTCTCTGCGGATACTGCCGAGATTTCGGTATTGATGTCTCTGAGTCTGGTTCTTGATTGGCCAGACCTTCCACGGCCCCCTCTGCATACTTTTTTCTGCGCACATGGGATTTCTGTTGGCCCGCTCGTTTTTTGACTGTGATAAAGTTGAAGGGGTAGGTATTACAACATCAGTGCCAAGGGAAAAAGAGTCTGTTCCTTCTGTAGAAACTGTAGTTGAGCTCGTGGTCCAAGCCTGATAAGACTAGTCTAGGGAGGATGTAGGTTACACGAAAACGTGCACAGCCTAAGAAGCTCCAACTCCGCTCTCCCCTTTGATATTGCCCTGAGGACTCACGGAGACCTGCAGCCCATCCCTGACCTCTGCCGCTCGTGCTGTTCAGCCCCCCGCCCCTTCAAATCAAACATTTGAAATAAAAATTAACCATACAATCAAAAATAAAAAGCGCTTGAGAGGGAACATTGGTTAGAATTAAAAAAAAAAAACGGCTTTTGCATTGCTGGTATTGTACTAATAATGATCGCCGATTACCGGCTGGGTGGCAACCATATTTGTAAAGCTCTATAGAGATAGTGAGATGGATATAGGCAGATTATATATATATGGAAAGACAGATATAGTGGGTTGGAGATAGGTAGACAGACAGAAAAACAGTGTTTGAGGTGGATAGATAGATGATTGATAAATAGAGGTAGAGACAGATATATTGACATATAGCTAGACATTGACATGGAGATAGATACATAGATTGATAGACAAACTGACTGACAGACATAGACAGTGGTGGTGAAAGATATATTGACAGGTAGATAGACAGATAAAGTGAGATGGAGATAGATTGGCAGACAGATAGATTATAAATAGTGAGCTGGAAATAGGGACCTTGGAGTAAACTGAATATTTTTAGATTTAAAAAATTACAAGCATGTATGTTTATACCAGATCATTTACTGTACTATCCATATTGTAGTCCCAGGGAATTTTAGTTTGGGAAATGCCTGAATAGTTTATACTGACACAGCCCCATAATGCCTATCAATTGCAGCTGACGTCCCAGGCTTCTGTAGCTATACTGTCTGCCTGTCATTATCTTAGGCAAACTCTGAGCTGTTGTGTCTGCCTGCTAAGAGAGATCATGTAGCTGTGATTCCAGTATACCTTGCACCCGAGTTTCTACAACAGTGATTGGATGGTGCAGCTGTCACTCAGCTTATGAGTCAGAGCCTTAGCCAGCTTGTCGTAATTTTGCAGACTTGCTGCTTTTACTTGTGAGGGCTGCCTGATATCGATGTGCTTCACATAGAGAGCAACCCTACAACACACTACATACAGAGTTCACCTGCTCCTGTCATGGGCTGCATTTCACTGGACGGAGAACATGATTGATGATATGGCAACCCTAATTCCAGCCCTTAGTAGAGCAAAATTCAGGCTGGTGCCAGTAAAATACAGACAGCATCAGCACTAACTCACTACATCCTCATCGCTCCACTGCTACCTCTTTTTTAGTTTATCTGCTGCCTTTCCCGACCCTACACACTACTGTAACCTCCATGCTCGTTCTCACTACACACGCTTCTTTTAGCCCTTCAGTCTATCTCGGCAGTTGGCACCACCCTACACGTGCTGGTTCCCTCCCATCCCGCCTCATGATTGGTTACTACTCTGTACCGGGCTCCGCCCTTTGCTTCCTATTATGGAGCAGCCCAAGGACCCGACTGGGAGCTACCAGCAGCATCAGGAGCATCTCCAGCCTCAGCATCAGCAGCATCCCTGGGCATCCGCACACAGCATGGGGCTCTGCAGCACCCTCACCTGCCTGCTCTGCCTCACCCTGCCCAGCTACCACTCTGCAGAACAAGGTAGGCATAGCCATTCAGTGCTTACTTAACCCTTGCATTGCTAGCGGTGGCGCATAAGGGGTTAAACAGTTTACGGGTAATGCAGTTTTTGGGATAAGTGAAATATAATTAGATAGATAGATAGATAGATAGATAGATAGATAGATACCCCCATAACATATTATAGGTAACCGATTTTGTATTATTTGTGGAACTGATATTTTGCATATACAAACATAATTGTATTAGTCATGTACTAAGTAGCATTGTATATGCACAATGTATGTATGATTATTTACCCAATGTTTCTTATAAACAATACGTTTTAATGTAATGCTTATAAAGTATATAATTGTGCCTTTACCCATGTAGCATGCATGTATATATGTTGATATGTTGGGTAGGCATGTTTATATATATATATATATATATATATATATATATATATATATATATATATATATATATATATATATATATATTCTGTAATATATGCTAACATTACAATGAGATATAAGATAATAATTTCTGTTTATCTGCACATTATTTCTAATATTAGTAGTTTCTTATTAATATAGCTGCAGAAATCAATTTATTATACTGTTATTTTACTAGTGTTGTGCTTGGTGTGTTATAAACTTATTTAAGTGAGTATTTCTGGGAATAATACCTTGCTGTTCCTAAAGTAATATTATTGAATATATTGTGTCATTCATATACATAATGAATCTCTGCACGTGTTTTCTGAATACTAATTTTAGGCTTACACCACTCTGCAGTTTGGCTCTTAAATAGAATGCAATGCTCATTGGAATGTTCCTGTATATCTATTCATGTATAATATTTAATAAAATAGCTTTTTTCTGTTCTAAATATTATTGCTCTGTCATTATTCTTGCATTAAAAATTAATTCATCTGCATTATGAGGGTGCATGGAATGTAAATATTAATATACTCTACTCATTTGCTGACTGATAATCAGATCTCTGCCCCAGTTAAGTTTGGAATTAATGCTGTTTACAGTCTTGCTGTGGCATTTTGCTCTTTAATTTGTAAGGAATGTAGACTTTCACAATGTTTACACTAATTTCTATTGTGCTTATTTTTGCGTTGTGTGTGCATTCTTTATAATTCCTATGTTTGAAACAATCCCTACTGTGCTAGAAAAATCAGCTTTTTAAATGAGTGCACATTTTACATAATTTGGGCTGTTTTTAAATAAATGCAGAGATTTTATCATTTGGGCTGTTTTGGCATTTAATATTTTAGCAGTCTGGAAATACAGTGTATGGTAGGAACTAAGAAGTGAGTTGTGTCTACTAGAATTGATTTTCTAGAGCCCCCCCCCCCCCCTTACTCCCTTGTGCTTGTATATCAAAGCTGCAACTACGGGATTACAGGAAATCACTGTAATATCAGCTATTTACTGTCCTTTAATCTCATCCATTGGCCTAAACTGGCAGTATAATTATATCACATTGACAAAAAAAAAATGAGCAAAGTGTGACATTTCTTCCATGACTAACATAACATCACAGTAAAGAGAACAGATAATTCAGGTATGTGGGCCAGGCTGGGAAGTGAATGGCTAGAAGGTTATTCCATTTCCACACCAGTGTCTCTCAGTGTCATATGGTATTAAAGAGAGTATGTTGGTTGTGTTGTAAATACTTTGTTAAATGTTATTTTTATGTATTGTATTATAGCATTAGAAACACTTAAGTTTAATTTTATTTTATTACCAGAGTGATAAGAGAAGCTGAGTATTTGTTTTGTTGTTAGATATATGATACATCAGATACATTTTATAAACCTGATATAGCCGAAATAGTGTAACGGTAACTGCATTATAAATACCTTTGTTAAATCCCATAATGCAGAAACTATTTTTTTATTTATACCCTCCTCAAACTCTCCCATTAGAGACTCTGAAACTTCTGTGATATTGCAATCGCAGATCATATTTATGGGCAATCCCTTTGTTAGATTTATTCCTGATAGCAACCAGTCTATCACACATATTTTCTTTTAGTGTTCAAAAGATATAGGTCAGGAGTACATCTGCTGTTCAGTAAATTGGGTAATTGAATCACATTAAGTTTATTTATGTCTTCATTACACTTTATTTGGTCATAATGATGCCATGTTTAGGTAAAACAAAAACATCCTTTTCATTCACTTTAAATGGCATGTGTTCACATTCCATGGCTAGAACAAATAAACATCATTTTATTATACCAGCCTAAATTATCATTTTTTTCCAGAGATTAGTTCTCTCTATCTATCTATCTATCTATCTATCTGTCTATCTGTCTGTCTTTTGTCTATCCACCTGTCCATTATGGTAAGATAAGAGACATACATAATATGTTTTGGTTATGTAGTATATTGGTATAATGGGTAATCTATATAATGTATGGTCCAGTACAAGAATATTTCTATTAATAGGTACATTTTCAGTTAAGATTTTGTTTGTTTTTTTAAAGGCAAATTTACGGAGTGTGTTGTTTTAAATGCAACATGTGCAGTGTTTATATTCAGTGATTTTAAGAGATAGGTCCTGGTGTAGTAAAAAAATTAGAGCTGATATTCTTGTAAGTGCCAACAGCTACTAAGCCTATAGGAAAGAAGATAGCTCAGTTTATAAAGAGATTAATAGGGAGCCTAGAGAGAGATTTCAGGTCAAACACAGTTGCCAGTCAAGGAAATAAGCTAAGTCCAGCTAAGGTTTCCTGGATACCATAACAAAAAGTGTTATACAGATACCAATACACTCTCTCTAGGAACTGTGAGGAATAAAAAACAAACAAATAAAGCAAATACCAATCGTATAGTCACAAAAGATAAAATTAATAGTTCTGATAAGGTGTATGCATCTATGTGACCTCATTTAAAAACTCTGCAGACTAAGGCAGGAGTTGAGATATTTTTTTTCTTTCTATGATTGTTATTGGTGACATTTATAACACTGTTTCTTTGTTTAATGTGCTTCAGGGACAGTAGCTTGGATGTTTGTTATAATGTTGTTTTAGGGAGATTTACATTCGGGCTGACATGGGATTTGTTATTTAATATCAACACAATTTTATAATACCCTAATCTGTTGTGTTATGCCAATGGTTGTAATAAAATCCCAGTATATGTAATGCATTCCATAAGTTAAACACCTGTTTTATTACATATTTTTTATTTTTATTATTTATTTTTTATTTAACTGGTACAGTTATTAAGTAGTTATAATCCCTGATTATATAAGAACCATGACTTCTAAATTTACAGTTTATTCCTAATTATGTATTATTAAGTTTATCTTGGTTCCTAATTATTATTATTATTTTTTTTAATATACATCTTTCAACACTTGGCTAACAAATTTCTTACTTTTGGAATTAAAGATATAAATAAATAAGTTCCAGGAATTTAATGCACAGCTCCCCCTTGTGTGTGTTTGATCTAATATTTAGCACATATTGTTGGTTTGGCAAAAAAGAAGATGATTTTACTTCTAAAATGTGAAAATGATTATTCAATCATTAAATATCATGTGTGCTAAAGCATTATTGTTATTTCAACTCTTAATTTTGTTTTTTTGTGCAGTGGTGTCTTTAGTATTTGTGCTGCCCTAGGCACTAGAAAAATGTCCTGCTCTCCAATCTCATCCCAACCAGTTTAGCATAGATCTGACTTTGTTTTTCACAATATAGGCATCAAAGTCTGCCACTATACCACCAAGGATATTTTATGTGGATTCAAATGGATAAATAAAACATATAGGACTGGTTAAGAATGAGGTCATTGAACTAATGCTCAAAATGTATTGTTCCCCAAAATCCTGCTGCCCTGGTTCAGGACAAAATATACTCCTGCTTGTGCTTATTCTTAATATTTGTCTCCCTCTCACTTTATCTCTTTTCACCAAGTCTTCTTTCCTTTCCATGCTGAACACAGATTGGTTACATTAAACTGATGTCTGTTTGCTAATGACACTTTACATTGTGCTGTAAATCAATGAGTAGTGATTGCATCTGATAAGTAAAATGACCAATAATGAATATCTTTAAAATGAAATAGATTATGTCTCTAAAGTTATACCAGGGTGTAAACAGCCTGTATGCTCATAACAAGCTTGTTTGAGATAGATCTGGAAACATGGAATGTGACATAAACTATATAATCCCAGGCTATGCTTTACATAACTTCTAGAATAACATAAATGCTATTTTATTCTTTATTTTTGGCCCAAGGTCTGTCTTGAAAAATGTGGTTCTTACTTGACACTATGCCATGAATCTTGCACATACCGAATGTACTAACTTTTCAAAATAGGAACTCTTGTTCTAGATCCTTTTTTTAATATGTTGCATCCTAGAATGTTTTCAATCCTAATGTATACTCCTGTCAACTGAATCTGCTCCAAGCTAAGCCATACATTTTAAGGCCTTACATTTGTCTCTCAAATGTTTCATGGTGTAGAAGATCATAGAAGAATTTCACCGCAATGTATTTATTTATATAGGTCCTTTTGTAATCATGTATAGAAAGAGTCTCCATGCAGAATATTGTTTGTCAAGGACAGTTAAATTGCATTGCCTGCAATATTTGCCTGCTAGTTAAGCCATAACTAAGTTGATGCAACAAATTGTTTAGGTTCATCTGCCTATGATTTAGTTAATAGGAATAGTCTATTCAAAATTAAACTTTCATGATTCAGATAGAGCGTGCAATTTTAAGCAACTTTCTAATTTACTCCTATTATCATTTTTCTTTGTTCTTTTGGTATCTTTATTTAAAAAAGCAAGAATATAAGCATAGAAGCCAGACCATTTTTGGTTCAGCACCTGAGTAGCACTTTCTGATTGGTGTCTAAATGTAGCCACCAATCAGCAAGCGCTACCTAGGTGCTGATTACATTCAAATAAAGATACCAAGAGAACAAAGGAAAATTGATAATAGGAGTACATTTAAAAAAAATGCTTAAAATTGCATGCTCTATCTGAATCATGAAAGTTTAATTTTGACTAAACTATTCCTTTAGTATCATTACAAGTATCTTTTTTTCAATAGCTAATGTTTTTAGGATATATATGCAAAAACTCATGCAGTACTTCACTGTTCCTATCGATATAACCATCGATTGTATCATACCACAAAATGTTACTATGGCTTTGCAATTTTCTGTTATAATAATAATTATATTATGTCCTTGTTCAGACAGTTGCATAATGTTATCCCTACCATTCACAGGAACACAGTACTCTGCTTTAGGTTGCTACCCCAAGCACTTATGGATTAGATGTATGCAACATCTTAAAGGGATATGGAAGACAGAATTAAACTTTCATAATTTAGATAGAGCATGCAATTTTAAGACACCTTTTAAATGTATTTCTATTAGCACATTTACTTTTTTTTATCTTTTGGCATCCTTTGCTGAAAAGCATATGTTCATATCCTCAGTAGCAGCAGCAATGCACCATGGGTAACTATCTGGTAATTGGTGGCTACACACATTTATCTGTACTCTTTCGTTCACCAGATGTATTCATCTAGCTCCCAGTAGTGCATTGAAGCTATAGAGCTGACTTTAACTATATGTTTAATACCAGGGTTAAAGACACCTTAGTGTATTTTCTTTTTGACACATTTAGCCACCAATCAGCAAGAGCTACCCAGGTGATGAACAAAAAATAGGCCGGTTCCTAAGCTTACATTCCTTCTTTTCAAATAAAGATGCTAAGAGAAAGAAGAAAAAAAGTTCTAATAGGAGTACATTTTTAAATAATTGCTTAACATTGCATGCTCTATCTGAATGATGAAAGAAAAAAAATTGGGTTTCATATCCCTTTAATAAATGGGGACCTATGGAGCAGATTTAATAGAAATATTGAAATGAAAACTTAAAGGGATAGTTCACCCCAAAATTGTCTCCCCTATTAAATTGTTTACAAGTTGGTCTTTTACCCTTACTTTGGCATTTGAAATAGCTGATTTAGCCTGTGGGATCCCCACCTATACTGAAAGTTTCTATACCGGAGTCTAGGCTATTGAATATCCTAAGTATACACAGCCAGCAGAATATATTACACTCCCAGTGGGGTGCAGGATAGTTAAGTAATAAAATGATAATTTTCTATTGCTCTCTCTAAGTATTGAGCTTTGTTTTTTCAGACAAATATAAGATAAAGAAGCAAGTGTGTGTACACAAGGTGAAAACATAATGATATGTAATATTGCCTGCAAGCACAGCCCATTGTAATAGGTTGTGGTTTAAAAGCAAAAAAAACAGCTACTTCATATAAACAAATAAACCTGAAAATGCAATTTCTCATACATTTTATACTCTACAGCTGGTATAACAAGTAATTGGAAATACATTAATATAAAAACAATTTTACAGTGTACTGTCCCTTTAAGAGAACCAGCTGCATAGTGTAACATAGGAACTGATAAATCTGGAGAGGCTAGATTATTCTGAATTTAGCAGATTGGATCCTGATAGGTGTCCATAGAGCGAACAGTGACTGTATTAAAACAACTAATTTTCTCATAAAAATATTAATATATCAGCATAAATTTAAAAACAAAAATGTTTACACATTTCCTGTATAAATCTGTTTAATATTTTTCAGCAACTGCATAAACATTCCTAGACGCTAAAAATCGTGGATGGTTGTTGAAAAGCGAGATGTATATTAGATCTCAGTTCATGTTAATTAATGGAAAAGCTTAATAAAGACATTCTAGTCAAAATACATGGGGAAAAAAAGAGCTGGAGAAAGCTGTATTAATTTGAAAGCTGTGTGATTATTTTTGCCCGTGTGCATTCAATTTATTACTTTTAAGAAGAAGAGGAAGTAGCTCATACATCATTGCTACTACCTGTATCTTTTTCTCATGCTTGTCTGGTTTTTCTGAACTGCTCATTTACCTCTTTATTTCACCAGTTAGCTGAAAATTAGGCAAGTTTTTGCAACATTTAGGGCTCGATGTATCAAGCTATGGCGGACAGGGGCATACATTTGTGCCCCTGTCTGCCTCAGTTCGCCTCTGAGGACTGAATTCCCCTGGCTGAATTCAGCATTGCACAAGAGTGCTATTTTGTCCTCGCGTGCAATGCCGCCATCTGCCCGTGCACAGCCAATAACGAGCGAGCAGGAGATGTCAATCTCCCCAGTCGGACCTAAGAGGTGGAGCAGAGATAGGGAAGCCACTGCTTGATAAATACGGACTGCAGGTTTTTCTTGTGAGAACCTGCAGTCGTAATGCAGCGAAGCCTTTGAAAAATCGAGGCCTTAATGGTCAACATGAAAATAAAGGAGCCTGTTTCATTTTGATTTTAGAAGTTGACTTATTTATATATTTTTAGACTAATCTGAAAAAAAATATCAAACTTTAGCAGTGACTCCTTGATTCCATTGTTTTGTTAAACCATGTTGTCTGTAAGATATAGACAGCGCATGCATATCATGTGACACAAGGGCAACAAGTAACTTGTCCAGAGCAGTACCCAAGACATGATATCAGCATAGGTAATCTTAATCAAAATGACTGTAACACCCTGTGTTTTTCGCCATATTATTGATCTCTCCAAATCATGCGGACTTTAATTCATCGTTTTTTTTTTCTACAAAATTTGAAATGCACAAATATATATTTTTTTCTTATATTTTGGTCCGCGATTCCTCCGCCCGCAATTTTGGTCCCTCTTTCTTCGATTGATTGAAAATAGTGATTGCCAATCCATTGTTCCCCCCCCCCCCCAGAGCGTTCAACCTCTTTCTCGCTACGTCATGCGCTTCTTCTGCACATGAGTTAGCTGATATACTATCCACCTTCTGAAGCGATGCGCGTCCATGCAACGCGCATGCTCTGTAGCTACAGTTTACAAATGAAAGCGCTCAAAGTATATGCAAGTGTAACGCATGCACAGATCGAGTAGCAAAGGTTAACGCATGCGCAGAGTAATTTAATCGTCTTTCGAACGCATGCACATTTTTAAAAGCGATGCGCGTCCATGCAACGCGCATGCTCTGTAGCTACAGTTTACAAATGAAAGCGCTCAAAGTATATGCAAGTGTAACGCATGCACAGATCGAGTAGCAAAGGTTAACGCATGCGCAGAGTAATTTAATCGTCTTTCGAACGCATGCACATTTTTAAAAGATCAGATTACAATGCATGCGCATAGTAAGAGCTTCATCTGGTGTGCGCATTAGACATATGTATAGAGCGGATGGCACTGCTCTCTACGCCACAATGCTCCGAAACAGTAAGTTGCGAGTAGGAGAAGTCCTGCTGCGAACGTATTGAATTGTGGTAATAAAAATATAAATAAAATATATATTTTTTTAGAAACAAAAACTTAGTGGTTTAACTAGTTACTAGTTTACTATTCAGTATACCAATTCCAGGCAGATAAAATTGACATTCACTTTAACGAGAATGCATCCATAGGCAGCTGCCTAATGAGACCTTTATGTACCAGAATTATGTATTACGGTTCTTACAAAGGGATCCTGGTTTGTTTTGGTCCTCAACATCACCTTAATTCATAGCAATACTTTACTCAATGTTTATTATTTCCCAATTCTTCCCTGCAGTGCTCTTTTTCTCATTACGGAATGTAGACCTCTGACTAAGGCTTGTTATCTTAGAGGGGTATCTTCCTGGATTGTCAAGTGACTATACATTTGCTACTTATTTGTGTTATATCTTGTATTAAACACATCCCTAGTTCTGCCAGTCATCATCTTTACTGGGGAAATAATCATGGTTAAATACTTATGTAACTTCTAAAGGTCCTTTGTCTAGGGGAGAAGCAGTGTTTGTTTGTCCCCGTACCTCTGCCACATTTAGCCTACTGTACAAGAGGTATTTCTCCCATTTATTCGATAGAAACCTTCTGGATGGGCATTAATACATTTCCCTAATACTGTTAACCATAAAAAAAAGCTTCTAACTCCAAGAGAGAACAGCTGCATGTCTCCCACACTTGCCATTGTGCCGAAAGTCATACTGGCTTGTATGTTGTAATGAACATCTGTTAGCTTTTCAGTGAGCACTTCAATTATTGAAATTGTCTATCAGTAGTTTATGGAAAAATGGTCAAATTAATCCCTTGACTTCCAAAAAGGATTGCAACACATTGCTACTATATCATCTAACCTTCAAAATATTCGTTTAGGTCAAATAAACAAGGCACAGTTATCAGATGCTTCCACAGTAGGAACTGTTGTGTAGAAAAGAAAAAAGTCCTAATAAAAAATAAATGGTTCAATTATATGTGGGTATATACGTTCCTATATATTCTGTTTACTCCAAATGTAGGCTACACTTGAGTTTATACACATTTCATGTATTTAAAAATGATGTCTGTTAGATTTATAACAAACATACTTTAGCAACAAGACAAAAACTAGGTCAGAAGATTTATAGAATCACCAAATGGGTATATCTAATTCATTAAATAAATAATAAATTAAAAAAGGAAGATACCCAGGAGACAAATCATGCTGTCTAGAATGTATAACGAGAGGGATTGTGTAAGGGCTGAGGATTTATAGTTTGGAGCAGAGGACAAAGAAACAGATTGGGGGGGGGGGGCTTTCATCTGCCTTTTCTATCACATTTCTTGCTTCTGCCATACAGGTATAGATGTAAATTGCAAGGGATGGCTTTTAAAACAAAAGAAAAAAATAGATTTTTCCATATTTTTGGATTGTCCATGCATTAAAAATATGTAATTTTTTTTTTAATAATATGGAAACATTGAAAATGTCAGTATAACAATATGTGCAAAGTAGTCTTCAGATATTATTTTTCTGCATTCATATAATTTCTACTAAATGGTAACAAGTTTTGATGGAAAATAAGTAATAACATTAATAAATAACATTGCTTCCAATCAGCACTGTTTTTTTTTTTGTCTTTGTTTTTTTTGCTAACTTAAATCATCTGATCTACAGTAACAAAAGTCTACATATATAGAATTGTTATTGTAATGGAATTCATGATATTTTCATATTCTTAGTAAGAATTCAGACTATTATTAATATAGAAACATGTTTAAATTATATGAGTGTTAGCCTTTAAAACAGTTGACTTTTATCACCCAAACTTCTTATTTCTTACAGTCCAAATTTATTTTTATTTATTTTTTTATGGAAAGTGCTTAGAAAAGTTGATTCCTTAGTGATAATATAGATAGAAAATATAATGTAAATTAACAGATATTTGGGTTTATAATGAGATAGATTCTGATATAAAAAGGATAGATAAGGATAGCAGTCCAGATTTAGACCTATTTAGACCTAAGCCTGCAAATTGACTACCCTGCTGTGAGGAAACGCCACAATAAGAATTCTGCAAGGTATCAATTATTTTGTCTTATTCTACTATCCCCCCACCTTCAGACCATTAGCTCTTATTGATGTACATTTTCCTATTTTAAAATATGCTGCTTTTAGAATACTACAATGTAAAAAGCAAACATAACAATATATTCTGTATTAAAAAAGTTTAAATAACACTGCACACCCATTTACATGATTAAAGTCAGGTACACACCTAGAACAAGATAAATTGACTATTTCCTTGTTGGTCTTAAAAATCACTTTTATTCATTAGACATAAAAAAGGTTATTTTAAAATGGAGATTGGACTTTGCTTAGCCAATCAATGAAGAGAAAAACATTATTGCTTAGGAAATAAAAAAAAAAAAAATGCATTGTGTAGCTTTTTTTCCTTACCATAAACTGATTGAAATAAATAATTATAATTGTGAGAAAATTAAATTTAGTTGCCTGTGTTTGACTGTATCTTCCTTACAAAATGTAAAACACTTCTTATAGTTTGTTTATACATTACTCCAGCGTGTAGTAACTGTGATTGTGTGGTTTTTCAAAATAAATAAATATTGGGGATACATTTTTCTGGCACATAAGGTTGTGAGACCAAAGTCAAAACAGTGCAGTTCCTAACACAATGAAATAGGGACTTTATTTGCATGAAATGTAAATCATGCCATTACATTCTCTTTGGCATTTTATTTCTTTATAAACTCCGCAGCACATTACATTGCACTGTCTGTTTTCATCTCCGTTGTGACAGTCATAGTGTGAGCTTCAGAGAATAACTTCAGAGAGAAAAATGAGACGCGGGCTATTTACAAACCTCTACAGTAATATTTCACACAGCTTCAGCTTTATTGTTAGACGAAGAGATAAATTGTATATGCTCTTCTCTACTACGTTTACAACCTTAAACTGTCCTGTCTTGTTTAAGGAATGGAAAGATTCCTTCAGGGCTTTCCATATAAAACAAAATATTCACACACAAAGGGGAGACCTATGCTTTACTTAAACGCCACTAATGTTGATAGCATTGCTGCATATTTTATTTAGAACCCAAAATACCTCAGATGTATGAAAAATGAATTACAGTAAAACCAACATTTTATTCAAATGCAAAATAAGGTGTTATACAAGTAAATATAATACATTCAATGATGTTTCTGTGATACCAAAACAGACAGGAGGGTACTAACAGCGAATGCCTCATTGGAAGAAGAGGGAGAGGCTAATAGGTTATAGACAGAGAGGTGGAGAGGGTGGAAAAGGTTAGGCAGATGGTATGATAAAATAGGAGGAGAATGTGATAGAGGGTTAGCACAAAGGGAGAGGAGGAGAGGAAATATAGAAGGTCAGAATACAATGGGGAAATGTGGGAGATATTGGAAGATCAGTCCAAATGTATTTATCCAATCAGATGGAAAATTGCCTCTGAGCTAAAAGCCTGCTGCTCCTACAGAAATGGACAGCAAGGTTTTTAGACAGGACCTATTATTAAAAAAGTAGTTTGTCATTTGTGTTACCTTGTTTTGAACAATGCATTATGGGTTGCAAACAGATACATTTAAAGGGACACTGAATTTAAAAACTAAAGTTAAAGCATAGGAAGCTATGTATTTAGTAGTACGCACAACTGTATATGCTAGCAGCAGTTAACAGAGCACAATATAAATATTTATTTTAAACCTCCATGGGTTCTTTTTCTTTAATAATATGTCATCAGCCGACCCTGGGTCCAAAGCTGGGCAGAGACTTTGTTCCTGGAGCTTTTGCTCATCAGCAATTTATATAAGGTTTATTAAAAAAGGACCCATTGAGGTCTAAAATACATATTTATATTGCACTTTGTTAAAGGAACACTACGATCTAATTTGTTCCTTTTATGTTGCAACATAATATAAAAATCATTATTTATCAAAACCACCTTACCACTTACCCTACTCTCTTTATCCTTTACCTACCTTTACAAAGGGATTTTCTATTACACTGTGGGCAGTAGCAGAAATTGGAGGCTACGACATGCTATCATTTAGTAAAGCAGGGCACTCTCGCTCATGTTTGCTTATGCTATGTGTCTATCTACTATATTAAAAGGGAAACTCCAATCAAAATTTAAATGCATATAGATTAAAGGGACATGAAACCCCAATTTTTTCTTCCATGATTTAGAAAGAGCATAGAATTATAAACAACTTTCTAATTTACTTCTATTATCGAATTTGCTTCATTCTTTTGATATTCTTTGCTGGAAAGCATATCTAGATATGCTTAGTAGCTGTTGATTGGTAGCTGCGCATAGATGCCTCCTGTGATTGGCTCACCATGTGCATTGCTATTTCTTCATTAAAGGATATCTAAAAGAATAAAGCACATTATATAATCAAAGTAAATTGGAATGTTGTTTAAAATTGTATTCTCTACCTTAATCATGAAATATTTTTTGGGGGTAAAGTGCCCCTTTAATTACATCTTTCAATAGAAACATATTTACAATATAAATACACTTGAAAAAAAATGCTTCTAGTAAAAGTTCTCTGTTTTAGCATTAGCATGTGCATGTGAAGCATAGCTAGATATTTTCAGTGCACTAGCATTTTAAATACTGCAGCTGCTCAGAGAGCCGGTGGGGCTTGTATCATGTAATCAATTAACAAATTGAGTCATTACCAGATGATACAAGCACCTTAGGCTCCCTGAGCAAGTGCAGTGTTTACTAGTGCACAGAGCATACAAACAACTATAGCTTTTACTATAAGCATTTTTTCTAACACATTTATATTGCAAAAATGCTTCTATACAAAACTAAAATGCACCCGTGTGCATTCTAGTGTTGGATGGAATGTCCCTTTAAGGGCCAGATTACGAGTGGAGCGCTAAGTTACCCGCGAGTAATAAGGGGTTTATAGCTGGTTTTTCACTTGTAAGTTGAAAGTAAATGTGATTTAAATACATTACAAAGTACAGTTGCACTCATAACAACACCATCTAATAAAAAATAATCACAGAAAAGTTATAAGGGCTCAAAATATGAAATCTCAGTTGTTAGGGAAAGAAAAAGGCAGGCAAAGGGCTTTAACATAGAGATACATACATATACATGTCTAATGATGTATATTTATGTATATACAGTATATATGTCTATATATGTACATATGTATTTATATATGTATTTACAAACATGTATACACATATAAACACATACATACATATGTACACATATATAGACACATATATCAGTGCATTGGAGCCCTTTGCAGTCAAGTAGATGAAAACATGTAAAATTATATTCATATTTAATAAAGTGTTATACTGTGTATTTACTGTAAATGTTTCACATTCCAATGTTCTGTATTTATAAAAATATATTTCTATATATATCTATACCTATATATAATCATCCATATATATAATTGTACCAAGAAACATCAGCTATATGTAGAAATAGTAATTATGAATAAATAGAACATATTCTTCTACGTGAAGAATACTGGAGTATAAAATATTAATATTTTCATGCCGGGGAAGCACACTTGAGAATATGTGATCGTGTTTGCATGCAAGTAGTGTGTATTTTTTTCTCCAATGTCTTCTATGGGGGAATAGGTTATCGCGTGCATGATATTGCATGCAGCGATTTTTACTTTCATCTTGCAATACAAGAGCAAAATGCATTGTGCTAAAAGCTTACTTTTAGTGCAGTCAACACTCGAGCAGGAGTGTTAAGTAGTGCTCCACTTGTAATTTGGCCCTAAGTTTGGCAAGTATTGTTTTGCACAATATACAGTCATATTCACATTTACATATAACTGCACAGCATGAGCAGAAGCTTGTGAGCAAGCTGGACTATCCTACATTATAGTGGGCGGTAGCCAGTAGCTTCAGTTTGCCTCTACAGCCTGGGGTGTAAAATAACTAAATAAATAAAAAGCATATTTAAGATAGGCAGAGGATAAAGACATGGGGTAAGCAGTAAGGGGTTAAAACGTATTGATAGAGGGTGAGTTGAGGTCTCAGGCAGGATTGATGATAAAAAAAATATAGACTTTAGTTTCTCTTTAAGTGTTACTAACATACGTATGCACTACTAAGTGCATTGCTTCCTACGCAAAACAAAATGTAGCTTTTGTTATTCTTCATTTCATATGTATGGTTGTCCGACCCAAGGCCCATGGGTCACAGTGCAACTCCCAGTGTCTTTCCTCTGGTCCTTCATCAATATTCTATGTGTCTTTCAAACAAGATGAATCCTCTTCCCTGCAGGTGGCACATTCATGTGGTGTGTGAGTGTGTCTTGCAAAATAATTGCACACTTTTCATTTGAATAACAGAATTTGTAAAGTGTGTTCACTAATCTTGCAAATGAAAAGAAACTCCAAAGTTGCCCCTTATTAAAAATAAAAAGGGTTTTTTTTGGTTATAATTGCCACCATGTATTGCCTTCAGATGCCAGTGATCTAAATTTTAGGATTTAAATGATTGTCATCGTTATCTGGATCACATGTAGGCAATCTCTTTTCTTGACCACAGGTGGTTTAATCAGGCTAAAACTGATCACTCCCCTGTGCTTAGGCAGAGTCTGTTTGCTACCCAAATTGGAGTTGGACAGCCCAGGAGCAAGATTACATATGCTGCGTCGCTTGCAAAAGCTGTCGACGCCGGTTTTTACGCGGTTTTGGTATAGATACTCACCGTTCCTGAAGTCCGGTGGAGAAGGTACTGTTCCAGGTGGTGGTGAAGTCTTCTTCCAAGCGGCCGACATCTTCTTCCAAGCGGGGACCGCTTCCTTCTTCATCCAGGACCAAGACGGCACAGAGCGGAGATGAGCGTGGAGCAGGACCGGCGACCGTGGAGCCATGGAGCGTAGAGGATCCTCTTCATACGAATGCCGCCGTACACTGAATAGGGAATTCAGAGTACGCGTTTAAATATGGTATCCCTTGCATTACTATTGGCTGATTTCCTATAAATTTAAAAAGAGCTGTTTAAATTAGGACAATGCCCTACAAAAAGCTATTTTAAGGGCTATTGATAGCTTAGCAATAGATAAGGGGGTGTTTTTATTTTGGGGGGGCTTTTTTATTTTCATAGGGATTAGGTTTAATTTATTTATTTTTGATAATTTGGTTAATTGATTTTATGTAATGTTAGACTTTTTTATTTTTGTAATCTTAGATTAGTTTAATGTTAGATTTTTTTTATTTTTAAGTATTTTTAGCTTTTTTATTTTAATTGTAATTTATTATTTTTTTAATTTAAGTAATTGGGGTTAATTTAGGGGGTGTTAGGTTAGGGGGTTTAGTAATTTAATTAGTTATTTGCATTGTGGGGGTTTTGCGGATTAGGGGTTAATAGGTTAATTAGGGTATTTGCATTGTGGGGGTTTGGCAGATTAGAGGTTAAAATTTTTATTAGGATTATTGCGTTGTGTGGGTTTGGAGGTTTAGGAATTAATAGTTTTATAAGGTGTGTTGCGATGTGAGTTAATGTCGGATTAGGGGTTAATAGTTTTAATAGGTACTGTGTGATGTGGGTTAATGGCAGATTAGGGGTTAATAGTTTTAATAGGGACTTTGCTATGTGGTTGAATGGTGGATTAGTGTTAATACATTTATTAGGTAGTTTGCGATGTTAGGGTTGGCGGATTTAGGGGTTAATACTTTTATTAGCTAGATTGCGATGTGGGTGAATGGCGGATTAGGGGTTAATAGTTGAATTAGGCATATTGCATTGTGGGGGGTTGTCAGTTTAGGGATTAATACATTTATTATTAGCTCTGATGTGGGTTTGATGGCGTATATAGGGGTTTTACGTGTCAGGTTTATTTTTGGGAGGAGAGTTTTTTTTGCGGGAGATTTGATTTTTTTTTTAAATTTTCTTAGGCGCCGGCAGTTTCTAAAGTGCCGTAAACCACTGGCAACTCCAGAAATGTGTATTTATGCTCATTTCTGGACATTGCTAGTTTATCCGATTTACGGCACTTTATGAACTGCCGGCAGGGTTTATGTGATACCCCAATATGCGAGGTGAAATTATGGGCGGCGCGGGTTTCAGCAGTTGCTTGCACCGCATATGTAATCTTGCCCCAGGTCTATAGGTCACATTTGTATATAAAGACGGGAGTGATATAAAACTTGACCTTTTCTCATAATCCAGTGGTAGTCCCTGAAAAATTCCTTCAAGAAATCTCAAAGCTCAGTAAAGATGAAATATTTATTTGTATGCAGTATTTGGTTCTGTAAATACATTGTATAACAATATGTACTTACTGTTATGATTATTGAGAAAGTGTAACTATAAAGAGAAAAATATATATTTTTTTTTAAGCAGGATACTCTGTCCAATAACATAAATTGATTCTATTAAACATCAGTTGCACATGAGTATGATTTCAATTTTTGTCAGTTTTTGGCAGTTCACAACAAAGTATCTGTTTCTGTAAAACATCATAAAAACAAAGAACATATATATATGAAATGTTAAAGTTTTCTCAATATTTAGTCCCCCAAGGATCAGTACTGGACTCTGTTCTTATTGATAATTATATTAATGACTTGGATCAAAGATTAAAGGGATATTAAACCCAAATATTTTCTTTCATGATTCAGATAGAGCATACAATATTAAAGGGACGGTCAAAACCAGATTTTTTTGTTTAAAAAGATTAATAATTACTATATTACCCGTTCCCCAGTTTTGCATAACCAACACAGTTATAATAATACACGTTTAATATCTGTTATTACCTTGTATTAAAGCCTCTACAAACTGCCCCCTTATTTCAGTTTTTTTAAAGACTTGCATTTTAGCCAATCAGTGCTGATTCCTAGGTAACTTCACGTGCGTGAGCTTAAAGTTATCATATAACACACATGAACTAACGGTCTCTAATAGTGAAAAACTGTCAAAATGCATTCAGATTAGTGGCGACCTTCAATGTCTAAGAAATTACCATATGAGCCTACCTAGGTTTAGCTTTCAACTAAGAATACCAAGAGAACAAAGCTAAATTAGTGATACAAGAAAATTAGAAAGTTGTTTAAAAATTACATGCCCTATTTGAATCATGAAAGTTTATTTTAGACTTGACTGTTCCTTTAAGCAACTTCATAATTTATTCCTATTATCAATTTTTCTTCTTACTCTTGGTATCTTTATTTGAAAAGCAGGAATCTAAGCTTAGGAGTTGGCCCATTTTTGGTTCAGCATCTGGGTAGCGCTTGCTGATTGGTGGCTAAATGTATAACAAGGTAAAGATAATAATAGATAACAAGCTAAAGATGGGTGCAGAATGCAGGGCAGCGGCTTCTAAGGCTAATAAGCTACTAGCATGTACAAATAAATGTGATATAAAAGTATATTGACAAACAACGGGAATCTCACTGAAGAGGTCCTAATAGGGGGCGCACTAAATCAATAATGAGACAATAAAAATTGTAAACCAAAATCGTGAAAGCATATATACATATATATGTATATGTGTGTATATATATATATATATATATATATGTATATATATATATATATATATATATATATATATATATATAAAAACGAGTATAGGAGCCAAAGTTCAGATTATATATATGTATATAGGCTTAAATGTGACAAATATGACATAGCCACTATACAAAAACTATATGTATATATATCAAAATATGGATATAACATTCATAAGAACAGTAAATGTAACATGTATTAAAGTCTCTCTCAAAACAAGAAAGTCCCAATGATGTATTCAAACCAGATAGGGGATAAGGGATCCGTCAGAAAGAGATGGTCAGAAGCTGCACTCTCCTCACATCAAATTAGGATGACGTCTGAAAGGAAGAGGGAGGAGGAAAAAAGAGAGGCGCTTGTGTGTACCAGTAGAACAATATGGAAGACTTGATTACATCCACAACAGGGTACTCACATTTTAGTGGAGCACTCAGACAGTGCTATTAGGCACATACTGGGTAATCACAGCAACCCAGCTTGCTGAGTTAACCAACGTGTGTACAGGAACAGGGACACCTTTGGCTCTGATCTCCTGGAGCTGGAAATGGAGACTACCAACAAAAGCAGCCCCACAGGAAAATGCAGGAGCAATAAGGCACACAAGGACTTCCACACAGAGCGGATTCGGTCCCAGTGATGATGATTGGTAGGAGGTGGTTGAAGTATAAAAGGATCAGTAACGATTCCAATATTGAATAAAAAGTAGGATTTATTAAAACAATAATAAAAGCAGGAACCAACAGGTAGGGCATAAAATAACCCTGCTTGTATACATGCAACGCGTTTCTCAGCACTAAAGCTGTTTCCTCTGGCATATAAAGCATACTGATCATAGCTCTTATATATATATATATATATATATATATATATATATATATATATATATACCAACCCTACCAATCAAATTAATTAGAAAATAGAAAACACCTGAGAGTCTCCCTGTGAGGGGCAGGCTCTCAGCACATTAACCCTTCATTTACGGTATATATTTCACATCTGATAATATTCACATACAATAGATCATCTATAGTGTGGGATCTGTGCCCCAAATTTATTCAATAAATAATGTTGATGATCCTATCGTTGTCTTAACTAAAGAATCAGTTTCTAGCAAATCAAGTGTGGACCCATAAATAGATAGAAGATCAATATGATATTCATACCTGATTCGTCTGGTAGATACATTTAAATATTGCAAAGTAAACTTACCTACAAACATACCGTTTAAACTGTGGTAGTTTGGTTCCTTTCATGTTATTGGTAGTAGTCAATTTGACATCATTTCCGCTATTACCATAACTACCACAGTTTACCACAGTTTAAACGATATGTTTATAGGTAAGTTTACTTTGCAATATTTAAATGTATCTATCAGACGAATCAGGTATGAATTCAGACACATATTTTGAATATCATATTGATCTTCTATCTATTTATGGGTCCACACTTGATTCGCTAGAAACTGATTCTTTAGTTAAGACAACGATAGGATCATCAACATTATTTATTGAATAAATTTGGGGCACAGATCCCACACTATAGATGATCTATTGTATGTGAATATTATCAGATGTGAAATATATACCGTAAATGAAGGGTTAATGTGCTGAGAGCCTGCCCCTCACAGGGAGACTCTCAGGTGTTTGCTATTTTCTAATTAATTTGATTGGTAGTGTTGGTATATATATATATATATATATATATATATATATATATATATAAAAGCTATGATCAGTATGCTTTATATGCCTGAGGAAACAGTGTTGGTGCTGAGAAACGTGTTGCATGTATACAAGGACCACTGCTCCATAACTTGTCCGCCTGCTCTGAGGCCGCGGACATCAATCCGCCCGATCGTATACGATCGGGCTGATTGACACCCCCTGCTTGGCTGCAAATCTGCAGGGGTTGCCATTGCACAAGCAGTTCACAAGAACTTTTTCTGCAATGATAAATACCGACATATTTGCATGCTGTCAGTATTTATCGATATGCGACGGACATTGTATCATGTCCGCTCGCACATTAATAAATAGGCCCCTTAGACTCAATTGTAAATGTGTATTGTATTCATTTATTTTTTATAGTTATAAGACATAACCTCAAATAGATGCATGTTTCCAAAATGGTACATACCTAAACAATTTGTAAAAAAGTTATCGTTAAAGGGACAGTAAAGTCAAAATTAAACTTACATGGATTGGGTAGAGCATGACATTTTAAACAACTTTCTAATTTACTTCTATTATCAATTTTGCTTTGTTCTCTTTTAGTTCTTGTGGTATCCTTTGTTAAAGAGTAACCATAGGTGAACTCAGGGGCATGCATGTGTCTTTAGCTACCTGGCAGCAGTGTTTGCAACAATGTTTATAACAATGTCATACATAGTTGCAAACATAGCTGCCATATAATGCCACTATGTATAACATTTTTTTAAGCATTTTTACAAACACTTGCCTGATGGCTAAGTACACATGCACGCTTCTGAGCTTACCTAAGATTACTCTTTAACAAATGATACCAGAAGAAATAAGCAAAATTTATAATAGAAGTAAATTGGAAAGTTGTTTAAAATTGCATGCTCTGTCTGAATCAGGAAAATTTAATTTTGACTTTACTGTTTCTTTAACAATGCTTTCTTCCATTAAAAGATTTAATTTTTTATTTCGCTATTTTGAATATAAAACAAAGAATGTTGATTCCCATAGACCTACACAGTGCTACAGTAGAATCTTAGATTTTAATTTCATATTTAAATGTTTTTATAATCAAATGTCACATTCGAAATAGTAAAATATGACATTCCATTTGCAACAATGAACATCACAATGTAAGCATACAGCATTTATTTTGAAAAGGCAAATGTGACAACCATTGATTACTTTAAGTAAATGCCCTAAAACACACACCTAGTGGGGTCTGCACATGCTGCAAATGAGAAGGGGTAAGTGGTACCTAGTTAAAAACATACTGGAATCAAGTGCCTGTTCCTGACCCTTTGATTGAAGAGCCATGCTTAAAATAGTTATAGAAAATGGAAAGACTAGACTGTGTGACTATTCCGAATCAAGTGTATTGTCAAATCTGTTTTAAAAACACTTGAAATATATGTACCTACTATTCAAAATCATGCGCTGCTTCAAAGATAAAAGGCGTGATATTGTACCTGCAACTACAGCTTCAAAGATAAAATGTGTGTATTGTTGTACCTGCAACTACAGCTTCAAAGATAAAAGGTGTGTATTGTTGTACCTGCAACTACAGCTTCAAAGATAAAAGGTGTGTATTACTGTACCTGCAACTACAGCTTCAAAGATAAAAGGTGTGTATTGTTGTACCTGCAACTACAGCTTCAAAGATAAAAGGCGTGTATTACTGTACCTGCAACTACAGCTTCAAAGATAAAAGGTGTGTATTGTTGTACCTGCAACTACAGCTTCAAAGATAAAAGGCGTGTATTACTGTACCTGCAACTACAGCTTCAAAGATAAAAGGTGTGTATTGTTGTACCTGTACAGCTTCAAAGATAAAAGGCGTGTATTACTGTACCTGCAACTACAGCTTCAAAAATAAAAGGCGTGTATTACTGTACCTGCAACTACAGCCTCAAAGATAAAAGGCGTGATATTGTACCTGCAACTACAGCTTCAAAGATAAAATGTGTGTATTGTTGTACCTGCAACTACAGCTTCAAAGATAAAATGTGTGTATTGTTGTACCTGCAACTACAGCTTCAAAGATAAAAGGTGTGTATTGTTGTACCTGCAACTACAGCTTCAAAGATAAAAGGTGTGTATTACTGTACCTGCAACTACAGCTTCAAAGATAAAAGGCGTGTATTACTGTACCTGCAACTACAGCTTCAAAGATAAAAGGTGTGTATTGTTGTACCTGCAACTACAGCTTCAAAGATAAAAGGCGTGTATTACTGTACCTGCAACTACAGCTTCAAAGATAAAAGGTGTGTATTGTTGTACCTGCAACTACAGCTTCAAAGATAAAAGGCGTGTATTACTGTACCTGCAACTACAGCTTCAAAAATAAAAGGCGTGTATTACTGTACCTGCAACTACAGCCTCAAAGATAAAAGGTGTGTATTACTGTGCCTGCAACTACAGCTTCAATGATAAAAGGTGTGTATTGTTGTACCTGCAACTACAGCTTCAAAGATAAAAGGTGTGTATTGTTGTACCTGCAACTACAGCTTCAAAGATAAAAGATGTGTATTACTGTACCTGCAACTACAGCTTCAAAGATAAAAGGTGTGTATTGTTGTACCTGCAACTACAACTTTAAAGATAAAAGGTGTGTATTATTGTACCTGCAACTACAGCTTTAAAGATAAAAGGTGTGTATTATTGTACCTGCAACTACAGCTTTAAAGATAAAAGGTGTGTATTATTGTACCTGCAACTACAGCTTCATAGATAAAAGGTGTATATTGGTGGAGGGAATGTGACATTAGTTACTTTATAGACAATTAATTTCAGTTCCCTTCCCTACATTACCCATATTTTCACCTATTTACTTATTTACTTGCCCTTTACAAAAATAGAACCATTTCTATCAAATAACACATAGCTTTGGTTTTTGAAATCAGGGAGGATGTTTTTTATAAATAGTATACAAATAATATCAAACATTATTTGGTTTGAGACAAAATTCAAACATTATCTATTCATAGCAAATGTTTAAACAAAGATTTCAAAAAATATTTTTATCAACGAGATTTTTTGAATGTTTTCTGCATGTTTTGTATAGTATCACTTACAATGTTTACAAATTATTGAATTGTATGGTTCAGATTGTATTGTTTAAATAACATTAATTGTTTCAGTTTGTTGCAACAATGGTTTGTGATAACCGTTTACAAACAATGTTTCTACTTTCTTATTATTCTCAAAATGCATACCGAAGATCTATCTTTTTTTAAGATGTGATAAGCATTGAGAAAAATTAGAAACTAGGTAAACAAAGCTTAAGTTGGCATTTATAACTTTAATATTATAAATCCGAGCTATAGAATCTACAGTGTCTTATATATAGGTTTTGTTTTTACTCTGTTTTTCACTTTTGTTTGGATGTGAGGGGGTTAATTTGATCGCCTCGCTTTCAAATAAAGGTGTTGAGTTTAGACACAGACTTTAGTCTATGAGTAAGTGCCTGATGTGGCGTGAAACATGTTAGACTGTCTGTCACCTCTACTGCCTTGTCTGCATATATTCTTTTAAATCGTTCTAATAAAGTGTTACCGTTTTTAAACACTGCGGTTTGGAGAGTGCCTGCCTATTTTTGTTTTGTGTGTATTGGTGTACCTGCAACTACAGCTTCAAAAATAAAAGGCGTGTATTACTGTACCTGCAACTACAGCTTCAAAAATAAAAGGCGTGTATTACTGTACCTGCAACTACAGCTTCAAAAATAAAAGGCGTGTATTACTGTACCTGCAACTACAGCTTCAAAAATAAAAGGCGTGTATTACTGTACCTGCAACTACAGCTTCAAAAATAAAAGGCGTGTATTACTGTACCTGCAACTACAGCTTCAAAAATAAAAGGTGTGTATTACTGTACCTGCAACTACAGCTTCATAAATAAAAGGCGTGTATTACTGTACCTGCAACTACAGCTTCAAAAATAAAAGGCGTGTATTACTGTACCTGCAACTACAGCTTTAAAAATAAAAGGCGTGTATTACTGTACCTGCAACTACAGCTTTAAAAATAAAAGGTGTGTATTACTGTACCTGCAACTACAGCTTCAATGATAAAAGGTGTGTATTATTGTACCTGCAACTACAGCTTCAAAAATAAAAGGCGTGTATTACTCTACCTGCAACTACAGCTTCAAAAATAAAAGGCGTGTATTACTGTACCTGCAACTACAGCTTCAAAGATAAAAGGTGTGTATTACTGTACCTGCAACTACAGCTTCAAAGATAAAAGGTGTGTATTACTGTACCTGCAACTACAGCTTTAAAAATAAAAGGCGTGTATTACTGTACCTGCAACTACAGCTTCAAAAATAAAAGGCGTGTATTACTGTACCTGCAACTACAGCTTTAAAAATAAAAGGCGTGTATTACTGTACCTGCAACTACAGCTTTAAAAATAAAAGGTGTGTATTACTGTACCTGCAACTACAGCTTCAATGATAAAAGGTGTGTATTATTGTACCTGCAACTACAGCTTCAAAAATAAAAGGCGTGTATTACTCTACCTGCAACTACAGCTTCAAAAATAAAAGGCGTGTATTACTGTACCTGCAACTACAGCTTCAAAGATAAAAGGTGTGTATTACTGTACCTGCAACTACAGCTTCAAAGATAAAATGTGTGTATTGTTGTACCTGCAACTACAGCTTTAAAGATAAAAGGCGTGTATTACTGTACCTGCAACTACAGCTTCAAAGATAAAATGTGTGTATTGTTGTACCTGCAACTACAGCTTTAAAGATAAAAGGTGTGTATTACTGTACCTGCAACTACAGCTTCAAAGATAAAAGGTGTGTATTACTGTACCTGCAACTACAGCTTCAAAGATAAAAGGTGTGTATTACTGTGCCTGCAACTACAGCTTCAATGATAAAAGGTGTGTATTACTGTACCTGCAACTACAGCTTCAAAGATAAAAGGTGTGTATTACTGTGCCTGCAACTACAGCTTCAATGATAAAAGGTGTGTATTGTTGTACCTGCAACTACAGCTTTAACCCTTTAATGACCACAGCACTTTTCCATTTTCTGTCCATTTGGGACCAAGGCTATTTTTACATTTTTGCGGTGTTTGTGTTTAGCTGTAATTTTCCTCTTACTCATTTACTGTACCCACATATATTATATACCGTTTTTCTCGCCATTAAATGGACTTTCCAAAGATACTATTATTTTCATCATATCTTATAATTTACTTTAAAAAAAATTATAAAATATGAGAAAAAAATGGAAAAAAACACACTTTTTCTAACTTTGACCCCCAAAATCTGTTATACATCTGCAACCACCAAAAAACACCCATGCTAAATAGTTTCTAAATTTTGTCCTGAGTTTAGAAATACCCAATGTTTACATGTTCTTTGCTTTTTTTGTAAGTTATAGGGCCATAAATGCAAGTAGCACTTTGCTATTTCCAAACCATTTTTTTTTTCAAGATTAGCGCTAGTTACATTAGAACACTAATATCTTTCAGGAATCCCTGAATATCTATTGACATGTATATATTTTTTTTTAGTAAACATCCCAAAGTATTGATCTAGGCCAATTTTGGTATATTTCATGCCACCATTTCACCGCCAAATGCGATCAAATACAAAAGATCGTTCACTTTTTCACAAATTTTTTCACAAACTTTTGGTTTCTCACTGAAATTATTTACAAACAGCTTGTGCAATTATGGCATAAATGATTGTAAATTTTTCTTTGGGATCCCCTTTGTTCAGAAATAGCAGACATATATGGCTTTGGTGTTGCTTTTTGGTAATTAGAAGGATGCTAAATGCCACTGTGCACCACACGTGTATTATGCCCAGCAGTAAAGGGGTTAATTAGGGAGCATGTAGGGAGCTTTTTGGGGTAATTTTAGCTTTAGTGTAGTGTAGTAGACAACCCCAAGTAATGATCTAGGCCCATTTTGGTATATTTCATGCCACCATTTCACCCCCAATTGCGATCAAATTAAAAAAAAAGTTAAATTTTTCACAATTTTAGGTTTCTCACTGAAATCATTTACAAACAGCTTGTGCAATTATGGCACAAATGGTTGTAAATGCTTCTCTGGGATCCCCTTTGTTCAGAAATAGCAGACATATATGGCTTTGGCATTGCTTTTTGGTACTTAGAAGGCCGCTAAATGCCGCTGCGCATCACACGTGTATTATAGCTAGCAGTGAAGGGGTTAATTAGGTAGCTTGTAGGGAGCTTGCAGGGTTAATATCACATTTAGTGTAGAGCTCAGCCTCCCACCTGAAATATCAGACCCCCTGATCCCTCCCAAACAGCTCTCTTCCCTCCCCCACCCCACAATTGTCCCCGCCATCTTAAGTACTGGCAGCAACTCTGCCAGTACTAAAATAAAATATATATTTAGGCTTTTTGGTTTTTTTTTTTAAGCATATTTACATATGCTGCTGTGTAGGAGCCCCCCTTAGCCCCCAACCTGGCTGATCCCCCACCAAACAGCTGTCTAACCCTCCCCCTCTGCCTTAATGGCCGCCATCTTGGGTACTGGCAGCTGTCTGCCAGTACCCAGTTTATAAAAAAACAGTTGCTTTTTTATTTTTTCCCCATTTTCTGTAGTGTAGCTCCCCTACCCACCAAAGAACAAACCCCCACCCCCTCCTAGATACCTTTGATTGTTTTTTTTTTTTAAATAAATGCTTTTTTCTGAAACTTTTAGCACAGTCTTTTCTGTAGTGTAGCGGTTCCCACCCGCTCCCGCCCCGTGCACGCGCCCGCCCGCCGCCCGGATCGCAGGATCGCTTCCAGCTGCTTTCCACACCGAGGACGTGCAGGGTACGTCCTCAGGCGTTAACTGCCTTTTTTTTGAGGACGTACCCTGCACGTCCTCGGTCATTAAGGGGTTAAAGATAAAAGGCGTGTATTACTGTACCTGCAACTACAGCTTCAAAGATAAAAGGTGTGTATTGTTGTACCTGCAACTACAGCTTTAAAGATAAAAGGTGTGTATTACTGTGCCTGCAACTACAGCTTCAAAAACAACAGGCGTCTATTGTCGTACCTGCAACTCTTTCCGTAGAGGCCTATATTGCAGGAAACAATAGGCACTTGCATATTTCATTCCCCTGGCAGATGTAAGATGGGAAGCTCATTTGTAAGTAGTGGGGCAAAAACAGCTAAGGCAGTAGCACTCACAGAAAAAAAAGTATCTGCATGTTTTTTATGGCACTGATTCTTCATCTAAACACCCAGCAACAACAATTAAGCAATACATAACCATTGCCTTGAATTCATGGACTTGTATTCTGTTGCATTTCTCTTTGATTAAAGCATTGGTTTTTAAACTTGTCCTCAGGCCTCCCCATCAGACCAGGTTTTCTGAATTACCTTGGATGAGAGCCGGTAGAATAACCATCGGCTAGATTACGAGTTTTGTCGATAAGGCTGTGTGGTATGTGTGGTACTAACGAGCAGTTTATGCTCACCGCTCACCTACAGACAACGCTGGTATTACGGGTTTTTACAAACCCGGCGTTAGCCGCAGAAAAGTGAGCGGAGAGCAAAATTTAGCTCAACATCTCACCTCAATACCAGCTCTGCTTACGGTAGCGGTGAGCTGGCTAAACAAGCTTGTGCACGATTTCCCCATAAGAATCAATGGGGGAGACCCGGCTGAAAAAAAAAAAAAAGCAGCGTTCAGCTCCTAACGCGGCCCAATTGATTCCTATGGGGAAATACATTTTATGTCTACACCTAACACCCTGACATGAACCCCGAGTCTAAACACCCCTAATCTTACACTTATTTACCCCTAATCTGATGCCCCCAACATCACCGACACATGCATTATATTATTAACCCCTAATCTGCCATTCCGGACACCGCCGCCACCTACATTATAGTTATGAACCCCTAATCTGCTGCCCCCAACATCGCCGACACCTACATTATATTTATTAACCCCTAATCTGCCGCCCCTAATGTTGCTGCCACCTACATACACTTATTAACCCCTAATTTGCCGCCCCCAATGTCGCCGCCACTATATTAAAGTTATTAACCCCTAAACCTAAGTCTAACCCTAACCCCCCTAACTTAAATATAATTTGAATAAATCTAAATAAATTTACTGTCATTAACTAAATTATTCCTATTTAAAACTAAATACTTACCTATAAAATAAACCCTAAGCTAGCTACAATATAACTAATAGTTACATTGTAGTTATTTTAGGAGTTATTTTTATTTTACAGGCAACTTTGTATTTAGTTTAACCAGGTACAATAGTTATTAATAGACATGTGCGATTCATTTCGGATTGATTCGTAAATTCGGAGATTCAGATCGATTCGAATTTCCGAATTAAAATACTTCTGAATATACCGAATGAATCCGAATTAGCTGCCGAATCTACTGAATAAATCCGAATTAGCTCGGTAAATTCGGCATTCCCCCATGGGAAACAATGGGGCAGTTTCGGCTGAAAAAAAACCTAACACCTGCAAAAAAGCAGCAATCAGCTCTTAACGCAGCCCCATTGTTTCCTATGGGGAAACACTAAGTCTACACCTAACACCCTAAAATGAACCCCGAGTCTAAACACCCCTAATCTAACACTTATTAACCCCTAATCTGCTGCCCCTGCTATCGCTGGCACCTGCATTATACTATTAACCCCTAATCTGCCGCTCCGGACACCGCCGCCACCTACATTATCCCTATGAACCCCTAATCTGTTGCCCCCAACATCGCCGACACCTACATAATATTTATTAACCCCTAATCTGCCCCCCCCCCCATGTCGCCGCAACCTAACTACAAGTATTAACCCCTAATCTGCCGAACGGACATCACCGCCACTATAATAAATGCATTAACCCCTAAACCGCCGCACTCCCACCTCACAAACACTATAATAAATTTCATTAACCCCTTATCTGCCCCCCCCAACGTCGCCGCAACCTAACTAAAAGTATTAACCCCTAATCTGCCAACCGGACATCGCTGCCACGATTAATAAATGTATTAACCCCTAAACTGCCGCACTCCCACCTCACAAACACTATAATAAATTGTATTAACCTCTAATCTGCCCTCCCTAACATCGCCGCCACTTACCTTAAATTATTAACCCCTAATCTCCCGCCCCCAACGTCGCTGCTACTATAATAAAATTATTAACCCCTAAACCTAAGTCTAACCCTAACCCTAACACCCCCCTAACTTAAATATAATTTAAATAAAACAAAATAAATTTACTATAATTAAATAAATTATTCCTATTTAAAACTGAATACTTACCTGTAAAATAAATCCTAATATAGCTACAATATAACTAATAGTTACATTGTAGCTATTTTAGGATTTATATTTATTTTACAGGCAACTTTGTTTTTATTTTAACATGGTACAATAGTTATTAAATAGTTATTAACTATTTAATAACTTCCTAGTTAAAATAAATACAAATTTACCTGTAAAATAAATCCTAACCTAATTTACAATTACACCTAACACTACACTATCATTAAATTAATTAAATAAATTAATCCTATTTAAAACTAAATACCTACCTGTAAAATAAACCCTAATATAGCTACAATATAACTATTAGTTACATTGTAGCTATTTTAGGATTTATATTTATTTTACAGGCAACTTTGTATTTATTTTAACTAGGTACAATAGCTATTAAATAGTTATTAACTATTTAATAGCTACCTAGTTAAAATAATTACAAAATTACATGTACTACAAGTACCTGCAATTAAATACAATTAAATAAACTAAACTAGAGTACAAAAAAACAAACACTAAATTACAAAAAATAAAAAAAGATTACAAGAATTTTAAGCTAATTACACCTACTCTAAGCCCCCTAATAAAATAACAAAGCCCCCCAAAATAAAAAAAATCCCTACCCTAATCTAAATTACAAATGTTAACAGCTCTATTACCTTACCAGCCCTTAAAAGGGCTTTTTGCGGGGCATGCCCCAAAGTAATCAGCTCTTTTGCCTGTAAAAAAAAAAACGCACTACAACCCCCCAACATTACAACCCACCACCCACATACCCCTACTCTAACCCAAACCCCCCTTAAATAAACCTAACACTTCCCCCTGAAGATCTCCCTACCTTGAGTCGTGTTCACCCAGCCGGGCCGAAGCCTTCATCCGATGGGGCAGAAGAGGATATCCAGACCGGCAGAAGTCTTCATCCAAGCGGGGCAAGAAGAGGTCTTCCATCCATAGGATTCTATCAGCCAATCAGAATTAAGGTAGGAAAAATCTGATTGGCTGATTCAATCAGCCAATCAGATTGACCTTGCATTCTATTGGCTGATCGGAACAGCAAATAGAATGCGAGGTCAATCTGATTGGCTGATTGGATCAGCCAATCAGATTGAACTTCAATCTGATTGGCTGATTGAATCAGCCAATCAGATTTTCCTACCTTAATTCCGATTGGCTGATAGAATCCTATCAGCCAATCAGAATTCAAGGGACGCCATCTTGGATGATGTCACTTAAAGGTACCATCATTTAGTCATCGGATCAAGAAAGAAGAGGATGCTCCGCGTCGGATGTCTTCAGGATGCTGCCGCTCGCTCCGGATGGATGAAGATAGAAGATGCCGCCTGGAAGACTTCAGATGGATGGAAGACCTCTTCTTGCCCCGCTTGGATGAAGACTTCTGCCGGTCTGGATGTCCTCTTCTGCCCCATCGGATGAAGACTTTGGCTCGGCTGGGTGAACACGACTTAAGGTAGGGAGATCTTCAGGGGGATAGTGTTTTTTTTTTGTAATTTAGTTTAGTTTATTTAATTGTAGGTAATTGTAGGTACTTGTAGTTTATTTATTTAATTTTTTTAATGATAGTGTAGTGTTAGGTTTAATTGTAACTTAGGTTAGGATTTTTTTTACATGTAATTTTGTAATTATTTTAACTAGGTAGCTATTAAATAGTTAATAACTATTTAATAGCTATTGTACCTAGTTAAAATAAATACAAAGTTGCCTGTAAAATAAATATAAATCCTAAAATAACTACAATGTAACTATTAGTTATATTGTAGCTATATTAGGGTTTATTTTACAGGTAAGTATTTAGCTTTAAATAGGATTAATTTATTTAATTAATTTAATGATAGTGTAGTGTTAGGTGTATTTGTAACTTAGGTTAGGATTTATTTTACATGTAAATTTGTATTTATTTTAGCTAGGTAGTTATTAAATAGTTAATAACTATTTAATAACTATTGTACCTAGTTAAAATAAATACAAAGTTGCCTGTAAAATAAATATACATCCTAAAATAGCTACAATGTAACTATTAGTTATATTGTAGCTATGTTAGGGTTTATTTTACAGGTAAGTATTTAGTTTTAAATAGGATTCCTTTATTTAATTATAGTAAATTTATTTCGTTTTATTTAAATTATATTTATGTTAGGGGGGTGTTAGGATTAGGGTTAGATTTAGGTTTAGGGGTTAATAACTTTATTATAGTAGCGACGACGTTGGGGGCAAATATGCTTGTAATATGTAACATATCTTTTGAATCAACCTGTAAGTGAATATAGTCTGCTGTCAGCTTAGATAAGAATGTGCCACATGCTGCTATAATTTTCAAGAGATTTGGCATTATTTAAAAAAATACTCCTGAAGTTCAGCTTTTATTAGCAGATGATCTGAACTCTTTGGGGCAGATTTATCAAGGACCAAATGACCCCTGATGCTTCTGTTTCGTGCGAGCCTTCAGGTTCACCCAAAAACTGCAGTTATGAAGCAGCAGTCTTAAGACCGCTGCTCCTTAACTGGTCCGCCGCACGATAAGGTCGATTGACACCCCCTGCTAGCGGCCAATTGGCCACAAATCTGCAGGGGGCGGCATTGCACAAGCAGTTCACCAGCTACAGCGTATCATGTCGGGCAGACATTGATAAATTGGCCCCTTTGTCTTTGTACAGCATTTTTCTCACTTATCCACAGTTTTTTTATGATTCCTTTAGATGTGAAAAAGAATATTATCGTTCAAATGCAAATCCTAAAATCTTTATATGTTTTTTAAATTCCACTTAAAGAGCATTTAAATAGATCCTTAGCGAAAGCAGCCCTGTAGTTAAAAGGTTTTGCATTCAGTATAGCATTGATGATGAAAATATGTGAAAGTAGAAGAGGTCATTTAATATGACAAATTTATTGCAAATGTGTAGTTCTTTACAGAAAGAGAGGAAGCTTGACCTTCATAGTAATGCTGGTTAAAGCTTCTACAGTAATGTCATATTTTCAGAAAGAACTGAATATAATATAAGGTAAAAGTTTTGGTGGGGTTTAAAGAAAGGTTAGCGAGTGGTTCTTATTTGCAGGCAACTGCTAAGCTTCTGATGTTGCTGTAATGTCTCATATTTTCTGATTTTTAACTCTCTGAGTTAAGGGTTTCTGTATCCCTGGGGGACATGACTCACATAAATGGGAGCAGGTGGCAGTGCCATCGCAGGGCATGTACACGGCTAGAAATGCCAATATGTTACTACATAAAATGAAATCATATTCAGCATTGTTCAGACCTATGCTCTCTAAATGGTAAGCATGTTTTGTTTTTTCGGGGGGGTTTGTGTTGAATATTTTTTTCCTTATTGTTGGAATAAGTGGTATCTGGTTTTATCCAAAAGTACAGTAATGCTGCATGCACTAAAATATAATTTAGTTCTGCCAACCCCAGATATATTGTTTGGTTTGATGGGGCTCAGTGGGTTACAGCTAAGTCCATTTAGGCCCAGTTATTAAGGAGTCCACCTCTAGTTAACCTTAGTGAGACAACTTAATGGTTAAAGGGACACTGAAGCCAAATTTTTTTCTCTCGTGATTCAGATAGAGCATGCAATTTGAAGCAACTTTCTAATTTACTCCTATTATCAAATTTTCTTCATTCTCTTGATATCTTTATTTGAAAAGCAAGAATATAAGTTTAGATGCCGGCCCATTTTTTGTGAACAACCTGAGTTGTTCTTGCTGATTGGTGGAAAAATTCATCAACCAATTTTTTCAAATAAAGATAGCAAGAGAATGAAGAACATATGATAATAGGAGTAAATTAGAAAGTTGCTTAAAATTGCATGCTCTATCTGAATCACGAGAGAGAAAAATAATTTGGCTTCAGTGTCCCTTTAACCATTAAGTTGCCTCTTTAAGGTTAATTGGAGGTGGACTCCTTAATAACTGTGCCTAAATGGACTTAGCTGTAACCCACTGAGCCCCATCAAACCAAACAATATATCTGGAGTTGGCAGAACTAAATTATATTTTAGTGCATTACTAGGGTGACCATATTGCCGCTTTAAAAAGGGACACAAATTTGGGTTCAGTGTCCCTTTAAACTACATTAGTAGTTAAAAAATACCACCAGATCACTTTATCTTTTGTTTTGCTTCTGTTGAAAGAGCCAAATATGCTTTTTTACTGCCATGAAGATGAACACTTCTCTGAATTACTGGCTCTGGATTGGATGTTAGTGTATCTGCATTTAAAACAGTGCCTATAAGCAGGTAATATATAAGAGCACACATTTAAAGGGACATTAACCTGCTGGGCACAAGTACAATAACAAAATAATTACTACTTACCATGCTATTGCTGCACCTGCAGCTCTTTTTAAAACCATTCTCTTATTTTATCCTTTACTGTTGCCCGTCTGAAAAAGCGCCACATCTTCAGTTTGAAGCTTAGGTATTCTTTCACTCTGTGACAGGAGTGGGGCACATTCACACATCAGTGACATTAATGGCTTTTTAACAGTTGCACTTCAGGCTAACGTGTATGATGTAGAGTTGGTGCTTTACATTTCTGCACTGACTGCATTGCTCTGTATTATTCATGTGACCTTTTTTAAATATGATATTTAACTTTTAAACTGTGCATTAAAAAATGCACACAAAAAAACAAACCTCTTGCTCTGTATTGTGTATTATGTATGATAGCACCAAGCACAGGATACAGCTGTGAAAAAGCTACAACACTACTTGTGTGACTGTTCAGCACTTCTGCAGCAGGATGCAAGAATACAAGGGCTCAAAAATGGCAGTGCCCACTATGAAAATAAAGTAGAGGACCACTCTGAAGATAAAGGCAGACACAGGAGGAAAATCAATAGCACGGTGAAGTAGTAACCATTCTGTTGACGTTGTGTCCAGAAGAAGTTCAATGGCCCTTTAAAAAAAACTCTGAGCAGCGCTGCCTTTGGAGTTTTCAAAACAAGCAAATAAACGTTCAATGCAGTAAGTCGTTTTAATTGTAAAAATTGTAAATACTCATTAAGTTATTTATGATCGCTTGAACAAACATTAAATTATTTTATTTTCTATGTATTTCTGTCTTACTAGGCATTGTCACCCCGTACATTTCTATCTAGAAGTCATAATAATAAGATGTATTTAAATTAAAACTTTGTATTATAATTTTTTGCAGTGGTTAGCAGTCCAATGAGTTCACTTGTATTCATGAGCATTTGTGGGGACTCAGCCATATGGTGCATTGTGCTAATCTACAGCAGTATAGATTTTGTGATGTTTATTATGCTTTTAAGACGCTCGTTGATTTTTAACAACCAAGGCATTTAATTGGTGAGGAGTCTACAGCATGAGAAAAAATATATATAATGCTAGTGGGGAAGAATAGAGATTTTCACAGCGATTCTAATTAACTTATCTGCTCTGCAGAGTCGTCACCTCAGTTTTCATGTAATGTGCTATAATCTAATTAACATTTATATCTTTGACCCATATTGTGATATATATGGGGATAACATACCAGTATAATGCAGTACACTGACTAGTAATGACTAGGGCACAGTGCTATAATGTAGTCTATTCGGTAATTGTAATAGGTGCAGAATTTAGTAGATAAAAGAAAGAAAATTATTTCTATTTATTTTATTCATGCTTCAGCAGGATAAAGTAAGAATCTGTATTTCTACAGTATGTGTAACTATGTGTAACTATGTGTCCCTACATTGTAACAGAGATTAACAAATGATCTATTGTTAAAGGGACACTAAAACCATTTTTTTTTCTTTCATGATTCAAACAGAGCAGCAATTTTAAGCAACTTTCTAATTTACTCCTATTATCAATTTTTCTTCGTTCTCTTGCTATCTTTATTTAAAAGCAGGAATGTGATGCATAGCAGCCGGTCCATTTTTGGTTGAGAACCTGGGTTATGCTTGCTCATTGGTGGGTAAATGTAATCCAATAAGCAAGTGCTATCCAGGGTGCTGAACCTAAAATGTGCTGGCTGCTAAGATCTACATTTCTGCCTTTTAAATAAAGATAGCAAGAGAACGATGAAAAATTGATAATAGGAGTAAATTAGAAAGTTGCTTAAAATGTCATGCTCTATCTGAATCATGAAATAAAAAAATTGGGTTCAGTGTCCCTTAAAATGTTAAAATGTAGTGAGGATATATGCAATAAAACTCATTACATATTCTGTATTATTCATTGGGCCCCATTTATCAAGAAAAACAGCTGAGAAAGCAGCTTTGAGGGCCAAACATTTCAGGCTCTCGTGAAATGTTAGTTAAAAGGACACTCAAGTCAAAATTAAACTTTTATGATTCAGATAGAGCAGCAATTTTAAACAACTTTCCAATTGACTTCAATTAGCAAAATGTGCAGTCTTTTTATATCTCTGATGAAGCGCATGTGCGAAACGCGTCAGATAGAAGAATCTTTGTCTAGCTGATGTCTCCTACCTGAATAAATCCTTGGTTGCACTGGCTTCGTGGCTCCGGTATCCTTTTTTTCTTTTTCAAGTCTTTTTATATTTACACTTTTTTAAGTCACCAGCTCCTACTGAGCATGTGCAACAATGCACAAAATATATTATTAATATTAAGACCGCTGCTGCTTAACCAGTCTGCCACCTAAAATGTGGCTGATTTAAATCATCCTGATCCGATCTGATCAGGATGGTTGACAGCCCCTGCTAGCGGCAGATTGGCCACCAGAGAGCAGAGGGTAGCATTGCACAAGCTTATGCAATGCTTTTGCAATGTTATATGCAGTTTGTTATCGTGTCATGTCCGCGCAACCTTTCATAAATGGAGCCTATTGTTCATAACTTTGTAGTCTTTCTTGTGGGGCGGGACAAATACAGCCTTAAACAGAGATATAAGTTAAAAATAAACTTTCATGATTCAGGGAGAGCATGCCATTCTAAGAGATGTTTCAATATATTTCTGTTATTACATTTACTTTGTTCTCTTGGTTTCTTTTATTAAAATGCCAACTTAGGTATGCTCAGGAACAGCAACACACTACTGGGAGCTAGCTGCATATTGGTGCCTTCATATATATGCCTTTTGTATTTTGCGCACCAGATAGCTTCAGCTAGGTGCTGATAGTGCATTGCTGCCCTGGGGCTGACTTTGTCTATGCATTTAACTCATTTGCAGCTTAAATACATACTTATATGCAAACAATAGTATAATAATATAGTAATATTTTCTAACAGAGTATTTTCTGTTTGTACTCTTCTGACCCTTTCACACCTTGCTCATGCACAGATTAACCTTGAAGTGGTTCAGAAGGCATCTTAATGTTCAAAACTAAAATACTAGCTTTAAAAAATATTGCTTTTTTTAATAAATATATCAAACATTTATATTAAAATGATATGATTTTTACCAATGAATAAGTTAGACAGCTGTACATTAGTTTAGACTACATCCTTATGTGTAAAACAATGCAGCATTCCTAAATACTTGAGAAATGGTGCTTACTATTTTAATGGATATCATGTGTGTTTCTTAATCTCCCAATTGTAATATATTTTTTTTTAGCCAGGATCATTTGTATGCTGTGGTTTTATTCATTGTAGCACTGCAGATGGCACATTTTTATGACAGATTGATATTGTCATTTAATGTAGTTTTATACGGCTGTGTGCTGCTCACTTTCCTCTTCTCTTATCACATCTAAAGCTAAGGAACTGTGTGGTTGGAATATCACATGTACAACATCATCTATATACATGCTGGCTTCAATAAAGAATACCTTGTCCTACAAATAACCTAGCTTACGTTATCTCTTTTCCTGTTTTCTGCTTCCCTTCATATCTTATCCATTTCTATTTTCTTCCTCATCTCTTGCTCAACACTCCCTCTACTAACTTTGTAATATTTTCTCCTTATGTCTCTTTAGTTATTCTTTGTAATATCTCTGTCTCTTTGTCACCTCTCTCATCCTTTCTCTCTCTCTCTCTCTCTCTCTCTCTCTCTCTCTCTCTCTCTCTCTCTCTCTCTCTCTCTCTCTCTCTCTCTCTCTTGTTTTCTCTCTCACATTTTCTTGCTCTGTTTTACGGATTCACCTTTTTTGACATCAGATTGATTACAATCCAAATTATAGCATTTTCAGATCAAATCCGAGTGGATATGGTAAAATTCACCTCTATGATGCATGGAAAGCGTCGACTTTGGTGGTCACCATCCATGTGGCCACAAGTTATTTACTAAATATTGATTAAAAAAAATGAACACATCAAATTCAACAGGCATTTGTTAAATGCTCATAACTGAAAGATCAACTGATAACACAACCTAGATAAAAATATCAGCCTCTGATCTGTGCATGCTCAGACCCAAAAAACAAGATGGTGCTACCCATGCCAACAAGTATAACAGACCTTTTTTGATGACAATTAAATCATGTGCTAAAAATTAAAACTCAACATGTCATCATTATCAATTACATGAAATGTAAATACTTGAATAAAAGATATTTACAGTTGCAGATCCGAATTATTCCGACGTTGATTGAAGAAATCAATAAGATTGGAATCCTCTTTTGTTTATGTACATTGTTTTTATTTATGGTGGCATTGTTGGTGTTGTATGCAGTCTTTATCATTATCATTAGTATGAATAATAATTATTTTTGTTTCTGTCAAATTTATCTCTCCCCTCTCATTTCTTTTAACTCTTCTATTCTAACAATCATCTTTCTGCCCATTCTTTTTTTACCTTTCTATAACTATAATATTCCATTTTATTTCTCTTATTGTCATCTCACAGTATTTCTTTCTATCATTTGCCTTTCTTTCATTTTTTCTCACTTGTTCTCTTTCATACATATCTTTCTCTCTCAGTCTCACTCTCCCCCTCCTCTCAGTCTAGCGTGTTGCATTTTCTATTAATTTTTTGATTGTTGTTCCCATATCAACCAAGCTGAAGAACGCTTCTGAATTTTTTTTTCTTTTAATGATAGCACAGCATTATTAAATGTCTCTCGTGAATTATTTTCTTTCCTCTATTGATATTGAATCTGAATGAACTTGGCCTAACATACAAATCTTTCAATATAATTTAAAGATTTGACACATAGTTGGTGTTAATCTATTTTCAGTGTAAGAATGTGTGTTTTTATTGATGCAGTTCTGTTCATTTGATATTGCCATTGAGTTATGAAATACAATTTAATATTTTCAGTCTTGCCTTTCTCACAATCAGCATCATGAAAAACTCTACTGAGAAAGACATTGTGTGAAGGTGAATTTGACCTAGACAAGGTTATGTAGATTCTACTTAACACTATTCTTCTTTAACTTTTATCCCTGTACACTATTTCCTATAAACCAACCATGTAATATGTTATTGTAATAGAGGCAGTTAGTAGAAAACAGTACCAACCTCTCTCTAATGAAGTAAAACATATAATCTATCCAGCTCTTAAATGGCCACAATTAAACTTTCATTTCTTAATTAATGCTTAAGCTCTTGTGCCAAATGAATGTAGGTTCTACATCACACAGTACTTTTTCCAGCGTACTGTTTTGACGTATTGCCTATGTCCAACACAGAGGCGCATGGTGCAGTCCCTGCTGTCAGCTTTGACAGCAGAGACTGCAGCTGATGAAAGAAGGCATCTGCCTTCATATGTAAGGGAGCACTAATTGTGCTCCCTTTAACATATGAAGACAGATTGCCAATACAGACATTGACACAGACAGTGTCACCGTCTGCTGCTATGGTGGAGCTGTGGGAGGCGGAAGGTGCCTCATCACCAAGGGGGAGGAAAGGGAGGGTTCGCTATGCTATAGGATGGAAAATATTAGGAGAAAGGGAGAGATGGATCCCTACACTTTGGCAAAGAGGCTTCCCAAGACAAACTGGATTACTTTAGAGATCATCCTGGAGTCATTTACTGATCATCAAACTACTTTAGAAGTCATTTGCATATCATCAGAGATCACATACATACAGAGAGAAGCACACTCACAGGAACGAACAACCAGCTTAATACCATTGTTAGCCTGTTCTCTGGCGATTTACCACCTGGGTGCAGCTTCTTTTTAGCCCAGTAATGCTTTTCACAGAGTAGAACTTTCCTGTAGTATATCAGTCTAATCCTGCCTATTATGGTCAGTCCAGCGCCAAAATACCAGGCAATTCCTCTCTTAACAAGGAACACAGCAACCCCAGACGATCGTTTCAGCCTTCATTGGGCCTCGTCAGTGAGGTGGAAACCAGACATGGACTCCTTGCTCAGTGTGCTTAGAGTAATATGGCTACACCTCACTGACGAGGCCTAATGAAGGCTGAAATGATCGCCTGGGGTTTCTTGTTCCTTTTCCAGAGAGGAATTGCCTGGTATTTCAGTGCTGGACTGACCGTAATAGGCGGGATCAGACTGATATACTACAGGAAAGTTCTACTCTGTGAAAAGCATTACTGGGCTAAAAAGAAGCTGCACCCAGGTGGTAAATCGCCAGAGAACAGGCTAACAATGGTATTGAGTCGGTTGTTTGTTCCTGTGAGTGTGCTTCTCTCTATGAGAGATCATCAGGCTTGTAATGTCATCAACTAAGGTAAAAAACTTCTGGGTGATGACTTCAGAATGATTAGCAGATTACCTTACTGATTTCTTCACAATCATGAACAGCCAGTGAATAACTCTAGAGTCATCTCATTTAAATATTTCAGCCTGTGGGCATACTTCAGGATGGCTTCTGATGACTAGTCTAGAGTCATCAATTACTTGATATGATCACTTGGAGGGGGAGGTGGGGAGGGGTTAGGAGTAACCCTACACCACAGAATTTTTTTTTTTATTAATAAATAAATAAAATATGTATATATTTAAACTGGGTGCTGGCAGATAGCTTCCAGTACCTAAGATGGGATGGCAGTGACCATTGGGAGGGCGGAGGGTTATGGATCCTGTTTGGGAGGAATAATGGTGAGAGGGTAAAGTGGATGCCTACATTGCAGAAAATAAAAATACAATTGATTTTTTTTTTTTTTAAAAAAGCCCTAAAACTTCATACTGGTAGACTGCCAATACCTAAGATGGTGGTAAGCAGTGTGGGAATAAGGGAAGAGAGATTTTTAGGATGGATCAGGGAGGTTGGTGGTGTCAGTTGGAAGGGTAATACCTACACTACAATAATATTCCCCTCTCCAGCTAACTAATTAACCAATTCACAGCCATGAATTTTAAAAATGTATGATGCACACTTGCAATTTCCGTTTATTAATACAATACATATAATTGGAATTACTATACTCTATACACAATGAATCAACATAATATCAGAAGTTAAAGCAGCATATATTTACAAACATTGTTCCACCTTCTTAATACATCATTACAAAAACACTGGCATATCTTTTTCTTTGTTAAGACCTTTAGGGATAATGGTGTCCAACTTATTTATCCAAAATACTTCCCTTTGTTTTAATAACATTTCCCAATTGCCACCCCTTCTAGGTTTTTTAACACTATCAATAATCTGCCATCACAGTTGACTAATTGCTTAACCAGCCTCAAAAAAATGAGATGATACCGGGGCATCCCTATTTTAAATCTTATGTTGGACCGGTGTTTGTTAATCCAATGACGTAGCTTACATGTTGTTTCACTTATGAAAAATTTTTAACATGGGCATTTTATTAAATAGATAGCATAGGTAGAATTGAAGGTATAATAATCATGAATGTGATATTTATATCCTGTTCTGGGGTGTAGAAATCCCTTACCTCTAATAAATGAATTACAGTTTCCACAATTTAAACAAGGATAACATCCATAATTTTTAGAGGAAATTAATTTCTGACTTAATTGTTTACTACTTCCAATGTCAATTTTCACCAATTTGTCCCGCAGACTGGGTACCTTCCTATATGCCATCATAGGAAACTGAATAAATTATTTGATGTTTTCATTACACTGTTGCAGAATATGCCAATGTCGCCTAATGATAGATTCAATCTTATTATTAAGGGCATTGTATTGTGATGCAAACACTAATCTGTCTGATTTTTTTACCTCTGTATTATTCTTAGGTATGACATTCTTGCGAGTATCTATGACCCTCATCATTTCTTTCTCAATCAAAGGTCTAGGATAACCTCTTTCCAAAAATGTATTGCCTATAGTTTGTAATCTATCTGTAACCAAACTGCCATCTCTGATAATCCTATCCACTCAAATAAATGGGTTACGAGGTAAAGAATTAACAATCCTAGGTTTATGATAACTTGTATAATGTAGCATATTATTTCTGTCAGTAGGTTTGCTATAAATATCCAACTCCAACCTATATTTTGATTTGTTTCTATATACCCTTGTATCAAGAAAATTGATGGCCTCCTCGCTATACTCCAAAGTATACTTCAAACCTGACACAGCATAATTTAAATCTCTTACAAATGTTACTAAGGACTTAACGCTGCCAAATATGCCAAACACATCATCTATATATCTCCACCAGATGGTGCCATGTTCTAGAAATAAATCATGTTCATACACATATTTATCTTCAAATACACCTGTATATATGTTGGCATATGAAGGCGCTACGTTAGAGCCCATAGTAGTCCCCTGCTTCTGCACATAGAAAGAGTCCTGGAACAAAAATTAGTTATGATACAAAATTACTCTCAATATATAATCAAAAAATGCAAGTTGCCTTTCATCATATAATTGACTTTTTTTTCCAAGGTATTAATAACAGCCCCTATTCCACACTCATGTATTATAGATGTGTACAGGCTACCTACATCTAGAGTGAATAAAATAAATGTATCATAAGACAACTCTAAATTAATTATTTAACTGATAAATTCACTAGTGTCTTTCAAATGAGAACTATTAAGTTCTACAAAAGGTTGTAGAATCTTATCCATAAATTTAGATAACTTAGAAAACACAGAATTAACTGAGGCCACAATTGGACGACCTTTAGGGGCATTTATAATTTTTTTGAATTTTAGGCAACATATACATTACAGATGTAATAGGATACTGATTGAATAGATAATTCTTTACTCTGGCATCAATAACTTTTTCATCAACAGCTGTTTGTAAAATAAAACAAATTTCTTTCTGTATTCTGGTAGTAGGGTTAATATCTAATATATTTTGGTAGTAGGGTTAATAGCTAATATATTTTTTTTTTTCAATACTTTTTATTAAGAATCCATGATACAGTTAAATCAAAAACATGAACAAGAAGAAATGCAATAATAACAGTTGCAATATCAATCTCAGAAGAAAAAAATAATTACCGTGCATCTTAGTTTCTCGTTTTAACCGTTTTTCTAAAACAATATTAAACTGACAGTGATAAAATAAGGACATCTCAATGCTCATCTCTTCATGTACAGAAATCTACCTAGAAATGTGATTCAAAGGCTGCGCTTGTGTTTGGACAGAATCTAACGTTATTTACTGGTCAGAAGGCCTCTACATGTTGTCGGGTGGACTAGTTTGGTGCTCAATGGATTTAATGTAATTTACCCAGGTTATTTGTAGTTCTATAAATTGTTCCCTTTTATCATGCAAAAAGGAGCCATATTCCTCTAGGTCGATCAAATCTGTGACTTTGCTACGCCACATAGCCAGCGAGGGAATCTCTGATGATCTCCAATTTTGCGCTATTAGGACTTTCAGGCTATTAGTCATGATTTTTAGCAGAGGTTTGAAGTGAAGTTGGGGTAGTTTAAGTGGTTTATTTAGTAACCACACAAGAGGGTCCAATGGAATGTTTGTTTGAAAAATATGTTCTATTTCTAAAATCATTGTTCGCCACAGTGAGTTTATCTGGGAGCACCACCACCACATGTGACCCATGCCGCTACCAACATGTCCGCACCTCCAGCAGCGATTATTGGTCTGCTAAAAGAGCTTGTGGAGTCTCCTAGGAGTCAGGTACCACCCATGTAGTATTTTATAGTTAAGTTCCTTAATAGATGCAGATACTGAGACTGACTTGGTGTTATGAAAGATATTTGTCGCAGTCTGAGGTGTAATGACGATCCCCAGTTCCCTCTCCCACATCTCTATGGAGCGTGGCAGGTTGCCTGGAGGCCACTGGGTAATAATGCTATTAATATATGAAAGACTATGCTTAACCGGTGGTGTTGAGGTGTATATCTTCTCGATGTTGGTTAGTGGTCGCAACATGTTAAAGTGTTGCTGATGTGTTGTGATGTAATGGTGCACCTTTCTGTACGTGAACCAATTTCTGGCCCAATCGTGGCCTGTATCAGTTAGTTGTCCTTGGGATTTTATCTGTTCATTAGTAGCTAAAGTCAGGAGTTGGATGTCAGAATCTTTATATTGTGTCTCTAAGCCCTTAGCTAGGGTGAGTAAGGAGAATTCAGTATTGTGTAGGAGTGATGTCAATGGGCCTGGGCAAAAAGAGATATATGGGTTCATCCTGTTGGATGATTCCCAGATCTTCAATGTTTCTTGGGTAATTGGGTTATTGATTCGTTTAAAAAATGCCTGGAAATCTGGGTTCCAACATAGGGAAGGAAGATGAAGACTAGGGTTAAGTGCTTCTTCTAATGAGACCCATCTTTTGTGTTCCCTATGGATTCTCCAGTCGAGAATTCTTTGGAGGAATATAGACCTACGGTATGAATCAACGTCCGGGACTCCTAGGCCACCTTGGGACATGGGGCGGAACATTGTAAGTTTATTTATCCTAGGGGGACGTCTGTTCCAGATGAACGAGCTGAACAGCTGCTGCATCTGTGGGATGTATGTGCTAGGGAGTTGGATAGGAAGGGTCTGCATGATGTAAAGCAGTCTTGGGAAGATATTTATTTTAATTGTGTTTATCCTCCCTAACCAGGAAATGCGTTTCCTGGTCCAGGACGAGAGGTCTCTCGTTAAATCTGTTTTTATGTTTGAGTAATTCAGCTTGTGCAGTAGCTCAGGGCAGTCTGTTAAGTGGATTCCCAGATATTTTAATGAATCTTTACTCCATTTAAATTGGCAAATTTGGGTGATCAAGTCTTTCGTTGAAGAGTCGATGGCCACCCCTAGCATCTCGGATTTATTTTGGTTAATTTTATAATTAGAGAGGTTATGGAATGTCTCCAATTCCTCAAGTAAGTGGGGAATTGATGCCATTGGCTGATGATAAAGAAAACAAGATATCGTCTGCAAAAAGTGACAATTTGTAATCCTCCCCCCCCCCCCACCCTCAGGCCCTGGATTTTGTTATTGGATCTAATTTTGGTGGCTAAAGTTTCAATAAGACAAGTGAAGAGCAAGGGAGATAGGGGACAACCTTGTCTAGTACCATTTGTGATCTGGAATGGGGGTGATAGGACTCCATTAAGGGCAATTCTAGCACTGGGTTCGTTATATAACACAAAGATCTTATTTAATATTTCATCGCCAAGTCCATATGCCTGTAGTGTTGCTTTTAGAAAAGGCCATCCGACTCTGTCGAAGGCCTTTTCAGCATCGGTGGAAATCCAGAGAGAGGGGATATGATTTGTCTTAGCATACCATAGCAAGTGCAGGTTACGCACTGTGTTGTCCCTTGCTTCTTGATATGGTACGAAGCCAACTTGGTCGCAATGTATAATAGTAGGCAATATTAAATTGAGTCTGTTAGCAATGATTTTAGCGAAGATCTTCACATCTGAATTCAGAAGGGAGATCGGTCTATAGTTAGAGATAGATAGAGAAGATTTATTTGGCTTTGGGATTAGTGTAACGTTAGCTTGTAGGGCCGTGAGGGGAAAGGCCTTACCTTGTTCTATACTTTGAAAGTATGTCAGAAGGTGTGGGATCAGGATATCGTTGAAGGTTGTGTAGTAAGTGTTACTAAATCCATCTGGGCCTGGAGATTTGCCTGATTTTAGAGATTTTATGGCTAGTTTGATTTCTTCAGTTGATATGGGGGCGTCTAAATTAGTCCTCTATTCGTCGCTAATTTGGGGCAGGTGTAACTGAGTCAGATAATCTTGAATGGCCACCTGCGCTGGAGGATGAATGTTTACTGACAAGTTATATAATGAGTGATAGTAGCGCCTAAAGCAATCTGCAATATCTTTTGATGAGTGCCAGTCTTTCCCTGTCTCGTCCTTAATGTGAAGAATGTATCTATTGAGAGTTTTTCTTCTGAGCTGCCTGGCTAAGAGCCTGCCTTGTTTGTTAGCACCTTCAAAATATGTTTTTTTAAGGAAGAGAGCATTGCGTTTAGCCTCCTTTCCTAAGTAACAATTAAGCTGCAGTCGCTTATGTTCTAGACTATCTAGGAGGGATCGGTCTTTAGGAAATAATTTATGTATTTCCTGGAGTTTGTATAAGTCAGTAAGTAGTGAAGTTAAGTAGCATTGCTGTTGCTTTGATCTGGCAGCTTTTAGAGCAATCAACTCGCCCCTAAGAACGCGCTTATGGGCATTCCATATGTTTTGCTGACACACATCTGGGGTGTTATTTATCTTGAAGTAATCTTCAATAGCCTTAGTTAAGTAAATCTTTATTAATGGGTCCTTTAAGAGGGATTCCTCTAATTTCCATGACCGTGATTGTTTGGTGTCTATAGGGAGACTAAATGTGCAGCTGACCATAGCATGGTCAGACCATGTTATGGGGTATATCTCCGAGTGACTTGCGTGTGCTAAACTATTAACATCAGTAATTATGTAGTCTATTCTTGAATAATTTTGGTGTGGGTGTGAGTAAAAGGTGAAATCCCTTTCACATGGGTGGTGGAGCCTCCAGACGTTGTGTATGGCTAGTGTGGTTAACTTGGACCTAATTAGTTTCAGGGTCTTAGTGGGAATGGCTGATTTGCCAGCTAAGCAATCTAGTGTTGAGTTTAGGGCAGCATTGAGATCCCCCCCAATGACCAAACCACCCCTAGTGGATTCTAGTAATTTATTGCAAAACTGGTTGAAGAAAATAGGGGCATTCAGACTGGGGGCATAGACATTGGCTAAGGTTAAGGGTTTATGATTCAATAGCCCTGAGATAATTAAGTACCTGCCCTGTTTGTCTTTATCTATTGAGGTCACCTGGAAAGGAAAATTCTTGTTAATCATTGTGCATACCCCATTATGTTTAGAGTTATTGGAAGAGAAATAAGCTGACCCAAATTTCTTAAAGGAAGCTCTGGGCTCCCGTCCCCTTTTAAAATGGGTCTCCTGTAACATCACAATGTCGCATTTAAGTTGTTTGTAATCTTTAAAAGCAATAGTTCTCTTTTGTGGGATATTGAGCCCCTTTACATTATGAGAGAGTATTTTAAAATGTGATTTATCCATCAACATTAAAGTATTTCTGTACATGTAACAATACAAATGACAGGCACATTTCTATTTTGTATATCATGGTAGACCTGAACTTTGTCCAGTAAAAGGCAAGAGATATCGCATAAACAATGTAAATAAGCATTTTAACTAATCCAACATAAAGTGTATTTGTAAAACTATACACCTTGTTTGGGGAGTAACTGGTGTTGCATATTGCTCTGAATCAATTATCAAAAAGTAAGTAGGAGTTTCAGGTGGGGACCTGTGAAGAGGATAAGGGGATGGGAAGAGGAGAGAGGGGGGGTATGAGGAGAGAGTGGAAGGGAGATATGGAAGGGAAGTGAAAACATCAGGAATAAGACATGGAGATCGTAATGGTCAAAATCATATCATCATTATTAGCTGATATTGTCAGTACTTAGTCCCAACATTACTAACATGACATGTGTTAAGCTTTAATTTGTCCATTATTCATGAAGCTAGTCCGATTATCCATGTAAGGGGCTATAAATGAGAGGATAAGAAGCAAGCAACAATATTCAACAGGGTCATAGCAACAAAAGTCTCAGAGACAAACTCACAGTTGTTTTGACTAATTGGAAGTTCTTACCCATTACCTACGACCAGGAACAGTCCGGGTGAGTATAGGTCAGGAGAAGCTCCCTGACACATCCAGTTGACTCTGGCGGCATGGAATTTGGGGTTTGGATTTTATTGCCAGATAGTAGTATGTTTAAGGGTCCTGTGGATATGATGGGCCTGAGACTGCATTGTCCGTTTTCCTTCTCTTGGATTGGACTTTATTCCATTGGGAACGTTGCTCTTTGGGTGGGTCTTTAATTTTGTCCGCGGGTCTTGCAGCAGTTTCCAGGACATCTTCATCTGGAGGTTCAATGTTGATATTCAGTTTCTTGGACACGTTGTCCAGGTCTTGAAAAGTTCTATAGATGATTTGTGATCCGTTGTGGTTGATGATCAGACTGAATGGGAATCCCCAACGGTATCTGATGTTGTGGTCTTGTAGAGCTTTAGTGAGAAACCTGACCTCTCTTCGTCTCTGTATTGTTTGTGGGCAAAGGTCTTGAAAAATTTGTAAGGTGTGATCCCTAAAATTTATAGATCTTCTAGATCTCGCAGCTTGCCAGATCTCTTCTTTAGTAGTGAACCTCAAAAACCTGAGGATCACGTCTCTGGGTGGGGCAGGAGGCTTAGATGGAGGTCTCAACGCTCTGTGGATCCGTTCAATGTCGTTGTTTAGTAGTGGGGATGCTCTGGGATTTAGAAAATGGAACAGGTCTGTAACATAAGGTTTCAGTTGCTCTGGTGATACCTCCTCAGGTATTCCTCTAATCCTAAGATTATTTCTCCTCCCACGGTTGTCGAGGTCCTCAAGCTTTTCCTGTAAGGAATGCACCATTGAGTCCTGTATGGAGAGTTGTTGGGAGTTAGTGCTAACCATAGAGTTGAGCGCCTCCTGACCCTCTTCAATATAATCAAGTCTGGAGCTCATATCATTCAGGTCCTTTTTCAGGTCTCTCATTTCGCCCTTTATAAAGGACTTCAGTGACCTGCAATTTGTGACGGTAGAGATAGTAATGTTTTATATTGTGAGGGGGTATATTCTATTTGTATCTCTGTAGAAGGTAATTCTTGTGAGTGAGAGAGTTCTACTGGGTTGGAATCTGAAGGTTGGAAAAAGGCAGATACTGAGGGTGTGGTTGCTACCATTTTGTTGCCCTTCTCTGGTTTAGGCCCTTTGCACTGTGACATCCTGGTCTGCCTGAAGTGAACAGTGCAGGGTCCCCAATGCCCTATACCCCCTTGATAGAAATTATTTGTGAGAGATCTAATTTGATCTGCACCAGGCCCGCTCCTTTTGAAGTTTGGGGACTTTATGTAAAGAAACGTGTCTTTTCTCTTCTCTGGGTGTCTGAAGTCAGTAGGCCTCAATCTTGCAGCAGATTCTGTGACTGCTTTTAGAGTATAGTTCAACCCGTTGCAGGTATAAAGTGGGTTGGTAGCTTTAGTATAGTAACACAGTGTGGCTTTATTGTTTATGGTTTTGACCTCTATAAGGGCCGTTAATTTAGGAGGTTGAGGAAGGATTGTCAGGTTGCTGTGAACTTGCCCCCTGCGTGCGGCTCAGTAGAAATAATCTGTGAGAAGATTCTAATTTGGTCTGTATCAGACCCCAACCTATTGGATATATAATGACTCTGCAAAAAGAGATGTGTCTCCTTCTCCTTTGATATACTGAACTGCTAGGCCTCAGTCTGACAACTGATCATATGGTTATTTATAGGATGTAGTTCATCTAGCTGTGTGAATGGAGTGAGTTTGCAGCTTTAGATTGATATCCTAATGTTGCTTCGTTAATAAAAAATTTAAGTCTCTGAGAAGTCGTCTGTCTGCAAGGCCATATAAGGGGTGACAGGCCTATATTGGTTCTTCCTTTGTGTATAGCCCAGCAGGCAAGGAGCTCCCTCCCTCCTGACCACCTTTATGGTGTATAGTCTGTGTCAGTATGTAGCTACTTTACCCGTAGTCTGGAAGTTGGAGCCTTGACTGTCGCCGTCAGTCCCCTTCGTCTTCTGAGAGGCGCGCCACGTGGGAGCGGCGTGTACAATTTAAAAGCGGGCGTCCGTGACCACCGGGAGATGAGTGAGGCCAGTCCTCAATTTTCAATCTTCTAGATCGGGATCCGGGGTCTGCTCCGGGAGCTCCACTGGTGATGCTGGGCTAGGCTTGATGGAGGTGATCATTGACGGCTGTAAGCAGAGAATGATCCGGTCCAAGATGGCGACCGGACTTTTGTGGCGCTCTGAGGTTCCTTAAGTTCAGGTGGAAAGGGAAGAGGGAGGGAGGTAGATAAAGGTATCAGGGTATCCCCTTGACTGGTAGGAGTTGTTGTAGGTAAAAGCAAGTGCTAGGTTAGGTCCCCATCACATCGGCTCCTGTTATGTGAGCAGCAACAGCTCCGGAGCTTCACAAAAAAGCAGCCATGTCCCAGCAAGGCTTGGCTCCGCCCCCAATAGCTAATATATTTTTGACCACTAGGTGTCACTATAAGAGTATTGTAGTATTGGTATATAGGATATATGGTCTGATAACAGGTATTACTTGTTGGTGTATCCAGGTGTATTTAAGGCCTAGACAGGTGTATTTGCACTGCATGATTAAGGGTGAATAGCCCAAAACTTTGCATGTTTATCTGATGACTCTGATGTTCCAATAAAAGTTTTTTATTCACAATCCTGGTGCTGTGGAATACTTTGGACTTTGATATACTTTGGTGTGTCTGCAGTAACCCCTTCCTACGTGCACAGGAAAAGTGGTGAGGTGCTGTATCTATTGTGATTGCACACTTGCAATTTATCAGGCCTGCGGAAATTCACCTTCCACTTCTATTGCCTGACCAGTAGTCTTCATATTCCGGCAACAGGTGAAGTGACAGGTAGAATGTCTAACAGCCATAGGTAACAAGTAAGGTACTCAGAGGCAAGGAGTTTCCTATTAAAACTTGCAGCAAGTAGGCAGATGATGGCACAAACACAGAGTAGTAGTAAGCAGTCTGAATCAGCAACAGGCCAGCACAAAGGGAGTCTGAATCTTCAGGCAGAAGGAGAGTCAGAGACAGGCCAATGATCAGTATACCGGATGGTCAGCAAAGGTACCAAAAGCAATAGCAAATAGAGTAGTCAGGAAAGTCCAATAAGTCAGGGCACAAGCAGAGAGTAGTCAAATAGCCAGGCAGAGATCAGCATCAACCAGTAGATTACCAGAAGTAATGCACCCAGGATACAGAGAACCATACAGGTCAGAAAGCAGCCTTTTATAGGCTCCATATTAGGTAAATGCCTGCAGCTGGCAGGGAGGTGGAGCTTGAGAGTAAGCCAGTGCAGTCAGTATGATTCACATATTCACTCACATAGCAGAGCCTTCCCATGGCTCAAGGTGTAAGGCAAATGGCTAGAAACTGGAGGTTTCAGGCTCAACTCATGGCAGGCCAAGGAGCAGAGCATTCTCTAATGCATTTAGCGGCTTTCTAATTATCAAAAACCAATGTCAAAGCCATGCCTGCTATTTCTGAACAAAGGGAATCCCAGAGAAGCTTTTACAACCATCTGTGTTATTATCGCACAATCGGTATGTAAATATTTTCAGTGAGAAACCCAAAGTTTTTTTTTTATATATATATATATGATCGCATTTGGCTGCAAAATGGTAGCATAAAATATACCAAAATGGGCCTAGATCAATACCTTGGGTTTTCTGCTACAAAAAATAATATATATATATATATATATATATATATATATATATATATATATATATATATATATATATATATATATATATATATATATATATTTGATAGATAATTAAAAAATCCAAGTGTATTTTTGTACTAGTTAACTTATTGCAAGATGGCAGAAATATATTGGTAATTACAAGTCCTGATACATATTACATATACATCATTGCTGAAACTGTGGCCAGTACAAATGAGAGAAACATATACAGGGAGTGCAGAATTATTAGGCAAATGAGTATCTTGACCACATCATCCTCTTTATGCATGTTGTCTTACTCCAAGCTGTATAGGCTCGAAAGCAATTAAGCATATTAGGTGATGTGCATCTCTGTAATGAGAAGGGGTGTGGTCTAATGACATCAACACCCTATATCAGGTGTGCATAATTATTAGGCAACTTCCTTTCCTTTGGCAAAATGGGTCAAAAGAAGGACTTGACAGGCTCAGAAAAGTCAAAAATAGTGAGATATCTTGCAGAGGGATGCAGCACTCTTAAAATTGCAAAGCTTCTGAAGCGTGATCATCGAACAATCAAGTGTTTCATTCAAAATAGTCAACAGAGGTCGCAAGAAGCGTGTTGAAAAACCAAGGCGCAAAATAACTGCCCATGAACTGAGAAAAGTCAAGCGTGCAGCTGCCAAGATGCCACTTGCCACCAGTTTGGCCATATTTCAGAGCTGCAACATCACTGGAGTGCCCAAAAGCACAAGGTGTGCAATACTCAGAGACATTGCCAAGGTAAGAAAGGCTGAAAGACGACCACCACTGAACAAGACACACAAGCTGAAACGTCAAGACTGGGCCAAGAAATATCTCAAGACTGATTTTTCTAAGGTTTTATGGACTGATGAAATGAGAGTGAGTCTTGATGGGCCAGATGGATAGGCCCGTGGCTGGATTGGTAAAGGGCAGAGAGCTCCAGTCCGACTCAGACGCCAGCAAGGTGGAGGTGGAGTACTGGTTTGGGCTGGTATAATCAAAGATGAGCTTGTGGGGCCTTTTCGGGTTGAGGATGGAGTCAAGCTCAACTCCCAGTCCTACTGCCAGTTTCTGGAAGACACCTTCTTCAAGCAGTGGTACAGGAAGAAGTCTGCATCCTTCAAGAAAAACATGATTTTCATGCAGGACAATGCTCCATCACACGCGTCCAAGTACTCCACAGCGTGGCTGGCAAGAAAGAGTATAAAAGAAGAAAATCTAATGACATGGCCTCCTTGTTCACCTGATCTGAACCCCATTGAGAACCTGTGGTCCATCATCAAATGTGAGATTTACAAGGAGGGAAAACAGTACACCTCTCTGAACAGTATCTGGGAGGCTGTGGTTGCTGCTGCACGCAATGTTGATGGTGAACAGATCAAAACACTGACAGAATCCATGGATGGCAGGCTTTTGAGTGTCCTTGCAAAGAAAGGTGGCTATATTGGTCACTGATTTGTTTTGTTTTTGAATGTCAGAAATGTATATTTGTGAATGTTGAGATGTTATATTGGTTTCACTGGTAAAAATAAATAATTGAAATGGGTATATATTTGTTTTTTGTTAAGTTGCCTAATAATTATGCACAGTAATAGTCACCTGCACACACAGATATCCCCCTAAAATAGCTATAACTAAAAACAAACTAAAAACTACTTCCAAAACTATTCAGCTTTGATATTAATGAGTTTTTGGGTTCATTGAGAACATGGTTGTTGTTCAATAATAAAAGTAATCCTCAAAAATACAACTTGCCTAATAATTCTGCACTCCCTGTATAGACATGTTCTCAAATTAATTGTGTCTGGACTACAAAACACATTTTACTTACAAAAATAAGTTTAAACTACTTTAAAACATTTATTTTGTGTACAAAACTTTTCAAAACCAGTGCTTAAAGGGCTATGAAGCCCCCCAAATTTTTTTTTGCAATTCAGTCAGAGCGTACCATTTTAAAAAAGTTTTCAATTTACTTCTATTATCAAGTAAGCTTCTTTCCCATGATATTTAAATGTAAGAGATACCTAACTAGGCATCTGGAGCACAACATGGCAGGAAATAGTGCTGCCCTCTAGTGCTCTTACAAATGAATGACATTGTTGCAAAACTGCTGCCATATAGTGCTCCAGAAATGGGCCAGTTCCTAAGCTTACCTCAATGCTTGTTAACACAAGATACAGAAAGAATAAATAAAAATTGATAATAAAAGTAAATTAGAAAGTTGATTCTCGATCTGAATCATGAAAGAAATTTAATTTCTGATTCATACCATATACATATATCATCATAAACAACAAAGCTGAACATATAATCAATATGGAATGCATTGTTGACATGTTTGAAGAGTAAGGAGTAATGGCTCCAAAATTCCAATCCAAATGATATTGCTCATTGTAGATACATCTGTGCATAGACACCTTTTGTTGGTCCAGCTATCTTCTATTAGCCTCTACATGTTAGTGAACCATTGAATTAGAATTAAGGAAGGAATGTGTTGAATGAGTTTAATAAAGGGACACTCAGGTTTTATTAAATTTTCATGATTCAGATACAGCATGTAATTTTAAACAACTTTCCAATTTACTTCCATTAAAAAAAATGTGCACAGTCTTTTATATTTACACTTTTTTTGAGTCACCAGCTCCTACTGAGCATGTGCCAGAACTCAGACTATTATACAAATCTACTGTGTTTACTGGTCCTTTAAAGAAGAAGCAGAAAGGAACATCAAGTAGTTGAAGAGTTGCTACAGGGAAAACCAGGAAATTAATTACATTGTGTAGTGATAAGTACAAGAAACCAAGCTGTTTGAAGAATACAGGAGTGTTATCCCTTTATTCTTGCTAAATAATTTAGTGTAGATGAACAGAGTAAAGTAGGTGTAATATATGGTCTATGAAACCAGGATATGCTTTACCACAAAATGATGTATAGTTGCCTTGGAGGAAAGAAGCAAACTATGAATCATATTAGTGATAGTTCAGAGAATATTATCAATATAAGAAAGGTGAATGAATTAGTGTTGCTTAAACTGAAAATAACAGAATGATTATAGGAAAACAAGAGCAGGCACTCCTCAGTGTAATACATTCTTCTGTGACACTGCCGTACTGAAACACATAACACATTTTTCTGCTGTGGCTTTCAACACAGTGGATGATGAGCAAATGACTTCATTGTTCAGTAGCGTATCAATATTTGCACTCCACTGAGTAATACCAGCGCACACTAATGTGCACTGGTATTACAAGTTAAGCGCTATGTGGGCGTAAGCTTGCGTTCACATTGCTAAGAAGCATTGCGCTCACGAGAGTACACTTTGATAGGCTACAATGGGAGCCTCGTTCTCATGCCGTCAGAGACTGCATCAGAACCAAAGTGCAGCAAAGGGGGTAACTAGCGCAGCTATTGCAGCAAATATAAATATATATGTATATGAATATATACATATATATTTATGTGCTAATATGTGTATATACACATATGAAGACATAAATATATATATGCATATAAGCATATACATACAGTACTGTATATATTTACCCTACACCCACCAACTTTACCCCTAAAATACTGCCTAGTGCAGTTTTTTTTTTTTTATTATTCTTTTTATTGGAAAGAGCTCAGGGCAACAATAAGCAATTCATAACATACAGAGAATTCAGTACTGTTCATGTTACAATTAGAGAATATTTTGACAAAAAGTACAAGTTACACAGAGTATAAAGATGACAGGTATTGATTCCAAAGCCCCACTATTGAGATCACAGGGTATTGCAATATCGCTACCAACAATAGGCAATTCTCTAAAACAGGCGAGAGATAGGATTATGAAGTAACCTTACATGTTATTAACCATAAAACAAGCATGATGTGCAGGCATTACAGTGTTCTCCTTTTCCGTGCCCTAAGGCTCTCTCAGATTTTATTTTTATTAACTATACTAAACAAAACATAACATAACATATAAAAACTAAACTCAACAGAATAGGGTGGGCCCAAAAGTAAGTGAACCATTATCTTCCTGGGAAAGAATGCCGAATTGGCCAGTATCTAGGTAAATAGATACTGTGTGTGAATACATGTATTGCGTATCATTATGAGGCATATATGCTTGCAAGCACTTGTCAGAGTCTTAACAAGTATTTGTTGGAGCCATGAAATACATCCAACAGGGACAATATTAGGGGTGTTTACCTGAATAGCAGCGAGAGTATACCATCAAACAAGTTACCCCCAATAAGCAACAGTATGACTGCCAATAGTTGGAGTACGCTAGACAGCTATGTGTGTCTCATGAACAATATATTCACTATTTTAGTAGATACAAGGTTCAAAACCTATGTGTATACAGGGCTTTAACTTTAGGACTTGAGGCATGTTCCTGTTGGATTGAATATGTGATGTGAGTATACCAAACAGCAACTCGCTGAGGTGTTGTTCTTTCTCTAATAACCTGTCCAATGAGAATAATAAGAGGATCAAACTGGCATTTGATAAGATATAACATTAAGTGGGTTGATTTAAAGGGCAGTGAGTCCACTATCTGTGTGTATATGAGGCTCCAAACTTGCATACCAGGGTTACAATGGGCTTTAGCATTAACTGGGAGGAACAAACCACCTTAACAAACACAGAAAACAAAAACAAAACCTTAACTAAAGAAAATAAGGTAATACATATGGCATCTGGATGTATTAGGATATCCACAGAATAGAGAGACCTCCACGTGCTGATATTCAGTGCCATCCATGTAATTAGGTAGTGTGATATAGATTGTAATGGACAACTAGTAGTGGGCACATAGGAGGAGCCCTGATCCAACAAAGAACATCAACTTAGTTTTCAAATAAAAATAAAATATGGATCAGTAATAGATATTAAGGCCTAACAGAACAACAATCCTAGTCGCTTTATAAAAGTAAAAAGTCATGATTACATACGTGATAGGGTAGAACAGATATATGTGGTCATTCAAATATGCTAGCCATTTTACAGTTAAAACTATATGTGGGTCCAGGTTGTTACAGTCATATTCCTCAGCCACCCAATTCTAGGGTATAACAATTAAAATACAGGGTTCAGCATTGTTTTGTGAGGATGGCAAATAATTAAGTAACTGTCTCCTAGCTGAGAGTGTGGAAATAATGTCGATTTCACTCTAGGGGACATATGAAAAGTAAGGATAGCTGCAGGATAGAGGAATCACAATATGATGACAGTCAGAGCTAAAGAGAAGCCATTGTCAAGCAAAGAACATCATTATTAGAGCATTAGTGGGGTAGTAATAAACATTAGGCCCTAGCAAGTGAGATAAACATTGATTATTTTTAAAAGGTGTAAATGGCCATGAACAAAGAGAGTGTCCTTACAGCAAACTGTAGGTGTAGATACACAGTAGATCAGTGATCCAAATGATAAGATGATAAGAGATAGATGGTTGTATGTTGACAATATGATTCCTAGAAAACTAGTCGAGGGATCTGAGCCCAAGTTTGAAATGTTAACCCAGCCTTGTAGCCATTACAACTCCTGATGTTCATTAGAAAAAAGCAGGGTTCCGTATTTCAGAACTGATGTTAGTCTGTGACTAATAACACCACCTCATTTATTTAGCAAAGTAACAGGTAGAGGCCATGTGTTTAATTTAAAAGACTCAGCACTATACTTGTCAAACCCAACAGAGCAGATTAGGGCCAGACAAGCGTGGTAGTCCAGATGCCCTAAAAAAACAACTCACAGTCTTCCCGGGTCAACCAACACCTTCCTTTTCTTGGGCTGACAGTCGGCAGTACAGGTCTGACATCCCCTCCATCCGATACACAGGGCCCCACGGGGAAAGCAACCCAACAATCAGAGGACACTGTGAGTGCTGAAGGGAGCTCGGAGATATGCCGCTCCCCCGCGCAGGTAAGCAGTGCAACTGCTGAGCTTCGAAGCTAGCTCCTGTATTGGCTCCATATACTGGGTAGGGGCTGCGTCCACTGACGAGATATGTAAGGGAGAGTCCGCGGTGAGCTCTGCAGGTCTGGAAGTCATCGCAGTATAAGAATGCAGAGACATCCAACCCCTCTCATACTACCTACTAGGGGTCCTTCAGCTGGATCCGAAAAGAACGTTGTTGGATCTGTGAGTATGTTGAACTCCTGCAGCTGCGCTGGAGGTGAGTTGTGCGGGCCCAGTGTTGAAGAGAAGGATTGCGTGGGTACAGGGACAGTGTCTGTAGAGTAGGATCTCCCAATAGCTTGAACCGTTTTGTGCAGGCTCTCATAGCTTGAGAATAAGCGTTCAAAAGCAGGCAAAAAGACCTCAAGCAGTTGCACAGTGAGGCTATTTTCCGAATCCATTGCTTTGTAGTAGGCAAAAAAGGAAAACAATATATACAAAATCCCTCGTGGGTTACAGTTCAGTAAAATGACCTCCGTGGAAGAAGAGAATAGATTTCTTCTATCTGCTAGTGTTTCCCGGACAGCTTATCTGTCAAGGGAGATGCAGATGGCATAGAAGGATGGTGATATAAAGTATATCAGAAGAGGTTTTCTTTGGAGCAACAAGAGCCCACTGCCATCTTCAAGATCCACCCACCGGAAGTCTAGTGCAGTTATTTTATTAAAAATAAAAATGGTACAATTTATTTTTTAATAAAATACACTACACTGTATATTGTGGGTATTTGGGGCACATTTATAAAATTAACCAGAGATATGATCTTTGGTTAATTATATAAGTGCTAATTGCTACCGCGAACTCGCGGTAGCAATAACCAACCACTTGTAGTGGCTGGTTATTTATCGCGGGCCCGCAAACGGTCAAATTCTGCGGGCGCTTGATAAATTAGTGCTTCACTTGCAATCTAGCCCTAAGTGTGCTATGTTACATATAGATATTGCTTATTTGTTGGGGAAACAGAGAGATACATTTATTGAGCTGCGTTCACAGCTTTTTCGGCTACGTGGAGCAGGCTTCATTTTCATGAAGACAAATTAGTCTATTTTTAATTCAAATTCTCTTTAATAGCATGTTGGTGGGATTAAGAAAAATAGATTGAAACCAGTGACAGTGCTGTCTACTTGTAAGATCTTTTGTTCAGATATGGGCTAAAGAGTTACCCTGAGGATTTAAGATGATACTAAATCATTGCTTTTAGAACCCACTGGACTCTGCCATTATTCATACCTTGTTCCATCTCGATTAGCCACATTTTTGTTTTTTAAATCTTTATTTTCCATTGACACAGAGGAATATCCTTAAATCATACAGTTTTTCTACCTTCATGTAAATGCACCAAAAAAAAAATAATCAAAAATACAGCACAATATTTCATTATAAGTGCAAGTAATAAAAGTTACAATGAAAATTACATGCAGATCATCAACAACATTGATTAGATCAGAAATGCAGCTCGACAAGTGGCAATATACTCTTCTGATCTGAACATTTTAATCTTCCTCTGGTACATGTTTCCACTACTAACTTAGAATCAAGAATTAGAAATAAAACACACAAAAAAATAAAAATGTTAATGAGTCAGAAGTAAAGATAAATGTAATGCAGTTTCACAATATCTATATGTCTGCCTGTCCATCAGTCTATCTGTCTCTCTATCTTTAAATGTATTTGTATCTAATTGTCATTGGTGGGGACATATTTTTTCCAGTGGGTGAAAGATCACACCAGTGACATAATTCCATCATACTGCAAAATGTAGATTTGAAATCTCCTGGTGGCTGATTGCTCTTCATCTGGCACATTTTGAATTTACTGCAGTGAACTCTGACTCAGCTAATCTTTTCATTACCATTTTCATCATTGTATGGATCTAGTTGCCTTGCTGCTGTAATAATAATAATAATAATACACAAGAAAGAAATGAAACTCCCTGTGGAAAGTAGATCCTTACACTTGCTTTTTACTGCTCTCCTGGGTGCAAATTCCTCTACGTCCATCTGCTACCTCATTTCAGCGTAACCCCTGCATATGAGAGATCAGCATTATGCTGCACATAATTATGCAAAACATAGAATCGAGCAGATACACATCTTCTTCCTTTAACATTTTTTTTTCTTTTCAAAAAGTGGATTTTTATTCTTATTTTGGATACACTGACAAGTAACACATACTGTGTTATATATATTCAAATGCATTTTTATGTATTGTGTCGATAGACAAGCAAAAGGTTTAATTCAACAATGTCATGAATGGGCCTCTGTTATTGAACTGTTTAAATATGTGAACAAAAAAAAAAATTGTGTGGAAAAAAAAAGTTAAGTTAAAGCTTATTATTTTGTTTTTGAAGCTAACAGAAAGTATATATCCACATACAACTGGGCCTTAAGGACCGACTGCTCACTAGCTGATAATAAGAACTATGGTTGCTCCATTGGTGGACAGTGACACAACTCGCAAGCATATATTTTTACCTCAGTACAGTAGCATCTCCCAACATTTCCCAGAGGCTTTCTAGAACAGGCAGAATATGGGATTTATTGGTTAGGTTGTGATGGGAGAGGTGGTACGAAAATAATGTTGTGGATGGTATTGGGGTGTGTCCTGGAAGGAGCTTCATCAGTCCCTAAAATGTGGGACATTGTCTCTCGATAGAGACTTTGTGGGAGTGGGAAAGTGGCCAACTTGTGACAATCCACCATGATCTGGGATGGTTGAGAGGGCTGAAGTAGTAAACAAAATTAGACTGCTGTGCATGTAATAAATGTATGGAAATCTTAAATAAATACAGGTAGAAAGCATGACATATGGACAGATGTTTTACAGCATTAATATTATGGCTAAAGCATCCAGATAACTGTGTTTATTGTCCCTGTGCATATAGTATTGGTCATGTGACTACCTGAGGCCTAAATGTTTGTAGATGAGTAACTAGTCTTGTAACAGCCTTTTCAACCAGATGAGGAAAGATAATTGATCTAACTCTATTATCTACCAAAGATTGTTTGGTCTCAGTATGATGAATGTGAAGCAGAAAATTCCTGCACGCTTTCTAGTCCTTTCTGCACCTATTAGTTGAATGGTTATTCATAATGAACAGCCCTGGCAGAGTCTCAGAGTGCCCATAAAACACATCTATCCCAGACACAGTAGAAGCAATGCCAGAGCACGCATATTTCACTCAGCCTTCTTTAGGCTCCCAGATGAACGTTCATTTGTCATGTCTTCTCCTTCTCTGGCATTGCTGCCAAAGCTGATACATGGTTTTATATATGACACTAGAAGTGAATAAGGAGAGGGAACAAAAAACAGTATTTTTTTAGAGATTGTTGGAATGTAATATTTTTCATATTAAATAAAAAAACGTGGTTGAAATTGAAAATGTTTTGTATTTCTATGTAGTATGATTTTTATTGATGTTACCATTATTTCTCGTTCTCTAGATAAAACAAATTAAAATATAAATATTCCAATTTCTTGCAAGGTCTTTATTAGTTTAGTAAAATTATCTTCTTTAAAGGGACATACTACTCATATGCTAAATCACTTGACACTGATGCAGTATAACTGTAAAAAGCTGACAGGAAAATATCACCTGAGCATCTCTATGTAAAAAAGGAAGATATTTTACCTCACAATTTCATCAGCTCTGTGTAAAAAGTTATAACTCAGCTGCTGCCCAGCAGAAGAAATGAAGAAATGAACAGCAGCCAGTCAGCATCAACAGTGCTGAGGTCATGAACTCTTTTACTGTGATCTCATGAGATTTCACTTAACTCTCATGAGATTTCATTGTAAACTTCCTTACACTGAATAGGGAAATAATATGAGTGTGCACGAATGCTCGCTCCTTCCGCTGTCCCGGGACAGACATACTGATTTGCTGCTTAGAAGTCCTTTACAATGGGATGTGGCTACTGAGAAACTTTGAGGTAAAATATCTTTCTTTTTTACATAGAGATGTTCAGGTGATATTTTCTAGTCAGCTTTTTACAGCTATACTGCATCACTTTCAAGTGTTTAAACATGTGGGTATTATGGCCCTTTAAGGGCTTGTGTAACCTTTAAAGGGATACACAACCCAAATCTTTTCTTTCATGATTCAGATAGAGAATACAATTTAAAAAAACATTCCAATTTACTTCTAATATCTAATTTGCTTCATTCTTTAGATAACCTTTGTTGAAGAAATAGCAATGTACATGGGTGAGCCAATCACTCGAGGCATCTATATACAGTCACCAATCAGCGCCTACTGGGCCTACTTAGATATGCTTTTCAACAAAGGATATCAAGAGAATGAAACAAATAATATAATAGAAATAAATTGGAAAATTGTTTTATTATTATTATTATTTTATTTGGGTTTCATGTCCCTTTAAAAAATGTTAGCCATCAATCTAACCCCATGTGAGAACCACGCGTGGAAGGTTTAGAGAACTCACATAGTCTTGACTTTTTTTTTCATGTATACAGCGTATTTATCTTCTAGGATAATTATATAATATACATATTATTACTTATTTAAATACAAAAAACAATGAACTCATTAATGTACAAAGGAGCCCTTGTTATGAAACACAAACGTTTATTGCTGTGGAAGTCTCTGAGGACAAATGCAATAGATATAGTTTATGAAAGAAAAAAAACCTTTATGGTAGAAAAGTATACAGAGATTAGGCCAAATATAGCACATGTTTGAATATGTATCCCCTGGGTAATCAAACTTGTATTGGTGTGTTTTTCCTTGTACAGAGAACTAGGCCATGCCATTTAATACAGCTTAAGCATCTAATACAAGGCTATATTTCATTACACATTAATTTAATTTGTTTATTTATTTATTTTTTTAATATATTTGTTACCACCTCTTTTTACAAATAAATATATAGGAGCATCTCTTTTAAACACATAATCGATTAAATGCCCTACATCTCCTGAGTGTCTGCTTGTAACATATTTAAACGATAACTTAACACTTAACAGATAACTTTAATGCTTTGTCAATAAAACTCGACACAATATGTGGGTGAAAGACCCGTGAGTCGTATTTATTAATACCAGCAATGGGAACTGGCAACGACAGGTAGATAAATCACTTGTGGCGGCAATCGGGGCCTACATACTAACTATATAAATAACCCCTTCTAGAAAAATGGCCAAGGGACACTGCTGCAGACCACAAGGTGGAGATACTCACGCAGCTTTAATATATAGGGGTTTATCGGCCCGTCAATAATCAGCCCGAGCACGCCCAAGCATACCAAGCCTGTGGCGTCACCCTGACCGCAATGGCCGTCATTCAAACCTCCTTCCAGCCTGCAGCCGTGATCCTGACCACCCGCCAGAGTAGGGTGCAAACATAAGAAACTCCAAACCAGTAGGTCCAGCCTTGACTTGATGAACAGCATGTCAGTAACTGGGGAGCTCAAGTTACCGTCCTTGGACTTAAGGAAATAGTTTGAGTAACCCTCTTCCCGCCTCATACACCTAGTCTCAAATAGAGACACTAAAGAGAAAAACGCCGTTTACATAACAGTTTCAAATCAACAATGCATAACAGGGATGGGAGGGTGGGGAAAGATCTTCCAGGGATCCACAGGAACAAAGAGGAAGTGGAATCCTTGCACATCCCATATATAAGGTTGGTAATCCCTCCCAACACAATGCCTCATTGTAACAACACACACGCAGCAAGAGCACTCACTCAACCAGGCCTTAACCCTTAGCTACGCTCTGGGCTATTTGCCCTGCACTTCCTTAAGGGATTAAATGCCCTACATCTCCTGAGTGTCTGCTTGTAACATATTTAAATGATAACTTAACACTTAACAGATAACTTTAATGCTTTGGCAATAAAACTCAACACAATATGTGGGTGAAAGACCCGTGGGTCGTATTTATTAATACCAGCAATGGGAACTGGCAACGACAGGTAGATAAATCATGGGTGGCAGCAATCGGGGCCTACATACTAACTATATAAATAACCCCTTCTAGAAAAATGGCCAAGGGACACTGCTGCAGACCACAAGGCGGAGATACTCAAGCAGCTTTAATATATAGGGGTTTATCGGCCCATCAATAATCAGCCCGAGCACACCCAAGCTTACCAAGCCTGTGGCGTAACCCTGACCTGAACCTCCTTCCAGCCTGCAGCCGTGATCCTGACCACCCGCCACAAGAGACAGACCTGCATATTAAATGGTTCAGACTCTTGCCGCCACCACTACACCCTTAGGAGTAACGCCTGCCTGATGTTCTGAAGGAACAGATCTACTCCTGCTGGTTCTAAATGAACCCCATCCTGCCTATATAACCACTTATGGGCTGCTGATATGTTCCCATGCTCTATCACAAAACCCTCGAGGTCTCCTACCTGCTTTCTCAGGTCCCTATTTATAATTTTTCTGACCTGGAAAGACACTTTATGGCACACCATGTGCTTCCACCTCAATCTAGGGATCACATTCGACCACCCGATTCGCACACCTGGAAACCAGAGTCTGAACGTCCGTAGGTCTGACTGCATTGCCCGGATTAAATCTAATATGGGGCTGGCCCCCACATAATTGCCACCTGCATGTAATATCAGAATATGGTTTTTTTCCCACCTTCTCACGGCATCCTGTAGCAATGCAGGCAGATCTGCCCAGGACAAACCCCTGCGCCCTAGCCAATGCAACACAGCCGTGGACAATGGGAATCCCAGCTGCTGTCCTCCTGACATGGCTGCGGCTCTAGTGTCAATGTACCCTGCAAGCCTGCTTGTGGCTCCACTCTAACGGTATCACCACCTAAGCCCTGTGTCATGCGAGACCCCTTAGGCGCAGCTCTGGCCACGGGGGCCTTTCCTTTACCTTGTGCCCCAGCGTGCGTGGGGGCCGCCTTGTCCTTGCCCCCTCCTGAATTAGGCCGCGAGCACGAGGAGGGTGCCCTATCGGCCTCTCCTCCTTTATTGTTGGCCACTGCAGAAGCTCTGGTGTGCACACCTTGCTGCGTCACCCCTGGGGTGCCCACCGGGTGCCCCTGCTGCCCCGCATCATCAACCAAACTTGCCCCTTGACTCCTCACTGCCATACCCTGAACTGTCTTGGAATGTGCCCCCCAGCCCTCTGAGGTTTAACTTGCGTGCCCCCCTGAGCGGGTGTCCGTTCCCCCGAGGTGCTCCCTTCTTACCATCGGAGCCAGGGAGGAACAATCCGCTCTGTTTGCTGGCCAAAAAACGAGTGCCGCGGGCGGAAGTGATGTCACCGGAAGTGACGTCGGGGCGCGCGTCATGACCAGAAGTCGACACGGCGTCCATCTTGGATGGGGAAACCATCGAAGACGGACCGGAGGCCTGCGCACCATGAGGGACTGAAGCCTGGGACTGGAGTACCGCCGCGGCCAACGATGACGCACCCGCGAGGACCGACGCCAAGGACTGCAAGAGGGTCACCGCAGCCGCTACGGATTCCCCGGAAAGGACTACCAACGCAGGTAAGGCTGCACTGCTCCCACTAACAACGCCACCAGAACCCTCCCCAGAGGGAACCATAGAACACACTTGGGACTCCCTAGGCCCTACAACTATAGGCCCCTGCCTAAGGCCTACTCCGGAACCACTAGCCATGCTACCGGAACCCTCCCCAGAGCAAACCCCCGAACTTCCATGGGACCTCCTAGGCCCTACGCCTTGATACCCCTGCCTAAGGCCTACTCCGGCATGCTCCTCAGGCCCAACACCCCCAAAGACTGACCATCCGGGCCGACTGATAAGCCGGCACAGGCCCATCCTCCACTACCCTATTCTCCCATACAGGAGAAGGGAATAGGTTAGGGCTACCCTCCCCCCCGAGGGAGAAACAGGGAGATATAACCCAGACCCCTGGCCCTGACCCACCGTAACAGTCCCTGATGGGGATGGTGCAACCCAATCAACGTCCTCAAACTCCATCTCTTCCCATTCCACAGGTTTGCCTTCCATTGGAAATGCTGCTGCAATCTGTGATATAGAAAGATCTTCCATGGATCCACAGGAACAAAGAGGAAGTGGAATCCCTGCACATCCCATATATAAGGTTGGTAACCCCTCCCAACACAATGCAACATTGTAACAACACACACGCAGCAGCAGCAGCACTCACTCAACCAGGCCTTAACCTTTAGCTACGCTCCGGGCTATTTGCCCTGCACTTCCTTTTTGGGAGCGTGCCAATTCCCATTTTAAAGTAAAACACAATTTCCTTGCTACTGTTTCCTGGACCACATGTGGGACAATTTACTTTTATTGTCTGGGGATTCTTTTTTTGTAGATAATATATAAGTTTGATGTCACGTGGACTCTGTTATCCTTTAAAATACAGAAGCCTTTCCCACTATCTTTGAGCAAGATTACAAGTCGCACGGAAAATCAGTTGCGAAAACTCTGCGCGTGTTATGACATTTTCACATTTGGGGTTGCGCAGCTATTACAAGTTGCAAAATAACCTATTTTGCGCGCGTTTTGAGCCGCGTTATGCAAACTGTGAAATCATGTGCGAGTTCGCGTATTCCCCATAGAAGTCAATGGAGAAGACAGAAAAAAAAAAAAAACATATGTTGTGCAAAGCCCATGACATATTTTCCTTGAAAATTTTACATGAAAATGCGAATATTTCATATTGTGAAAATGTTTTTGCAACGGAATATGTTCTATTTATTTCTAATTAAATATTTCTCTATATATTTGATGATTTTTGGACTGATATATCTATTTATTGAGAGATATGTATATGAATATATATTTCTAGATATCTCAAGATCTATATGCGAATATCGCATTGAAAATCCATCAGAGATATTGTTTAATGTGCATAAGATTGTAATGTGAAATTGTTTCATTATCTCCATAGTTAAACATATCTCTCTATGTATGTGTATGTATGTTAGTATAAAATCCCTGTGTCTGCTTTTTTTTTCTAACACCCAAGATCGCGTATCTTTGAGCCCTTTTAAAGGGACACTGTACCCAAAAAAAATCTTTCGTGATTCAGATTGAGCATGAAATTATAAGCAACTTTCTAATTTACTCCAATTATCAAATTTTCTTCATTCTCTTGGTATCTTTATTTGAAATGCAAGAATGTAAGTTTAGATGCCGGCCCATTTTTGGTGTACAACCTGGGTTGTCCTTGCTGATTGGTGGATAAATTCATCAACCAATAAAAAAGTGCTGTCCAGAGTACTGAAACCAAAAAAAAGCTTAGATGCCTTCTTTTTCAAATAATGATAGAAAGAGAACAAAGCAAAATTGATAATAGGAGTAAATTAGAAAGTTGCTTAAAATTGCATGCTCTTTCTGAATTACAAAATAAATAATTTGGGTTCAGTGTCCCTTTAACTTTTGTGTGCAATATTTATTTTTAATATTTTTTATTATACAGTGTTAATATGAGTGTAACTGTACTTTGTAATGTATTTTTGAAGTGTTTCGTGAAATTTGTATGTTGCGGAAAACTGTTAACTACAGCTCTTTGAGTGCGTAAAGGATTGTTGTGTAAAAGGCTAATGCGCGCGCAATTGTGATTTTTCAAAACTTGCAATACCTGCGCAATTGGAAACTGATTGCGAAAATACCACATCCTGCGCGGAAAACTCATAACACTCTACTTGTAATCTTGCTGTTTATGTGCTAAAAAGTGTTTAAAATAAAATTAAAGAGACATTAAAGTTAAAATTAAACTTCCCTGTTACAGATAGAGTGTATTATTAGACAGAGAAAAAATATATATAAAAAAAAAACTTTCCAAACTGTAATAAAATGTACCTTTCTCTTGAGCCTTAGTATATTCTCATTGAATGGTGCTAAATTTAAGGGACCAATAAATATAGTCAATAGTTTAATCAACAAGTGCATGATAAAAAAAAAAAATTAAGTAGCACATACTATTGTAAATGAGAAGTAGATTTTTTTCTAGCAAATTACTAAATTTACTTCACTTGGCCTGCCCCCCATGTCATGTGACAGCCATCAGCCAATCACAGACTATATACTATATATACATATACACTGTAAACGCTTGCACATGCTCAGTATTAGCTGGTAACTCAAAAAGTGTGCATATAAAAAATATTGTGCACAGTTTGATAATGGAAGTAAATTTGTAAGTCTCTTAAAAGTGCATGCTCTATCTGAATCATGACAATTTAATTTTGAGGCTAGTGTCTCTTTAAACAAAGGATACCAAGAGGTAAATATGATAAGAAAATTATAAAGTTTATTTTTAATTTTATGTTGACTTTTATGCTCCTTTAAAGGTGTTGCTGACCTCTTTTCACAGCAGAAGCCCCGCTGTAAATTGAAAACCGCCTTAAAGTGAACCAAGGCGGTTTTAGCTTTCTTTTCACTTGCCAGTGTGTTTAAAAACTTGAAAACATGTTTGAACTTACATTTATTAGCGGTGCAATAGCGCTATGTTTAGTTTAACACTAGCACAGCACACACAGTAATTCAATTAGTTCAATAAATACTGTACCTGTAAAATAGTGACAATTACTGTAGTAAAACTTGCCAGACTATAACACTGAGACACAGATTGTACTGTAATGCTGTAAAAAGGGTGAACTGCGCATAACAAAATGGTGCTAGTCACTTTTCTCGCAATCTCAAAAAGATTACAGCACTGTTTCAAAATCCTTGGAGGCTCAGCTCCATAAAGCGATGTATTAGCGAAGCGCTGTAAAGTGTAACGCTGTAAAGTGAGGTATACCTGTACCCAGAAGGAAATTTTCTCTACCCCTGATAAATGGGATAAAAAAATCATGGAGACACCTAGTCACATTAAAAAAAAAATATATATGTTCTGATAACCTTAGTTCAAGAGAAAATGCTTTTTTTTTTTTTTTTTATAAAAACAGTCAAAAGGTTATTCACCCATTCCTATTAATGCTGAAAAAGGAAACTAGGACACTAGAACCATCTTTTTGTATATATACAATAAAAAATATTTAGAGTAACATAAAGAAATACATTTACAGTGGCACTCATCCAAAGGTGCAAAACCTTGTTCTTGAAATCACCAGGGAAATGGGTAGTGCATTCTTCAGTCCCTAAACTAGGTTATATTAAATGGGGAAAAAAAAATATTTGTAAATTAAAATAATAGCATCTTGCACAGATCTCTCTCTAAGGAAAACTGACTCTACTTAGGCAATTACCTGATTCATTATGTTTAAAGTAGCTACAGGCACATTCTTTCAAAATGGCTTGGCTCGATCTTCCACTGATGGGAGGTTGATTTCTGATCCTGCCTCTTGTTAGAATAGCTTTTCTATAGGCATCACTTAAAGGGCCAAGATAGCCAAATGTTGAAACACTTGAAAGTGATGCAGAATAGCTGTAAAAAGCTGACTAGAAAATATCACCTAAACATCTCTATGTAAAAAAGAAAGATATTTTACCTCCTAAGTATTCAAACCCTATTGCAAAGGACTTTAAGCAGCAAATCAGTATGTCTGTCCCGGGACAGATACGGGAGTGAGCTTTTGTGCACACTCATGGTATTTCCCTATTCAGTTTACGGATGTTTACTAGGAAATCTCATGAGAGTTAGGTAAAATATCATGAGATCACAGTAAAAGAGTTTATGACCTCAGCACTGCTGATTGGCTGCTGTTAATTTCTTCATTTTTTTTTTTACCTGCAGCTAAGCAGCAGCTGAAGTATATTATTTTACACAGAACTTACTCTGCTGAGCTCAGGAAGTTGTGAGGTAAACTATCTTCCTTTTTTACATAGAGATGCTCAGGTGATATTTTCCTGTCAGCTTTTTACAGTTCTACTGCATCAGTTTCAAGTGATTTAGCTTATGAGTATTATGTCCCTTTAAGTATTGATATTTTGGGGTTGCAACAGGCAACAACATCTATTTGAAATGACAAAAAAAGGTAACATTGTTATTGGTACCAAAAGGTAAAATAGATCATTAAAAAGGGCAGAAAATTTTACAGTGCCATGTCCATTTAATTTGGTCTCTGAGAGTGAGAAGCCTATCATAAGGTTGTACTTTATTCACTAACTGCAGCACATGATGCCATCTTCTGAAAGGCAAAATTATATATGAAATATTTATGTTAAGACTTGTATTGCAACACACACAAAATAAATGCAACATAGTGCATATAGCATTTCTCCCCCCCCCCCCCCCCCATTTATAAAGTTATTTTCACCTTATCAGGGGTGAAATAACTTTAGGGATTTGAACTGCCTGCTTCTGATTAACTACTGCACTAGGATTCATTTGATTTAGTCAGCAGCACTTCAACAGAAAAAAATGCTTTTTTAAGGAGTTTTTATAGGTACATCAACAGTGTAATACATCAGGACAGCAGGTACTCCATATTCCTGATATGAAATGAACCTGTTTTTCATATGAAAAATTGGTAGTTGCAGATTCTAGCTTTTAGTTAGAATGCAATGTTCATTCTACTGTATATTTCCATATGATTAGAGCAGGTGTGCATTATAAGTTAAAAAAAAAAAATCTAAAAAAAATATGCTCATGAAAGAGCAGCATTTAATTGTATTGTTTTTTCCCTCCCCCCCATTTTTTTGCACATAATAAGTTTAAAGAATTCTGTTAATCATACAAAAGAGTAATTCTAATCAGCCAAAACGAATTACAGTAGCTCTTATTCTATTTGCTATTCAAATCAGCCAATAGAATTAAAGTAGCTTTCATCCGTTTGGCTGATTTCAATTTGAAGGCTCAAATCAGCCAATAGAAATTCAAGGGATGCCATTTTTAATCGCGTACCTTGAATTCCGATTCAGTGTACGGCGGCGATCGTATGAAGAGGATCCTCCACGCTCCATGGTTTCGGTCTTCAGTTCCAGCGTCGCCGATCTTCAGTTCCTGCATCGCCGGTCTTCAGTTCCTGAGAGGACGGTCTTCAGCTCCCCGGTCATTGGTCTTCAACTCCTCCGCTCCGCGCCGGCTGGTTCCTGGAAGAAGAAGAGGTCGCCGCCTGGAAGAAGACTTCTCCGCCTGGAACAGGACCTTCTCCGCCGGTTTCCAGGACAGGTAAGGAGCACTTGGGTGTGTGGCTGGTGGGTTGTAATGGGGGGGTTGTTCTTTTTTTTCACAGGTAAAAGAGCTGATTACTTTGGGGCAATGCCCCACAAAAGGCCCTTTTAAGGGCTGGTAATAGAGCTGATTACTTTTTGTAATTTAGTTTAGGGTAGGGACATTTTTTTTATTTTGGGGGGCTTTGTTATTTTATTAGGGGGCTTAGATTAGGTGTAATTAGCTTAAAATTCTTGTAATCTTTTTTTATTTTTTGTAATTTAGTGTTTGTTTTTGTAATTTAGTTTAGTGTATTTAATTATATTTTAGTTTAGATAATTGTAGTTTATTTAATCTATTGATAGTGCAGGTGTATTTGTAACTTAGGTTAGGATTTATTTTACAGTTAAATTGGTAATTATTTTAACTAGGTAGCTATTAAATAGTTATTAACTATTTAATAGCTATTGTACCTAGTTAAAATAAATACCAAGTTACCTGTAAAATAAATATAAACCCTAAAATAGCTACAATGTAATTATTAATTATATTGTAGCTATCTTGGGGTTTATTTTATAGGTAAGTATTTAGTTTTAAATAGGAATATTTTAGTTAATAAGATTAATATTATTTAGATTTATTGCAATAATAATTAAGTTAGGGGTGTTAGGGTTAGATAGGGTTAATATAATTAATATATATAATATAATAACTATATTAACGGTGTAGGGGGGTCAGATTAGGGGTTAATATATTTATTATAGGTGGCTGCGGTGTAGGGGGGTCAGATTACAGGTAAAAGAGCTGATTACTTTGGGACAATGCCCCGCAAAAGGCCCTTTTAAGGGCTGGTAATAGAGCTGGTTACTTTGGGGCAATGCCCCGCAAAAGGCCCTTTTAAGGGCTGGTAATAGAGCTGTTACTTTGGGGCAATGCCCCGCAAAAGGCCGTTTTCAGGGCTATTTGTAATTTAGTTTAGGGTAGGGACATTTTAGTATTTTAGTGGTAATACATTTATTATAGGTGGCGGCGGGGTAGGGGGATTAGAATAGGGGTAATATAGTTATTATAGGTGGCGGTGGGGTAGGGGGATTAGATTAGGGGGTAATATAGTTAATATTGGTGGCGGCGGGGTAGGGGGATTAGATTACTGGGTAATATAGTTAAAATAGGTGGCGGCAGGGTAGGGGGCTCACATTAGGGGGTAATATAGTAAATGTAGGTGGCGGCGGTGTAGGGGGATTAGATTAGGGGGTAATGTAGTTAAAATAGGTAGCAGCGGGGTAGGGGGCTCACATTAGGGGGTAATAATTTTAATATAGATGGCAGCGGTGTAGGGGGATTACATTAGGGGTTAATAATTTTAATGTAGGTGGCGGCGGTGTAGGGGGATCACATTAGGGGTTAGACATTTAATGTAGGTGGCGGCGGGGTCCAGGAGCGGCGGTTTAGGGGTTAAACACTTTATTTGGGATTGCGGCGGGGGATTGCGGTTGACAGGTAGATAGACATTGCGCATGCGTTAGGTGTTATTTTGCAGGAAGTTTAGGAAGCTACGGGGCTCCAATACTCAGCGTAAGGCTCATTTGAAACCTATATCATTATTTGCTCATATTAAAGTCATTTTTCAATCTTAAGTATATAATGAGAAGCATTTATTGTTTACCCAAGAAAATATACATGTCTTTTTCTTTATGTCCTCATATCAGGAGTATGCATAAGGTTATATACATCATGTTTCTAAGTTGTATTTAATTATATCATATATTAGAATTTGCATGTATTTTCACATAAATTTTATGTATATGTAACAAAAGTTTCTTGTCATAGGCTCCCTTACTATGACCAGCAATTTACAAGTTTATACACATGTAATGTTACTTTAAGATTTGTGAGAATAAAAGGAGAACAGAACAGGTGCATCAATTAGCAGTGATCAAGTGTGTGAAGCACGAAACGTTTGCTGTTTTTTGCACCTGTTCTTTTACTTATATTTTGCACAACTATGCTGACCACTTTTTACATATTTTGCATGTTTTTAATCATGTTGGAATAAAGCTGAACTTTTAACTTTTTTCTGGGCTTGGAGCGCTGTTTTTTTGTTCCCTCTCTGGATTTCCTAAGGCTTACTACGCCTGCATTTTGTGGCAAGGTGAAAATGGAGTAAGATTTCTCCATTTTCGCCACGTAAGTCCTTACGCTGTATATTGGATACCAAACTGCGCGGGTTTGGTATACATGTCTATGGGCCAAAAAACTACGGCCGAAGGCAGAAATATACGTGCGTAACTTCTATGTTACGCCGTATATGTGATACCAAACCAGCGCAAAATTTGGCGTCGCAGGCTTTTGCATTCGACGCTGCATGTCGGATCGGACTACTCATTAAGCATTAAAAGGAGGCACCTATAGATCAATTCACTTTATGTTTATTCAGGCATAAATTTTTTATATATATATATATATATATTCTATTTTATTTTTTGGCTGAATAGATATAAAGTAAATTGATCTATAGGTGCCTCTGTTTAATGCTTAATGGGCATAAGCAGGAAGTACCTATTGAACTTTTTTTTTAAGGGATACTGAACCCAATTTTTTTTCTCTCGTGATTCAGATAGAGCGTGCAATTTTAAGCAACTTTCTAATTTCTATTTCTGCCGACCCATTTTTGGTGAACAACCTGGGTTGTTCTTGCTGATTGGTGGATAAATTCACCCACCAATAAGCAAGTGCTGTTTATTGGTGGGTGTCTTCTTTTTCAAATAAAGATAGCAAGAGAACGAAGAAAAATTGATAATAGGAGTAAATTAGAAAGTTGCTTAAAATTGCATGCTCTATCTGAATCACTAAAGAAAAATTTTGAGTTCAGTGTCCCTTTAACAGTAGGTGTACATTAGACATCTCCAAGTCTCCGTCTAACCATTAGATGACCAGGTGTTGGGCAAAGCTGAAAATTGGGGTAATCAGAGAAGATTACCTTACTCTAGTCCTCTATGGTCCAATCTGTATGGTCTTTTGCAAACCTCAGCCTGACATTTCTTTGCTTCTCGTTAATGATGGGCTTTTTTCTAGCTTTGCACAATTTCAGTCCTGCCCCTAGGAGCCTGTTTCAAACCATCCTCTCAGTGTACTTCACCCCAGCTGCCATGTGCCATTCTTTTTGTAGGTCACTTGATGTCATCCTACAGTTGTTGAGTGGCATTCAAATGAGTTGTTGGTCATGCCGGGCAGTGGAGAGTCATTTTCACCATCTGTAGCTTTGTTTTCCCCAATGTCTGCTGCTTGACCTTGTTCTTTTGAACCGCTGTGTTTGAAATCTTAAGGATGGAAGCAACTGACGCTCACTGTATCCCTCTGCCAATAAAGCCAGAATTGAGCCCTTCTTTTCCTCACTCAAAACTTTTCTCTTCCACTTTTTTGGCATGGTCAATAGTTATTTTTTATTCCAATTACGTTTGAGGTACTACCTATTGCAAGAGAATCATAATGACCACAGCAGTGGTATATATAATATAACATAATATAATGCTCTAAATAAAAATATTTCTCTTTGGAATTGGGAGAAATGTTGTCAGTAGATAATAGAATAAAACAAAAATGTTCATTTTACTCAAACACATACCTATAAATAGTAAAACCAGAGAAACTGATAATTTTGCATTGGTCCCTTAATTTTTTCCAGATATGTATATACTGTACATACAGGGAGTGCAGAATTTTTAGGCAAATGAGTATTTTGACCACATCATCCTCTTTATGCATGTTGTCTTACTCCAAGCTGTATAGGCTCGAAAGCCTACTACCAATTAAGCATATTAGGTGATGCGCATCTCTGTAATGAGAAGGGGTGCGGTCTAATGACATCAACACCCTATATCAGGTGTGCATAATTATTAGGCAACTTCCTTTCCTTTGGCAAAATGGGTCAAAAGAAGGACTTGACAGGCTCAGAAAAGTCAAAAATAGTGAGATATCTTGCAGAGGGATGCAGCACTCTTAAAATTGCAAAGCTTCTGAAGCGTGATCATCGAAAAATCAAGCGTTTCATTCAAAATAGTCAACAGGGTCGCAAGAAGCGTGTGGAAAAACCAAGGCGCAAAATAACTGCCCATGAACTGAGAAAAGTCAAGCGTGCAGCTGCCAAGATGCCACTTGCCACCAGTTTGGCCATATTTCAGAGCTGCAACATCACTGGAGTGCCCAAAAGCACAAGGTGTGCAATACTCAGAGACATGGCCAAGGTAAGAAAGGCTGAAAGACGACCACCACTGAACAAGACACACAAGCTGAAACGTCAAGACTGGGCCAAGAAATATCTCAAGACTGATTTTTCTAAGGTTTTATGGACTGATGAAATGAGAGTGAGTCTTGATGGGCCAGATGGATGGGCCCGTGGCTGGATTGGTAAAGGGCAGAGAGCTCCAGTCCGACTCAGACGCCAGCAAGGTGGAGGTGGAGTACTGGTTTGGGCTGGTATCATCAAAGATGAGCTCGTGGGGCCTTTTCGGGTTGAGGATGGAGTCAAGCTCAACTCCCAGTCCTACTGCCAGTTTCTGGAAGACACCTTCTTCAAGCAGTGGTACAGGAAGAAGTCTGCATCCTTCAAGAAAAACATGATTTTCATGCAGGACAATGCTCCATCACACGCGTCCAAGTACTCCACAGCGTGGCTGGCAAGAAAGGGTATAAAAGAAGAAAATCTAATGACATGGCCTCCTTGTTCACCTGATCTGAACCCCATTGAGAACCTGTGGTCCATCATCAAATGTGATATTTACAAGGAGGGAAAACAGTACACCTCTCTGAACAGTGTCTGGGAGGCTGTGGTTGCTGCTGCACGCAATGTTGATGGTGAACAGATCAAAACACTGACAGAATCCATGGATGGCAGGTTTTGAGTGTCCTTGCAAAGAAGGGTGGCTATATTGGTCACTGATTTGTTTTTGTTTTGTTTTTGAATGTCAGAAATGTATATTTGTGAATGTTGAGATGTTATATTGGTTTCACTGGTAAAAATAAATAATTGAAATGGGTATATATTTGTTTTTTGTTAAGTTGCCTAATAATTATGCACAGTAATAGTCACCTGCACACACAGATATCCCCCTAAAATAGCTATAACTAAAAACAAACTAAAAACTACTTCCAAAACTATTCAGCTTTGATATTAATGAGTTTTTTGGGTTCATTGAGAACATGGTTGTTGTTCAATAATAAAATTAATCCTCAAAAATACAACTTGCCTAATAATTCTGCACTACCTGTATATTGCTTCAGATTTGAGAAAGGAAGGAATCTTCCGAAAGCTTGTCTATTTATAAATGTATATGTAAAATATTAAAAGTATCATTGCTCAATGCAATACTATTGTTATTTTGGTATCTAAATCACTGGACTAACAGTTATTTCATCTATAGTAAAGAAGTAGCAGGAGCAATGTTACCAAAGCTACGATTAATAACTTAAATGGTTAAGAAAGTCAAAATGAATGTGGCATGATTTAGATAGAGTATGCAATTTTAAGACACTTTAAAATTCACTTTCATTATCAAATTTACTCTATATTGGTATCTTTTGTTGAAAAGAATATGTACATATCCTACACTCTTGTCATTGGTTCACCAGAAATGTTCAGCCTGCTCTCAGTTGTGCATTGCGGTTAAAAGGTTTTAAACAGTCACTCAAAAATGGATTGTGATAGCCAAGAGCCTTCTTGCGAGTCCACGGATTCATCCAATACTTGTGGGATATTCTCCTTCCCAACAGGAAGTGACAAAGAGAGCACCCACAGCAGAGCTTTCTATATAGCTCCTCCCCTAACTCCACCCCCCTGTCATTCTCTTTGCCGACTCTAAGCAATAAGGAAGGGTAAAGTGATTGTGGTGACAAAATATTAGTTTTATTTTCTTCAAGCAAGAGTTTGTTATTTTAAATGGTACCAGTGTGTACTATTTACTCTCAAGCAGAAAAAACGTGAAGATTTCTGCCTGGAGGATGATGATCTTAGCATTTGTAACTAAGATCCATTGCTGTTCCCACAGAGGCTGAGGAGTACAGGAAACTTCAGTTGAGGAACGGTTTTGCAGGCTAGGCTGCACTGAGGTATGTTCAGTAATTTTTTTCTAGAAAGACTGTGATATTTCAAGAAAAGGGCTGACATTATCCCCATGAGGGGAAGGGTAAGCTGTGATCAAACACTTATGGTAGTATTACAAGCTTGCATAAGGGCTAAGTTACTCTGCTGGTTGACACATATAATAAAACAAACGTTTTTTGCTAAACTTGGTAAAACATTTTTTGGGACTTTTTATTTAGAGGGTTCATTTGGCTTATTTTGTGATTTACATCCCACATGGCTGTTTTTAACACGCTTTAAGGCCCAACAGACATTGTGTATGAGGTGGGTGGGGCCTAATTTCACGCCTTAGATGCGCAGTTGTTTTTATCTCTAGACAGCAAGCTATAATACAGGAGGGTCCTGAAGTGGTTTTGGGGCCAAAACAAACCTTTATTCCCTCAAATTCAACCCCTATGGGCAGGAAGGCGCCACAGCAGAGCTCTGGCAGGGTGCTGACTGTATTTTTTCCGTTTTTTTTTACTCTTGTCAATCCGGTTTGGTTATTAAGGGGTTAATTTCATTCTTTTCTAGTTGTGCAACCTTACAAAGGCTTACTACTTATACTGTAAAAAATTTGAAAGATTTGTGACATTTTTAAGCAGTTTTGCAGAACGTGTACATGTTTTTTTCTCTTAAAGGCACAGTACCATTTTTTTGAAATTGTTGTTTTACATTGAATAAAGTGTTTTCCAAGCTTGCTTGTCTCATTACTAGCCTGTTAAACATTTCTGACATCAAAGAAACTCCTTGTTCAATATGTTTAGAAGCCATTGTGGAACCCCCTCTTAGAATGTGTCCCACTAAAGAGCATATTATAGCACTTAAAAATGTATCGCTAGAGGATTCTCAGACAGAAAGAAATGAGGTTATGCCATCTAGTTCTCCCCAAGTGTCACAACCAGTAACGCCCGCACAAGTGACGCCAAGTACATCTAGTGCGTCCAATTCATTTACCTTACAAGACATGGCAGCAGTTATGAATTCTACCCTCACAGAGGTTTTATCTAAACTGCCTGGGTTGCAAGGGAGGCGTGATAGCTCTGGATTAAGAACAAATGCTGAGTTTTCTGATGCTTTAGTATCCGATATTCCCTCACAATGTTCTGAGGTAGGGATGAGGGATTTGCTTTCTGAGGGAGAGATTTCTGATTCAGGTAAGACGCTCCCTCAGACAGACTCTGATATGACGGCCTTTAAATTCAAGCTAGAACACCTCCACTTGTTGCTCAGGGAGGTATTGGCGACTCTGGATGATTGTGGGTTCCAGAGAAGTTGTGTAAAATGGACAAATACTTAGAGGTCCCTGTTTACACTCATGTCTTTCCGGTCCCTAAGAGGATCACGGATATTGTTTCTAAGGAGTGGGATAGACCAGGTATACCGTTCGCTCCCCCTCCTACTTTTAAGAAAATGTTTCCCATATCTGACACCATGCGGGACTCGTGGCAGACGGTCCCTAAGGTGGAGGGAGCTATTTCTACACTAGCTAAGCGTACAACTATACCTATTGAAGAGAGTTGTGCTTTCAAAGATCCTATGGATAAAAAATTAGAGGGTCTCCTAAAGAAAAAAATTTTCATCAAGGTTTTCTTCTCCAACCTATTGCATGCATTGTTCCTGTTACTACTGCAGCTTCTTTTTGGTTCAAGGCTCTAGAAGAGGCTCTCCAGGGGGAGACCCCATTAGATGATATTATGGATAGAATTAAGGCTCTTAAGATGGCTAATTCTTTCATTACAGATGCCGCTTTTCAACTGGCTAAATTAGCGGAAAAAATTCAGGTTTTGCCATTTTAGCACGGAGAGCGTTATGGCTTAAGCCCTGGTCAGCTGATGTGTCATCAAAATCAAAGCTTTTGACCATCCCTTTCAAAGGTAAGACCCTATTCGGGCCTAAACTGAAAGAAATTATTTCAGACATCACTGGAGGGAAGGGCCATACCCTCCCTCAGGATAAAACAAATAAAATAAAGACCAAACAAAATAATTTTCGTTCCTTTCGAAACTTCAAGAGTGGTCCCACTTCAGCTTCCCCTGCTGCAAAGCAAGAGGGGAATTTTGCCCAATCCAAGTCAGTCTGGAGACCTAAGCAGGCTTATAACAAGGGTAAACAGGCCAAGAAGCCTGCAGCTGCCTCCAAGACAGCATGAAGGGGTAGCCCCCAATCCGGGACCGGATCTAGTAGGGGGCAGACTCTCTCTCTTCACTCAGGCTTGGACAAGAGATGTTCACGATTCCTGGGCTTTAGAAATTGTGTCCCAGGGATATCTTCTGGACTTCAAAGACTCCCCCAAGGGTGAGATTTCACATTTCACAATTGTCTGCAAACCAGACAAAAAGAGAGGCGTTCTTACGCTGTGTAGAAGACCTACATACCATGGGAGTGATTCACCCGGTTCCAAGAACGGAACAGGGGCAAGGGTTTTACTCCAACCTGTTTGTGGTTCCCAAAAAAGAAGGAACTTTCAGACCAGTCTTGGATCTCAAGATCCTAAACAAATTCCTCAGAGTTCCATCTTTCAAGATGGAGACTATCTTGAAAGATGGGACTCTGAGGAATTTGTTTAGGATCCAGGATCCAGGAGGGTCAATATATGACCACCGTGGACGTAAAGGATGCGTATCTGCACATCCCTATCCACAGAGATCATCACCGATTCCTCAGGTTCGCCTTTCTGGACAGACATTACCAGTTTGTGGCCCTTCCCTTCGGGTTGGCCACGGCTCCCAGAATTTTCACAAAAGTGCTAGGGTCCCTTCTGGCGGTTCTAAGACCGCGGGGCATAGCAGTGGCGCCTTATCTAGACGACATCTTAATTCAGGCATCAACTTTCCAACTAGCCAAGTCTCACATGGACATCGTGTTGGCTTTTCTAAGGTCTCATGGGTGGAAGGTGAACATAAAAAAGAGTTCTCTCTTCCCTCTCACAAGAGTTTCCTTCCTAGGAACTCTGATAGACTCGGTAGAAATGAAAATATTTCTGACGGAGGTCAGGAAATTAAAACTCGTAAACACCTGCCAAGCTCTTCATTCCATTCCGTGGCCGTCAGTGGCTCAGTGTATGGAGGTAATCGGACTTATGGTAGCGGCAATGGACATAATTCCATTTGCTCGCTTACACCTCAGACCACTGCAACTATGCATGCTCGAACAGTGGAATGGGGATTATGCAGATTTATCTCCTCAGATAGATCTGGATCAGGAGACCAAAGATTATCTTCTCTGGTGGTTATCACATGTCCACCTGTCTCGGGGAATGTGTTTCCACAGACCAGAGTGGATCATAGTTACGAAAGATGCCAGCCTGCTGGGCTGGGGTGCTGTCTGGAACTCCCTGAAAGCTCAGGGGTTATGGTCTCAGGAGGAGACTCTCCTCCCGATAAACATTCTGGAACTGAGAGCAATATTCAATGTGCTTCAGGCGTGGCCTCAACTAGCTACGGCCAAATTCATCAGGTTTCAGTCGGACAACATCATGACTGTAGCATATATCAATCATCAAGGGGGAACAAGGAGTTCTCTAGCGATGATAGAGGTTTCCAAAATAATCCAATGGGTAGAGACTCACTCTTGCCATCTTTCAGCAATCCATATCCCAGGAGTAGACAACTGGGAGGCGGATTTTCTAAGTCGACAGACTTTTCATCCGGGGGAGTGGGAACTCCACCCGGAGGTGTTTGCCCAACTGATTCGATTATGGGGCACACCAGAATTGGATCTGATGGCGTCTCATCAGAACGCCAAACTTCCTTGTTACGGGTCCAGGTCACGGGATTCCCAGGCAGTACTGATGCTCTAGCAGTACCCTGGTCCTTCAACCTGGCCTATGTGTTTCCACCATTCCCTCTCCTTCCTCGTCTGATTGCCAGAATCAAGCAGGAGAGAGCTTCGATGATTCTGATAGCACCTGCGTGGCCACATAGGACTTGGTATGCAGACCTGGTGGACATGTCATCCGTCCCACCATGGACTCTGCCACTGAGGCAGGACCTTCTGATTCAAGGTCCATCAAAGCATCCAAACCTTTTTTCTCTGCGTCTGACTGCTTGGAGATTGAACGCTTGATTTTAGCGAAGCATGGTTTCTCTGAATCGATCATTGATACCTTGATTCAGGCTCGAAAGCCTGTCACCAGAAAAATCTATCATAAGATATGGCGTAAATATCTTTACTGGTGTGATTCCAAGGGTTACTCATGGAGTAAGATCAGTATTCCTAGGCTATTATCTTTTCTCCAAGAAGGATTGGAGAAGGGATTATCAGCTAGTTCCATAAAGGGACAAATAACTGCTTTGTCTATCCTTTTACACAAGCGTCTGGCGGATGTTCCAGACGTTCAGGCATTTTGTCAGGCTTTAGTTAGAATCAAGCCTGTGTTTAAAACTGTTGCTCCGCCATGGAGTTTAAATTTGGTTCTTAAAGTTCTTCAAGGTGTTCTGTTTGAACCTATGCATTCCATAGATATTAAACTATTATCTTGGAAAGTTCTGTTTTTAGTTGCTATCTCTTCGGCTCGAAGAGTTTCTGAGTTATCTGCTTTACAGTGTGACTCCCCTTATCTTGTTTTCCATGCGGATAAGATGGTTTTGCGTACCAAACCTGGATTTCTTCCTAAGGTTGTTTCTAATAGGTATATCAATCAGGAAATTGTTATTCCTTCTCTGTGTCCTAATCCTTCTTCCAAGAAGGAACATCTGTTGCACAACCTAGATGTGGTTCGTGCTTTAAAGTTCTACTTACAAGCAACTAAATATTTCCGTCAAACATCTTCATTGTTTGTTGTCTATTCTGGAAAGCGCAGAGGTCAACAGGCTATGGCAACCTCTCTTTCTTTTTGGCTGAAATGCATCATCCATTTGGCTTATGAGACTGCTGGCCAGCAGCCTCCTGAAAGGATTACAGCTCACTCTACTAGAGTGGTGGCTTCCACATGGGCTTTTAAAAATGAGGCTTCTGTTGAACAGATTTGTAAGGCGGCGACTTGGTCTTCGCTTCATACTTTTTCCAAATTTCACAAATTTGATACTTTTGCTTCTTCAGAGGCTATTTTTGGGAGAAAGGTGCTACAAGCAGTGGTGCCTTCTGTTTAGGTACCTGTCTTGTCCCTCCCTTCATCCGTGTCCTAAAGCTTTGGTATTGGTATCCCACAAGTATTGGATGAATCCGTGGACTCGATACATCTTGCAAGAGAAAACAAAATTTATGCTTACCTGATAAATGTCTTTCTCTTGCGATGTATCGAGTCCATGGCCCGCCCTGTCTATTTAAGACAGGTAGTATTTTTTATTAAAACTTCAGTCACCTCTGCACCCTATAGTTTCTCCTTTTTCTTACTAGCCTTCGGTCGAATGACTGGGGGGTGGAGTTAGGGGAGGAGCTATATAGACAGCTCTGCTGTGGGTGCTCTCTTTGCCACTTCCTGTTGGGAAGGAGAATATCGCACAAGTATTGGATGAATCCGTGGACTCGATACATCGCAAGAGAAAGAAATTTATCAGGTAAGCATAAATTTTGTTTTTTGGGCCCACAGTAAAAATAGGGCTTTTAGCATCTGAGTGATTGTGGGAAGGAGCTGAAAACACACTATTGTGTTTGCGTCAAATCGAAAGTGGCCTTATCGGCCAGAAACTATGGCAAAAAGGCCTAAGCCGATAGATTTTGATTGAGGCCACATTTAAATAAAAACAATCTTGTAATAGTAAAATGCTCTTGACTATATTATGTCCACTCGCTCCATAACAAAAGACAAAGGACAAATGCAGAATGCTATAAAAAAAAACATCAAACTATAATAAATTATGTAAGAAAGTACATGTCAAAAACACCTTTACCAGTTAACCCTGCCGGTCACGTTCCCTAGAAACTGATATCTTCTACCATCCACAGCAGAAGGTGCCCCAATATGGCCAACAGAGAACAGACAGACAAGCACCTGCTACCATTTGGCCATCAAACATGGAAGGCTAGGAAGGAGCTGCAGAATGGCTGAAAACAAAGTGGTCCACTTCCTATTCTCCATGCCTATAAAAACCCCTGTCTCCACCTACCTAAACCTTAATTAACTCCACTATTTTGCATGTCCACAGTAGGGTCAATAACCCCTCCATCAATATATTGGGGTTATCTAATACATTAGAGCATTTTATTTTCCACTTTTATACCCCTTCAAGGCTCACCCAAATCTGGAAAGCACAGTTGATTTAATGGATCAAGGAATATAGCACCCCTAACATAGAATTCTAAGGAAAAAAATTGAACATACCAATAATTTATTAAAGTGCATTTGTGTGGGGGATTTGAAGAAAACTTAGTAGTTGTTTACAAACAAAACAAATGTTTTGGATGAATTGTTCGTCAAGGGAAAAAAGTGTTTAAGTTCATCCATGTGTAATAAGATTAAACTTATATAAAGTTAAAGTAGTAACAAAAACCCCAAAGTGAACGTACTTATTGGCTGGCACAGGAATCACTCAATCGACAAGATCATTGAAGGATTGTTATTGGATTGTATAAATTTGAAGATAAACAATATCTTTATTGTTTTAAAAGATAGATAATCCCTTTATTACCCATTCCCCAGGTTTGCACAGAAAACATGGTTATATTAATACACTTTTTACCTCTGTGATTACCTTGTTTCTAAGCATCTTCTGACGGCCCCCTGATCACATGACTTTATCTATTGACTTGAATTTAAGCCAATTAGTGGCTTAAGCATGTGATCATGGGACTGCCTTTAGTGACTTAGAAAAAGGCAGAAATTTAGAAGCTTAAAGGTTATAAAGTATATTAATATAACCATGTTGGTTGTGCAAAGCTGGGGAATTGGTAGTAAAGGCATTATCTATCTTTTTAACCCTTTGAGGGCTAAGCACTTTTCCACCTGGGTGCTAAGGTGATTTAAGTTGTTTTTTTTAAAAAAAAAATTTTTTTTTTTTTTTTTTTTTAACTTTTGTATTTGTTTTTTTCCAGATCCCCAAGACTTACACCGTTGAAACGGTAGGTCTTGGGGGTCTGTAGCTGCTTAGATGCCTGAGATACACTTCCCTATACTTTTTATTGTACATTTTTAATAAAGTTGTGCGGTGACGTCATCACGCATTGTGCGTGACATCACAGCGCAAAATGTGAAGCCCCGGCGATGCCTTTCACTATGCAGGCCCGATCGCCGGGGTAGGAGCGGGTGGGAGCCCCCAGATCTCCCTCAAGGTGGGAGAGTGCTAGCGACGGCTCTGAGCCGTCGTTAGCACCAGAGTGGGAAACTTTGTGACGGCTCAGAGCCGTCGTTAGCACTCAAGGTGTTAAACAATAACAATGTTTCTGTTGACTGTCCCTTTAAAGAGAGCAACTGTTTATACTTTTTAAACAAATGCAATGACATAAACTGAGTTGTTTACATTTGTCTGAGTCTTATATATCAATGTCAGGAGTTTAGAGTGTGAACTTAAATATAACACAGGAGCAACGTATACACTTTAAGATTAATTTATTACTGAGTTGATGTAAAACATCTTCATTAACACATATGTAAGAGAGATGTACTGATACTGTTGTAATAATATGTTCAAGGTTACCTAAATTAACAAAAGTAAATATTTTTCTTACTTGAGAATAGCGCATTTTGTATTATATTTTTTCCTTCATGTTCACTTAATGTACCACATGAAAAACACAAATCTATTTCCTTTGTATTTTCTTCTCCTTTTGTATGAGGATGTTAATGTTTAAAATTGCTTTACATTCCACTTGTTCTTTTTTTTTTGTTTTTTTTTTTGCTGTGCAGAAGTTTGGACATCGTTCTGTTCCTGCGGGAGAGTCATTAAATAGCTGGTATCAATCACAGAGCCTGGGTATAAATCATTTAAAGGGAAGGCAGGGCCAGTGATGCAGAGATAACCTTGTGTAATAGCAGATAGAAAAGCGTAATGCAATCTCCCGCTATCATTTCCAGGCCAGATGTGTGAGGACATAAGCAGAGAAATTGCAAACCGGATGACAAAGTTTATTATGATATGAGAATGAGCCATGAAACGTACTGTGTGTTTTGATTCCAAGCATTTGAAGCACTGTTTTCTCCTCCTCAAATAGTGTTCTGGATGATTAAAAGTTCAATTTGCCTTCAGTTTACCCAGTCGCCAGTTAAAGCAACTATTAAAGTTGTGTAAAGCATGAGGAAGATCGATTGGTTGGTGCATTTCATTGCAAAAGCAGGTACTAAATTGTTACTGAACAAAAAACATATTTACATTTGTTTTAAGGACATAGTTGTCCAACTTAAGGCCAGGGGGCCTCAGTAATGTTAATGTGGCCTTTGACTTACTCATAATGTTTTCATCACAACCATAAACATATTTCTGACCACTTTCTCTAGGGCTGTATGCTGCCTGCATCCGTGGGCTTATATATCATACATGTAAAAAATGTTGTATTTTTTTTTTATTTAGGATAATAAAATGCTGTATTTTGTTACAATATTTTAGTTTAACAAAATACTTTTTTTTTCTCTTGTGTGACATTTCATATGTGAATAATGGATTGGAACATATGAGCATCAACTTACTTGTTCAATGCCAAATGGTAACACTACTGTGTTTTCTCTATATTGCACCTAAGATTGCCAGATAATGAGGGAACTGCCATCATCACAGTCTATTGTGTGTGAAATTAAAATTGAGTCTTTTCACTTAACCCTATCTGTCCAGCTAACTTTTATTATTTAAAAAAACATTCAGACTTGACTGTATCAAGTCTGATAAATATTGAGCTATTTTAAGAAAGGCAACTAGTAAAAAATAATAATAATGAAACTGACCTTGAGTGATGTAATCAAGTTTAAAGTGAAAGTACAGTTATAGTCATTGTTCATTTGCAATGTAAAGTATATAGAAAATAAAGTGTTATTTTATTCATGATTACTTATAAATCGATTTGTAACTCTTTTTATTTACTTTGTTCGTTTGCCAAAGACTAGGGATGGGCGAATGTTTCGCAACATTTGAAAAACAGCACAAATTTTAGCACATTTGTTCGTTCGAATCGAATTTCGAATGTATACATAACATTCTAACATTCGATTTTCGAATGTTCGGTTTCGAATTTTATGATTACATTCGAAAATATTCTTTTCGAAAAATTTGAATTTAGATTGTAATAGTATTTCTAATGCTTTTTCTTTAAATGTAATATTTGAATTATGCAATATTCGAATTCGAAAAAATTTGAATTTAACTTTGTAATAGTATTTCTAATGATTTCTTTAAATGTAATATTCAAATTATGCAATTATCTATATAGAAACATTCAAAATGATATATTTGTATCTATTATGTATCAATTTACTAGATTCCCTCCCTACCACATGAACTATTGAACTTCTGAATAGTATTTGTTAAATAGAATGTTAAATTCAAAATTTTGAATGTGGACATTCGACATAATTATAAACATTCGAAAGTGACAGTCGAAAACTGTAAATAACATTTGATTATAGAATTTTCAAGAATATTCGTTCTTATCAACATTCGGATTTATAATTCGAATTTCGGTAATAACATTTATTCTACATTCAAAATTTGAAAATTTACACATTCGCCCATCCCTACCAAAGACTATCAGCGTTCCTCGACTTGCATAAAAAAATTCTAATACCAGAGTGACAATTTCATCCGTATCTAATGGATTGGTTCCCCCACTGGCGTCTAACTCGCCATGATAACCTCCCACTTGTTCTAATGCGCATGCGTGAAACCCTCAGCTGAATGTCACTCAGTGTTCACGAAAGCCGCCAAGCCGCATGCGCATTTGGAAAGGGAATTCCCATATCGAACCTCATCGTTGTTACACGGACATTGCTAGTATGTATCTAAGCGGAGAACATTAGTTAGCGCATGAGCATAGATTATCAACTCGAGAACGGCCACGCTTACGCATGCGGCGGGTGGGACAGCCGAAATTATTTCAATACAGAAACCCGGAACAGAGCAGGGGGGCGGAGGAAGCAAAATAAAATGGCGATCGTAAATATATAAATTATCTAATGTATAATATATTTTATGAAAAATGAAGTTAGCGACTACAATGTTTGTCACTATATTATACTATACTACTATTCACAAATCTATAACTTTACTTTCACTTTAAACGACTTCAAATGTAACTTCACCAAAATGTTTTCTGAAAAGTTGGATTTATTTTTTTTTAATAGACTTTGCTCCAACTTTACAGTGTAAGTCTAAGGTGGATGATAGAGTGGCGCACAAGGCTAAGTTCGTAAATCCAATATATAATAGTGATAAAAACCAATATCCTTACCAAAAATTATATATATACAATATACACGCTGTTATTAAGCACTAAAATAGACGTAAGATCAGTAAAATCATTTAATAGTCAATTCACAAACTTAGAATAAAACAGATATGTTAAATAAATAAACATATGAAAAAACTTAAACTCAATAAATCAATTGGGGCAGTTAATAGTGCATAGAATTTAAATAGTCTGTAAGATGTGGCCACATCGTCTAAAATCTAGTATCAAATGCTAAAACCTGTCAATTAATAAGATGTTAGATACAAGATCATAGATACACAATGTACGATAAAAGGTGATACGTTTTGGAGGATGTTAGTACTCTAAAAAAAGACGCTAGATATAAGGCAAGAACGCTCACAAATATAATGAATATATATATATAGTAAAACTTCTGCTTGTACTGTAGTAATAAATGATAAATGATATCAGTCCGGCAAATATATTTGTAAAAATTCAAGTTTCCCTTTTTGTGCACAGACAATGAGTGGCAAATAAACAAATCACCAAGAGCAAATTTGATATTTGGTAGTTCATATATCCTAGAATCTCAGGAATGTGGGTCTTTTCCAAGTACTTATAAGTAAAATGCTGACCGGTCAGATAATTTGAAACTCCAAAAAATGATAAAGTAAAGTTGGAATTGTATTCCACGTACCTGACAGACTTGCGGCTAGGAGTGGCTCCGATACTACTTCCAGGCTCACAGCAGAGTGAGCAGCGAAGAGCACTACACGCTGAGCTTGTTTCCTGCTCCCAAGCGTGACTCCTGCGTCTTCACTGTCTGCGTGCGTGCTGTGTCACCTGATAGTGAGGATCCAATAGGGTTTTGTCAAAAGCGGTCCAGATTCAAATGTCACTTCCAAGTGTATAAAGTGAAAATATTCAGTGTGGTGTCCAGAAAGTGAGTAAGTCTCTTCTACGCGTTTCGGCACGTTGTGCCTTTATCAAGATGTAAGGTTTATTAAAAACTACTGCATGCAGTGCAAACGTGTTTACAATTGATATTTTAACGGTCCTATTTAAAAAACGTTGATCTTAATCTTATTGCATTGGATGTGTGTTCAAAGAGTATATGGATATTTATTATTAAACTATAGTTAGTACAAAGGTATATATATTAGGGCATGTGTTAAAAATTAAGAGGTATGTTTTAATAATTGTATTTATTTATGTCAATTGCCCTTATAAATCGTTGACAAGCAAGTTGGTAGGTTTTATCAACCTCAAAATCTTTATTTGTGAATAGCTCACTATACTTAGTATTTCTGCTTTTTATTTTTAAAACCGTTATGAGCGGAAGTGGGAAATGCAAGTTGGTTGTAAATGTTTAGCCAACTTGAACTTAGAGTTTAAAAATGTTCATTTTCCACTGTTTATTATCTAGAGTATTGCTGTATCCCTCTGGCCCTCCGTCACTAGTAAAAAAAAAATCTGGTATGCTGTTTCAGCAACAGAAAGCGATGTCATATGACTTGTTGTTCTCAATGAGAATATGGGAAAGGCACAACACTCATGTGCTCCACTGTTGCTTGTCTCAGAAGCCATGATCCAATCATTAAATACTATTCTACATCATTGGGTATCGCATCGGATGAAACCATCTATTGAGCTGTCAATCATGTACCTAATCGCAACTTACTTTGCTCAACTGGGTTCACAGTCAGTGCTTACTACCTCATCTTTAATTAGAAGGCAATGTTACAGATAATAGCTAGATATCTATTTGCTTGCTAATATTTTAGCAATCAAAAATAACATGGCAATAAATTTTAGCACTCAACAATTATATTTTGCTGTTTTTAGCTCTCAAAATTAAATGATACTAAATCCAAAAAATATCTTTCATGATTCAGATAGAGCATGCAATTTTAAGCAACTTTCTTATTTTCTCCTATTATCAATTTGTCTTTATTCCTTTGCTATCTTTATAGCAGGCCCATTTTGGCTGAATGTAGTCACTAATAAGCAAGCGCTATCCAGGGTTCTGAACCTAAAATGGGCCAGCTCTTAAGCTTTACATTCCTGCTTTTTAAATAAAGTTAGCAAGAGAACGAAGAAAAAATTGGTAATAGGAGTAAATTAGAAAGTTGCTTAAAATTGCATGCTCTATCTGAACCATGAAAGAACAAATTTGGGTTTAGTATTTAGCATTCAGAATTATATGTTAGCAATTGTTTAGCACTTGAAAATTATATGTTGATATTTTTAGTACTCAACAATTAGAAGTTGTAATTTTTAGCACTTAAAAAGTATATATTGCTACTTTTTTAGCACTCAGAATGACGTTAAAGGGACATGAAACCCACATTTTTCTTTCATGATTTAGTAAGAGCATGCAATTTTAAACAACTTTCTAATTTACTTCTATTATCTAATTTGCTTCATTCTCTTGATATACTTTGCTAAAAAGCATATCTAGATAGGCTTAGTAGCTGCTCATTGGTTGCTGCACATAGATGCCTCGTGTGATTGGCTCACCCATGTGCATTGCCATTTCTTCAACAAAGGATAGCTAAATAACGAAGCAAATTAGATAATAGAAGTAAATTGGAATGTTGTTTAAAATTGCATTCTCTACTTGAATCATTAAATATTTTTTGGGGGTTTAGTGTCCTTTTAAAGGGACATAAAACCCTAAATGTTTATTTTATGATTCAGATAAAACATGCAGTTTTAAACAACTTTCCAACTTTTTTAAAATTGTATTTATCTGAATAATGAAATAATTTTTGGGGGTTTCATGTTCGTTTAATTTTTTTTGAATACTGTGAGTCTTACTGGAGTGCAAAAATATAAGCACTATTGTACGTTAACATTGCTCGAGCGCAATCAATAGTGCGTCTATTTTTGCGCTTATATTACAAACCCAAAATGATTTTTTATCACTCTAGCGATAGTCTTGGGTGTGCTAACATCTACAAGTCTAATAGCGTGGGGGCCCTAAATCTCTCACAGACTTCTATGGGGGCACATATTGAAGTAAATTTGTGTAGATTTGTGCCTTACTATTAATAACAATATTTTACTTCAGGTCTTAAAAACTACTACATTTTACAGCAGTATTTTGGATGGTTCTCGAGCACAAGTCCCTGCACTATCCATTAAAGCTATAGGGGTTTCAGACATATTAAGATGCTTTGATTAAAATATTTAACCATCCACCTGTACATATAAATTGTCTATTATTCTTTATGCGGGGTCGCACAAAAGATAATGCACTCTGTGCTGTCGATTTGCTCTACTTGTAATCTAGCCCTATATATTATGCTCATCTGACGGTTACTAATACAATTTTATCATTAAAAACTAATTAAGATAATGTGTGTAGTATTCAAATTACCCAATAGAAGTGGGAGGTTATTTATTTACTGACTTTGACAAAACCTAAATATTTATTTACTGCTGGTACTTGCAATATATTAGCATGGATGCGAAACTGTCACGTAACTAAATGTGATTTTGCATTTATTAACATTACAGAATTACGGCAGTTGTTTACACTCATACAAATGATGATAAATATTTGGGTCAAACACAGTATATTTGCTGTTTTTATAAATTATTTATAGCTTAGCTGCCAGGTTTAGAGCAAATATCTCATAATTCTATTTAGAGGAAGCTGTGTGAGAGGAGTTATAGGGCAACCAGGGGTTAAGATGTTGGGGTTTTTTTGTTTTTTAAGTGCATTTTTTTCTAGCACCAATTGAAAGTGCTTGTCTTCCAAGAAAAAAGTAATCAAGTAAACACCCAGACAATTACCTCCTGCTCTTAGATTGCTCTTAAGTGAAAGGAATTGGTGAGGAGAGTGTTGAAATGTAACCTTTCCTGGACTTCCTGCAGTGTCTTTCACTTTCAGTGTATGTAGTCGTCCAGTGATGTTGGGTATTCTTAATATACCGTCACCTTATTCTTTAATTGAAGGCACCTGGTGTTACGGAAGAGTTACATTCTGTTAGATGCTTGGAAGATTTTTTAAAAAATGTTTTTTTATGTTTTTATAAAAGCGTATTTTGGTGTAGGATCCCAGTCACGCAAATACAACAATAATTATCTACTTTGCCTTACTTAAAAAAAAAAAACTCAGGTGTAATAATTACCTGATAATCTATATGTATGTGAATTATGGTGCATACCCTTTTCAGTAATTACAGATGTACAAAAAGAGAGAAATAGATACGTAAGGAAGCGTATCTCAATAAGACAGGGACTACAGCACTCTTTTAAGTAATTTAATATTTATAAATGTAAGGATCAAAAATAGAATAAGTTGCACACATCATGTGTAATTTAAACACTGTAACATTTCAAAAGATGGTAACAAACTCATCAAAGTGTGTACAAAATGCATAAGATATGATATACATCGAGCTTACTAAACAAGTAATATGTAAGCTAATCAAGTGACCGGTCATTGACAATCATCGCATCAGAGTAAGGAAAAATACACGCAGCTGAAATAACAGCTAGATCAGGACTAAGTATCGTCAGCTACACCCCTTCTGCACCCTGAACCCCCCATACAATCAAAGGAGGTATAAACCAGAACAGAAATCAATGGGGATCTAAGCTTCAGATCATGCGTCCAAATAGCATGAATAGTGCAGTGTGGTACAAAATAACAGTGAGGAAAAAGAGAGACCAAGCCGTATGCGCTACACCCCTACTAGCCCTAGAACCCCTAGGGAAACCCCATAGGAGCTATACCTGGGTAGTATGTATACTGGGGATCTAAGTGCTAGGGTAATTTCTCTCTTAACAAGTAAATAAGGTACAAGTTTATGCAAGAATATGAGCAATAACATTCATATGCACAATTGAACAGTACAACAGCAATGTTTAGTGAAGCATATATAGTGGATAAAGTTCCTGTATGGTAGCTGGGCCAATGAGAAGGCACCTGACTTATATTTTACCGGAGCTTGGTATAGTATCTCTGATAGTATTTCTCAAGTAAGTATTATATTCCCAGAGGCTCAGAACTATACTGTATCCGCCGTGCTGTCCGTATCCACACAACAGCTTAATAGCTTGCTTTCATAGAGCCAGTGCACCTTATCATCCGATATCTTGCTCATCAATCCATCAGCTGTTAGGTGAGCAAAGTCGAATGTTATCCTGCCATTTCAAGACTGACGCCGTAACACGCCAAACACTCACACACAATGCAATGATAGTCACGTGACGAGGTCGACCAATGCCAACGTATGTTTCACCCCCTCGTCATAAAGTGGGACAGGGCTTCCTCAGGGCTGTCTTGGAGTCGGCATCTACACAATTTAAATACTCTCTGTTTACTCTGCCCATCGGAGAGTGAAAATTTGCATAGAAAATTGTTTATGTGAACTTAGTTATGAACTCAAATTAGTGCAAGACATATAATTATTTATATTTATATTTTATATTTTGGTTTGTTGCAAAATGTCTACTGTGCACAAACATCTTTTAACAGGTTCAATATACTCAATGTCAGATTAGAGAGATTTATTCTTGTCAAATATATTATATAGAACTTTTTTTCAAAAGTGAAAAATAATATATAGCTAATAACTGCGGTGCCCAAAGCACCTTTTTCGGTTAGTATGGGCAAGCTTATAAGAATACAAGCATATTTAAAGTCAACACCAAGAAGGTATAGAGCGGCATACCAACATATGCTCCTATATTCCAAGTAGCATCTAACCATTAATTGTTTTAAATTAGTTTCGCCTAGAAAACATGCATAATCCAGTTTTTTGTTCAAGCCATTTGGATTCAGTGTGGATAATTTGTAGATCCATCTACTTTCTTTTTGTGGAAGGATCTTATTATTATTTCCACCTCTTCTGTGGAAAATTCCTTTATCTATCCCTATAAACCTTTAGCAATTTGGATTGTTATTATAAAATGTTTCAAAGTGTCTTGCAACACTGCTGGTCTGTACCTTCTGTTTTGTGTCGTCCCTATGTTCAGTGATTCTGTCCTTGTTTTTTTCACATAGTAACAAGAGCACGAAGAGTGCAGAAGGTACAAGACACCCTCAGTGTTGCAATTGAAAAACTCTCTAATTTTGTAGATCTTACTATCCATAGCACTGAATAGCTTTGCTCTTTCCATAAATTTGCATGCTACACATTTACCACAAGGATGGTTACCTACTATTTTTTGGCCAGAGAGCCAAATCGATTCAGGAGACTTAGCCATATAGTTACTAAGATATCCCTAAGGTTAGGAGCTCTTCTAGCTGTGAGAACATGGTACTCTCCCAACTCTCTAGCTATTTTCTCATCACTGGTTAAAATTTTCCATTGTCTTTTAAGGATATTTCTTACTGTCTCCCAGTGACAATTACATTTAGTCACTATTCTCATGTTGCTCTCAGACGCTTTTTTATTTGTGAATAGAAGAGTATCTATATATGTATGTCTAGCTCTATTCCTTGCACTAGCCAGCATCCTTTTAGAGTAACCTCTTTCTATAAATCTTTTTTTCCATATTTTCTGCATGTTGTTCAAATTTCTTTTTTGAGGAACAGTTCCTGTGAAGACACAGGAACTGTCCTGTTAGAATACTCTTTATAAGGTGTATAGGATGGTAGCTAGATGCAAGTAGAAGGCTATTTGTGACAGTAATTTTACGGTAGTCCTCAGTTATCAAAAGTCCCTTTCTTTCTTAATATTAATTTCAAGGAAGGATATGTCATTGAGATCATAATTTATTGTCAATTTTATATTTAGTGGGTTTTTATGCAGGTTGAATATAAAGGCATGCAGAGACTCTACAGGACCATTCCATATGACTAGTACATAATCGACATACCTAAGCCAAAACAGAGCATGTTTCATTATATAGTACATTTGGATACACATACTCCATTTCCCAAACTCCAAGATGGAGACAGGCATAAGTGGCTCCCATCACAGTGCCCCTCAAAGCTAAATATATTTTCTCCAACATTGGTGTGTCCGGTCCACGGTGTCATCCATAACTTGTGGGAATATTCTCTTCCCCAACAGGAAATGGCAAAGAGCACAGCAAAAGCTGTCCATATAGTCCCTCCTAGGCTCCGCCCACCCCAGTCATTCTCTTTGCCTGCTGAACAAGCAGCATCTCCACGGAGATGGTGAAGAGTATGTGGTGTTTAGTTGTAGTTTTTTATTCTACTATCAAGAGTTTGTTATTTTAAAATAGTGCTGGTATGTACTATTTACTCTGAAACAGAAAAAAGATGAAGAGTTCTGTTTGTGAGAGGAATATGATTTTAGCAGCAGTAACTAAAATCGTTTGCTGTTTCCACATAGGACTGTTGAGATGAGATAACTTCAGTTGGGGGAAACAGTTGGCAGACTTTTCTGCTTAAGGTATGACTAGCCATATTTCTAACAAGACTGTGTAATGCTGGAAGGCTGTCATTTTCCCCATCATGGGGACCGGTAAGCCATTTTCTTAGTCTCAAACAGAATAAAGGGCTTAATATGGGCTATAAAACTGGTAGACACTTTTATGGGCTAGATCGATTGCTTTATTTGGGCATTTTATACAGCTTGAAGTTGAAATTCACACTTTATAACTTTGGGGAACGTTTTTTTACGTCAGGCACTGGTTTAGACACCTTCCCAGTCAGGAAGGGCCTTCTATGTAGTAGGCAGAGCCTCATTTTCACGCCATTATTGCGCAGTTACTTTTGAGAGCAGGACATGCAGCTGCATGTGTGTGGGTCTGGAAGTGGTTGAAAAGGTTCCTAGAAGGCTTCATTTGATATCGTATACCCCCCTGGGTTTGGTAAAGTCGCAGCAAAGGCTATAGCTGGGACTGTAGAGGAGTTAAAACTGTAAACGGCTCCGGTTTCGTCATTTTAAGGGTTAAAGGTCTGAAATTTGGGGTGCAATGCTTTGAATGCTTTAAGACACTGTGGTGAAAATTTGGTTAAAATTGAACAATTCCTTCATAGTTTTTCACATATTCAGTAAAAAAAGTGTGCCCTGTTTAAAATTTAAAGAGACAGTAACGGTTTTGTTTTAAAACGGTTTTTGTATTTTATTGACAAGTTTAAGCCTGTTTAACATGTCTGTGCCTTCAGATAAACTATGTTCTGTATGTATGGAAGCCAATGTGTCTCCCCCTTCAAAATTGTGTGATAATTGTGCCATAGCATCCAAACAAAGTAAGGACAGTACTGCCACAGATAGTAAAGTTGCCCAAGATGATTCATCAGATGAAGGGAGTAGACATAGTTCTACATCATCTCCTTCTGTGTCTACACCAGTTTTGCCCACGCAGGAGGCCCCTAGTACTTCTAGCGCACCAATGCTTGTTACTATGCAACAATTGACGACAGTAATGGATAACTCAATAGCAAATATTTTATCCAAAATGCCTGCATTTCAGAGAAAGCGCGATTGCTCTGTTTTAAACACTGTAGAGCAGGAGGGCGCTGATGATAATTGCTCTGTCATACTCTCACACCAATCTGAAGTGGCCATGAGGGAGGTTTTGTCAGATGGGGAAATTTCTGATTCAGGTAGAATTTCTCAACAGGCAGAACCTGATGTTGTGACATTTAAATTTAAATTAGAGCATCTCCGCGCACTGCTTAAGGAGGTGCTATCTACTCTGGATGATTGTGACAACCTGGTCATTCCAGAAAAATTGTGCAAGATGGACAAGTTCCTAGAGGTTCCGGTGCACCCCGACGCTTTTCCTATACCCAAGCGGGTGGCGGACATAGTGAATAAGGAGTGGGAGAAGCCCGGCATACCTTTTGTCCCCCCTCCTATATTTAAGAAATTATTTCCTATGGTCGACCCCAGAAAGGACTTATGGCAGACAGTCCCTAAGGTCGAGGGGGCAGTTTCTACACTAGCTAAGCGCACTACTATTCCTATCGAGGATAATTGTGCTTTCAAAGATCCTATGGATAAAAAATTGGAGGGTTTGCTTAAAAAGATTTTTGTACAGCAAGGTTACCTCCTGCAACCTATTTCGTGCATTATTCCTGTCACTACAGCAGCGTGGTTCTGGTTTGAGGAACTAGAAAAGTTGCTCGGTAGAGAGACTCCGTATGAGGAGGTTATGGACAGAATTCACGCACTTAAGTTAGCTAATTCCTTTATTTTAGATGCCGCTTTGCAGTTAGCTAAATTAGCGGCGAAAAATTCAGGGTTTGCAATTGTGGCGCGCAGAGCGCTCTGGCTAGAGTCTTGGTCAGCGGATGTATCTTCCAAGACAAAGTTGCTTAATATCCCTTTCAAGGGTAGAACCCTTTTTGGGCCAGAATTGAAAGAGATTATCTCAGACATCACTGGGGGTAAGGGCCACGCCCTCCCACAAGATAGGCCTTTCAAGGCCAAGAATAAGTCTAATTTTCGTTCCTTTCGCAATTTCAGGAACGGACCGGCCTCCAACTCTGCAGCCTCTAGACAAGAGGGTAATGCTTCGCAAACCAAACCAGCTTTGAAACCGATGCAAGGCTGGAACAAGGGTAAGCAGGCCAAGAAGCCTGCTGCTGCTACCAAAACAGCATGAAGGAGTAGCCCCCGATCCGGGACCGGATCTAGTAGGGGGCAGACTCTCTCTCTTCGCTCAGGCTTGGGCAAGAGATGTTCAGGATCCCTGGGCACTAGAAATAGTTTCTCAGGGTTATCTTCTGGAATTCAAGGAACTACCCCCAAGGGGAAGGTTCCACATGTCTCACTTATCTTCAAACCAAATAAAGAGACAGGCATTCTTACATTGTGTAGAAGACCTGTTAAAAATGGGAGTGATACACCCAGTTCCATCTGTGGAACTAGGAATGTGGTTTTACTCAAATCTGTTTGTAGTTCCCAAAAAAGAGGGAACTTTCAGACCAATTCTGGATTTAAAGATTCTAAACAAATTTCTCAGAGTGCCATCGTTCAAAATGGAAACTATTCGAACGATTTTACCTTCAATCCAGGAGGGTCAATTTATGACTACCGTGGATCTAAAGGATGCGTATCTACATATTCCTATCCACAAAGATCATCATCAGTTCCCAAGGTTCGCCTTTCTGGACAAACATTACCAGTTTGTGGCTCTCCCATTCGGGCTAGCCACTGCTCCAAGGATTTTCACAAAGGTACTCGGGTCCCTTCTAGCGGTTCTAAGACCAAGGGGCATTGCAGTGGCACCTTACTTGGACGACATTCTGATACAAGCGTTGTCTCTTTCAAAGGCAAAGGCTCACACAGACATCGTTCTGGCCTTTCTCAGATCTCACGGGTGGAAGGTGAACATAGAAAAGAGTTCCCTGTCTCCGTCGACAAGAGTTCCTTTCTTGGGGACAATAATAGATTCTTTAGAAATGAAGATTTTCCTGACAGATGTCAGAAAGTCAAAACTTCTAAACGCTTGTCAAGTTCTTCACTCTGTTCCACGACCTTCCATAGCTCAGTGCATGGACGTAGTAGGGTTGATGGTTGCAGCAATGGACATAGTCCCTTTTGCGCGAATTCATCTAAGACCATTACAACTGTGCATGCTGAAACAGTGGAATGGGGACTATACAGACTTGTCTCCAGTGATTCAAGTAGATCAGAAGACCAGAGACTCACTCTGTTGGTGGCTAACCCAGGATCACCTGTCCCAGGGAATGAGCTTCCGCAGACCAGAGTGGGTCATCGTCACGACCGATGCCAGTCTAGTGGGCTGGGGCGCGGTCTGGGACTCCCTAAAAGCTCAGGGTCTATGGTCTCGGGAAAAGTCTCTTCTCCCGATAAACATTCTGGAACTGAGAGCGATATTCAATACTCTCAGGGCTTGTCCTCAACTAGCAAAGGCCAGATTCATAAGATTCCAATCAGACAACATGACGACTGTTGCTTACATCAACCATCAGGGGGGAACAAGGAGTTCCCTGGCGATGAGAGAAGTGACCAAAATCATAAAATGGGCGGAGGATCACTCCTGCCACCTATCTGCGATCCACATCACAGGAGTGGAAAACTGGGAGGCGGATTATCTGAGTCGTCAGACATTCCATCCGGGGGAGTGGGAACTCCACCCGGAGATATTTGCCCAGTTGACTCAATTATGGGGCATTCCAGACATGGATCTGATGGCGTCTCGTCAGAACTTCAAGGTTCCTTGCTACGGGTCCAGATCCAGGGATCCCAAGGCGACTCTAGTGGATGCATTAGTAGCGCCTTGGGCCTTCAACCTAGCTTATGTGTTTCCACCGTTTCCTCTCATTCCCAGGCTGGTAGCCAGGATCAAACAGGAGAGGGCCTCGGTGATCTTGATAGCTCCTGCGTGGCCACGCAGGACTTGGTATGCAGACCTGGTGAATATGTCATCGGCTCCACCATGGAAGCTACCTTTGAGACAGGATCTTCTAGTACAGGGTCCATTCGAACATCCAAATCTAGTTTCCCTCCAGCTGACGGCTTAGAAATTGAACGCTTGATTTTAGCGTGGGTTTTCGGATTCTGTGATAGATACTCTGGTACAAGCCAGAAAACCTGTAACTAGAAAAATTTACCATAAAATATGGAAAAGATATATCTGTTGGTGTGAATCCAAGGGATTCTCATGGAGTAAGATCAAAATTCCTAGGATCCTTTCTTTTCTTCAAGAAGGTTTGGATAAGGGATTATCAGCGAGTTCTCTAAAGGGACAGATTTCTGCTTTATCTGTCTTGTTACACAAACGACTGGCAGCTGTGCCAGATGTTCAAGCTTTTGTTCAGGCTTTGGTCAGGATCAAGCCTGTTTACAGACCTTTGACTCCTCCCTGGAGTCTGAATTTAGTTCTTTCAGTTCTTCAAGGGGTTCCGTTTGAACCTCTACATTCCATAGATATCAAGATGTTATCTTGGAAAGTTCTGTTTTTGGTTGCTATTTCTTCTGCTAGAAGAGTTTCTGAGTTATCTGCTCTGCAGTGTAATCCGCCCTATCTGGTGTTCCATTCAGATAAGGTTGTGTTGCGTACTAAACCTGGTTTCCTTCCAAAGGTTGTTTCCAACAAGAATATTAACCAGGAAATAGTTGTGCCTTCTTTGTGTCCGAATCCAGTTTCAAAGAAGGAACATTTGTTACACAATTTAGATGTAGTTCGTGCTTTAAAGTTCTATTTAGAAGCAACAAAGGATTTCAGACAAACGTCTTTTCTGTTTGTCGTTTATTCTGGCAAGAGGAGAAGTCAAAAAGCTACTGCTACCTCTCTTTCCTTTTGGCTGAAAAGCATCATCCGGTTGGCTTATGAGACTGCCGGACGGCAGCCTCCCGAACGCATCACAGCTCACTCTACTAGGGCTGTGGCTTCCACATGGGCCTTCAAGAACGAGGCTTCTGTTGATCAGATATGTAAGGCAGCGACTTGGTCTTCCCTGCACACTTTTGCCAAATTCTACAAATTTGATACTTTTGCTTCTTCGGAGGCTATTTTTGGGAGAAAGGTTTTGCAAGCCGTGGTGCCTTCCGTTTAGGTAACCTGATTGGCTCCCTCCCTTCATCCGTGTCCTAAAGCTTTGGTATTGGTTCCCACAAGTTATGGATGACGCCGTGGACCGGACACACCAATGTTGGAGAAAACAGAATTTATGCTTACCTGATAAATTACTTTCTCCAACGGTGTGTCCGGTCCACGGCCCGCCCTGGTTTTTTAATCAGGTTTGATTAATTTCTTTCTTTAACTACAGTCACCACAGCACCCTATGGTTTCTCCTGTTTTTCTCCTGTCCGTCGGTCAAATGACTGGGGTGGGCGGAGCCTAGGAGGGACTATATGGACAGCTTTTGCTGTGCTCTTTGCCATTTCCTGTTGGGGAAGAGAATATTCCCACAAGTTATGGATGACGCCGTGGACCGGACACACCATTGGAGAAAGTAATTTATCAGGTAAGCATAAATTCTGTTGTTCTCAAGAATGAATTGAAGAGCCTTAATTGCAAAGTCTGTATGATTTTTACACATAGGGCCCCTGCTGTCCAGAAAGTTTTTGCATGCCTCTATACCCATCCGGTGGGGTATGAAAGAATAAAGGCCCTTTATTTCTAAGGAGACAAGAAGTGCATTGTTTGGGATAGTAATGCCTTCTATTTTGCGTAATAAATCTGTGGTGCCAATCACATATGAGGGCATAGTTACTAAAAATGGTTTAAGGAAGGAGTCCACATAATTACCTAAATGCTCCATGAGGCTTCCTATTGCAGAGATAATAGCCCCCCCCGCCCCCCCCCCGAGGATTTACTGTTTTTTTGTGAATTTTTGGAATACAGTAAAAAAACCCGGCATAACTGGATGTTCAGGGAACAAATACTTAAAGTGATATTCCAGCCAAAATTGGAATCCACATGGATACATTTCGGTACTGAACAGAAGCATTTTTTTAATATACATGCATTAGCAAACATACTTCCAATAAAAGCTATAGCTCTTTCAAAAGTGTATTTAAGTATGCACCGTGCACCAGCATTTTAAACACAGCACTTGCTCAGAGAGCCTAAAGTGCTTGTACCATCTGTTAATGACTCAATTTGTTAATTGCTGACATGATACAAGCCCCACAGAAGATCTGAACAGCTGCATTATTTAAAATGTGGGTGCAATGACAATATCTAGCTATGCTTCTCATGCACGTGCATAGAAAAATGTTAGCACTAAAACAGTTATAACTTTTACTAGAGGCATTTTTGCTAATAAATGTATATTGCAAATATGTTTCTATTCAAAGATGTATTAAATCTATGTGCATTTAAATTTTGACTGGAATGTCCCTTTAAATTCATCTAGAGAAATTATATTATTGAGTTTTGCCTCATTTAGTAATTTAAACAGATCATTTTGAAGTTGACATATTGGATTAAGCATTAATCTCAAATACTGTTCTTTGTCTAAAAGTTGTCGTCAAATTTCCAGAACATTTTTTTCTCCTCCCAGATAACTAGATTTCCACCCTTATTGGCTGGTTTTATTACTATATTAATGGCATGGATTAGCTCATTCAGAGCCTTCCTTTCAGCCTTCGTCATGTTGTCATTTACTATGCCAGTGATCACCAAATGCTGTATATCTTTTTCAACCAATTTCACAAATTGCTGTATAGTTGACAATTGAGGCATAAAAGTTGATTTCTTTTTGAAACCTGATGAAATTTTTGTTTCAAAAGTTGGTGTATATATTTCCTCTAATTCTGCGTCCTGCAGTGTATTTCATTCCAGGTGCAAGCTCTCAAGATCATCAAGTGTACCTGTATCCACTTGAGTAAGAGTTACTTCTTGATTGTAGTTAAGTTTAAAGGAGGACAGGTTAATCACTTGGAGACCCTGAGAAGGTGCACCTAGAATTCCCTTCTCCCCCTCTGTCTTTGGGATCGATTGTCCCAAGGAGGAGTTTGCCCCTGATTGTAATTCCTTTGTTGCCTCTGTCTGGAAGGGTACCATCTCCCTCTAGAGGCAATACTGTCTCCTTCCCTTTCTTTTCCTTCCACAACTCCATCGTGTGAGAAGATTTGTCTCCCACGATCTCTGTTTTTTGACGTTCTGGAGTCAGATTCAGCATCTGAACCCTCAGTTCCGGAGTCATAAAAACATGTTATGGTACTGTATGTATATAGTAGCAATAAGGGTTTTGAGAGTGATTTTATAAGGTTTCAATGTCCACACTTTTAAGTTCCAAAGTGATCCCACTGCCACTCTCACAAACGCTCCCCTTTTAAATATAGATTGTGCAGGTAAACACCTGTTAACCCTCAAGATGGTACACCTCGATATGCGCTCACCTGGTCTCCAGTTGCCATTTGTCGGTATGGTGTCCACACTTTGGGCACTACGGTGCAGAGAAATCCTGTATTAGTATGGTGTGCGTTCAGCAGTTAAGTACTTGTTAAGAGAGAAATTACCATAGCACTTAGATCCCCGGTATACATACTACCCAGGTATAGCTCCTATGGGTTTTCCCTAGGGGTCCTAGGGCTAGTAGGGGTGTAGCGCATACGGCTTGGTCTCTCTTTTTCCTCTTTATTCCTGCTATTTGGACGCATGATCCTTTGATTGTCTGTGGGGTTCAGGGTGCAGAAGGGGTGTAGCTGACGATACTTAGTCCTGATCTAGCTGTTATTTCAGCGGCATGTATTTTTCCTTACTCTGTTCCGATGATTGAGTGACCGGTCACTTGATTAGCTTACATATTACTTGTTTAGTAAGCTTGATGTATATTGTATCTTATGCATTTTGTACAAACTTTGATGAGTTTGTTACCATCTTTTGAAATGTTACAGTGTTTAAATTACACATGATGTGTGCAGCTTATTCTATTTTTGATCCTTACATTTATAAATATTAAATTACTTAAAAGAGTGCTGTAGTCCCTGTCTTATTGAGATACGCTTCCTTACGTATCTATTTCTCTCTTTTTTTTATGTTTTCTTGGTACAAACAAGTAGTGATATTCCTTGGACGTCTTTAATAAATGTAAATAAGAGTGTATCTGTAAGATGTGTGGAAAAAGAAATTCCAGACATGTCCGCCGCACATCGATAAATGCAGACAGCATACGCCACCCCCTACAGATTTGCGGCCAATCAGCCACTAGGAGGGGGTGTCAATCAACCCGATCGTATTTGATTGGGTTGATTTCTGTCTGCCGCCTCAGAGCAGGCGGACAAGTTATGGAGCAGTGGTCTTTAGACCACTACTTCAGGCTCGCCGGAAACATGGGGCATCAAGCTCTATATGGAGCTTGATAAATCGGCCCCCAAGGATGCTCTATAAGCACTCCATGCCCAGACTTAATGAGGCTGAATACAAATAAAACATAACCTTTATTAAAATTTCTAATATGTGGGAAATTATTAAAATTAGAGTATCTTCAACAATACTGTATTCAACTCCTGCTAATATATTTCCTTAGATTATAACAGTATATAAAGTTTGGATATCTATCTAATCATTATATATATATATAAATATATATATATATATATATATATATATATGTGTGTGTGAATTTCATGTTGCTAAGTATATTGTTACATTACGTACTAAATCTCTTTAACAGTATTTTACGTTTTAGTGAATCAAGTACATAGAGTAGCATAGTGACTGGTGAAACAAGCAAAGTACAAGCAAAATGTCAGAGGTATTTTACAGCAAACAAAATAATTCTATAATTATATTCATTTCATTAATTTATGTGTTCAGTGTCCCTTTAACTTCATTTATTATTAATATTATTATTATAATGCTAAAGCGTGATTCAGTGGCTGTTCTATGGGGGTTTCACTGCTCTAGCTCCTCAATAGTAAAGGTGCCACCTGCTGTTGATGTTTAATGATTTGCACATAGCATGGAGATGGGTAAAGAAGGGTAAAGTGGATTGTAATGGGTTGAGAGTTCTGCACTTTGCTCCTTTTACAGCTTACCTCATCAGGCCAAATGTAACAGTTTTGAAGGGCTATCCCTGCTTCACCCAGGACACACCCAGACTAAACATGACTTTGCCCACTTCATGGCACACACTATACACAGCACATCTGTGGCTTTGCCCAACAGACAACAGCAGGCCAATGCCCTCAAGTACCCTCTGGTGGCATGATATTTAACTTTGTGTTCAAGTTCTGTCCACTCCTTGCCTTTTTAAGAAAACAACATGCTATAGCAGGGAAAAATACATTTGAATGGCTCAAACAATTCTGTTTATCGTTGACCTAATCTGACTCTTTTTTTTTTTGGTTGCTAAAGTGATTCCCCCTTATTGACATAATATGAAGACATTTGCAAATGGAAATGCCTAGCTATATTATCTAGCAAGTGTATGAATCCAATCTGCCATGTCCTGAAACCAGCCATGGGAGCAGGTGGCATTGCCATCCCAGGGCATGTACTGCTCTAGTGCTGTCTACTCTTGCAAAAGAGAAAAATCACATTCTGCTTGTTTGCAACATGTTACGCAGAGAAATGTCGCCCAAACGCAAGTTTAGGATAATAATTATATCCATTATGGTGAAAGAGAGCGCAAGCCAAGAACAAAAGGTCTTGCTAGATGTCTGCAGGGGGGCATAGTTTGTATGCAATTTATACCTGCATTTCGCATAAGATTAATAAAATATATTCTGATGGTAGCGTGTGTATACGTATGGATTTGGCAAACAGTAGTTAGATATTGATTGGCAGTTGTTTACATATATGTATGTATTTTTCTTGCTTTGGGTTTAATTGAAGAGCATCTAGCTATTGGTGACAAATATAAACCGTGTAGTAAAATTTTAAAATTCCATTATTAAACACAAAAATGTCCTTGAAAAATAAAATTAAATAGATTGCAAGAAAGTTGAAGTAATGCTTAAAGGGATAGTTAAAAACAAAAATGTTATTGTTTAAAAAGATAGATAATCCCTTTATTTACAATTCCCCAGGTTTGCATAACCAACACTGTTATAGAAATATACTTTCTACCTCTGTAATTACCTTGTATCTAAGCGTGTGCTGACTTACCCCTTATCGCAGATCTTTTGACAGACTTGCATTTCAGGCAATCAGTGCTGACTCTTAAATAACTCCATGTGCATAAGCACAATGCTATTTATATGCAACACATTAACTAACATCCTCTAGCTGTGAAAAACTTTCAAATGCATTCAGATAAGAGGCGGCCTTCAAGGACTTCGAAATTAGCATATGAGCCTAACTAGGTTTAGTTTTTATCTAAGAATACCAAGAGAATAAAGCAAATTTGATGATAAAAGTAAATTAGAAAGTTGTTTAAAATTACATGCCCTACCTGAATCATGAAAGTTCAATTTGGACTTTACTAGCCTTTTAATAATATGTGTGTGTTGATTTAATTCAAAGATGCTGCACTAAAACATTTTTAAATGGGCTGGGCCCTCTTTTCATATTCCAGTTTATGAAATTATAACACATCACCATAAATGATTTTCTGCAAGTGATTGTCTTGTATTATTTGTATTGATCTGTGAATACCAAAAACTCTAAATTTAGCTTGCTTGTGGTAATTACTACTAACTGAGCTAGCGGTAAACATTTTGCGTGATTCGGGTTCTGCTGGTATTACGAGTTGAAAGTAAACATTTGGTGCTCCAGTGCTAATCTGACTTGCGCAAAAAGGTTTCCCACTAGCACAGTTACACTATTACGCACGAGATAGAAGTCCCATAGAAATCAGTGGAGCAAAAAAGTGAAAGAAAAAACTAACACTCTAATCGCCATAAGACTCAAACTCTAATAACCGCTAAACCGCCACATAGCCCACTGCAAAGTACCCACTACACTATGAACCCCTAAACCACCACTCCCCACATAGCAACCTACCTCTTTACACTATTACCCCTAAACCGCCACACACCCCACCGCAAAGTAAACTTCCACACTATTAACCCCTAAACCACCACACACAACACCGCAAAGTAAGCTTCTACACTATTTACCCCTAAACCGCAACACCCCCAACGCAAATTAACCCACTAATATCTAAACCCCTTAACCTAAAAACCTCAAGTTAACCGAAAATAGACTAACCCTACCTTTACAAAATAAAACCTAACTACCTTAAAAAAATAAAAACTTCCCTGAAAAATAAAAAAAATCTAACCTTACCTTTAAAATAAACCAAAATCTACTATTACAGTAAAAATATACTACTATTACAATAAAAAAACTACCATTACAACAACTGCAAATATGGTAGGTGTTTTTTCTATTGTAATGCTAAAAAACTGACATTACATATAAAAACTAACATTACTCTAAAAAAAAAAAAATACCATTACAAAAAATAAAAAACACTAACCTTACAAAAAATAACAAATTACAAAAAAATAATAAAAAAAAAATTATGCCTTTTCTAACACACCAAAATAAAAAAACACCCCAAAAATAAAAAAAATCCCTATTCTAAAATGTAACTAAAGTGATTCAGCTCTTTTTCTAGGAAAAAAAACCCCAACCCTCTAACAATAATCCACCCACCCCCAAAAATAAAGAAAAATATCTAAAAAAAATAAAACAAATTAAATAATCTAAAAAGTGCCCTGAAAAGGAAATTTGGCCTGGGTATTGGGTATTTAGCTCTTTTGCTTCCTAGAGGAAAAAAACAAAACCCAAGATGGTACTCACCGAAGATGATGGTGGCAGCACTCCATCTTCATCCTGGCCGCCGCCCATCTTCATCCTAGTGGCAGTACATCTTCATCCCGGCGGCGGAGGTGGCGGCAGCACTGGTCCTCATTTTGTGACCTTGAACACGGAGCTTCTCTCCATGCTGTCACCAGCCGCACACTGAATTTTTAATGTGAGGCTCCCCTTTTATATTGGGGACCCTTGCATTCCTATTGACTGATTTGCATGTTCAAATTCAAATCAGCCAATAGTAAAAGCTTTCATTTTATTGGCTGATTTGAAGATGGAACGCCACCGCCATCATCTTCAGTGAATAGCATCTTGGGATTTAGAATTATTTTTTTCTTATTTTTTTGGGTGTTTTTTTTTTAGGTTGCCCTAAGGGCAATGCCCAATCAAATTTCCATTTACAGGGCAATTTTTAGATTAGTTTTTTGTTAGATAGTTTTTTTTTGGGGGGTGGGGTATTGTTAGAGGGTTGTAGAGGGGTTTCTTTTCTTCAGAAAAAGAGCTAGATCACTTTACGTCAATGCCCTACAAAAGGCCCTTTAAAAAGGGCTATTTGTAGTCTATTTTTAGAATAGGGTTTTTTTTTATTTCGGGGTGTTAGAATAGGTATAATTCTTTTTTATTCTTGGTAATTTGTTTTTTATTTTTATTATGGTTAGTGTTTTTTTATTTTTTGTAATGGTGTTTTTTTACAGTAATGTTAGTTTTTTACACACATGTAAATACATAAATACACATATAAATACATAAATACATATGTACACACATATAAACATATATACTTGGCTTGAGAAAGGGCTTATCTCGAAATGTTGCCTATGTTTGACTGCTTGGAATAAAAAATCACCTAACTTACGCGTTTGCATTTACTTTCAACTTGTAATACGAGTGGACTTTAATTTGTGTGCAAACGGCTGTGAAAAAATTATATTGCTCACGTGCAAACGACAGCATTCCACTTGTAATTAAGCCTTTAGTGTTTAATGTCCCTTTGAGACAGGGGTTATCCTCTGCCTTTAGGCCCATTTTGTCCATGGTTTGTAATAATAAGTTGGGACATTGATTATACCCAAAACTTAGACAGAGTATCCTTTTTTTGTGAATAAAGAAGCTGTAAAATGTTATTTGTTATTATTTTTCCACCTTGCACTTTATTTAGCACAGTGGTCTAATCTAATGACATGCTGCTTATAGTTAAACTTCACCTTCAGTTTAAATATTTTATATTTCCTTTATAAATGCTTAACTATGGGATTGCGCACAATGGGGATTAAGTTAGTGACACATAGCCGTTCTTTTACAACATATCAGTATTAAAAGGTAGCGTTAAGAATATCTGATTGTGTAGTAGTTATGGTTAAAGTTAATTAAATAATATTTGGTCCATTTAAATAATTTACCTTATAGTAGATACTAAAATTGATTGGTAAGTCAAGGTCGGTGGTGGGTGGAGATTGGCCATTAGAATAATAATTGGATCAAACAAGGTGTCAATGCATTTTCAGGCTCACCCAGTATGTTAGTTTATTGAAAGATAACAAAAAAATCTTGAAATTAGAAGGTGTTTAGTGCCCTTTTAAAGGTCAATGCTGTTTTATAGTTGTGAGCAAGCATAGGGTCTGGTGATTGAATCATGTATTATCATACACCATTACACCTTGGTATCAAGTATGTTTTTTTAGGAAGCACAACAAAGTGTGACATCACCATTACCCATGAGGCCTTGAGTAGTAGCCATACAAGTTTTTCTTCCACAAGTTTGGACAGTTTTGGTTTGATACATACTTCAATCATGAAGTGCAAAGCTAATTTTAAAATTGTAGAACAATTACAGAGAAATTTGGAAAAAGCTCTTGCATTTGCATATGTTGTCAAACATGTTTCACAGAATGACTGTTATTTGGTCTCCATGACAGCTTATTTAGATAAAAACCATTTTTACAAGAAACTTCTATCAATAAAACCTTTATCATTTTGTCAGATGCCCAGCTGTTTTCTTTATATTATTTCTTGGCAAGAGAGAAACCTCACTGCCGAATTGTTGTTTTATACAAGAAGTTATTTTGGGAAGAGATGTGATCTTTTTATGACTTTTAAATGGATGTGTTCCGTACCATCTGTCTGCAGAACGCGTTTCACACCTCAACCTGCAGAACAGCAGAATACAGATTTTATTAAGATGAAACATCAATCAATTATATTTTACATCCTCTTCCTACATTATGGATTTATATATAAAACGCTAAAAAATGATTTTTTGTTTCTTTTACTTTTTGTTAAAGCGCCATTAAATACAGTAGAATTGCATAATTGACAAATACATAAAAAAAACTCAACACACTCCCTCATTATTGGGACAGCTATCAATCAAAAAAAGCATCTAAATTTATACTGTACACTCATGCACATGCTCAGTAAGAGCTGGGGCCTCAGAAAATGTGCATATAATAAGATTGTAAATGTTTCTTTAATTGCACGCTTTATCTGAATCATGAAAGTTTAATTTTGACTTTAGTTTCCTTTAAATCTGTTTTTGTCTATGTTAGTGTGGGTTGTTTTTTTTGAGGAAGTTTTGCTTTCAGTTTGAATTAGTTTGTAATAAAGTTTAACAAGATTTTTTTTTCCATTCCTGTTGTACATTCTGAGAGGGTAATGTTGACAACAGAGGGTTAACAAATCTTGTCCAAAAAGACCCTTGCTAAGAATCTATGAAAGCCAGTTCATTTTATCAAACTCTAAGGGGCCGAATTATCAAGCTCTGCCTGTTTCCGCTAGAGCCTTCAGGCTCGCCGGAAACAGTAGTTATGAAGCAGTGGTCTAAAGACCGCTGCTCCATAACTTGTCCGCTTGCTCTGAGGCCATGTACATCAACCTGCCCGATCCTATACGATCGGGCTGATTGACATCCCCTGCTAGCGGCCGCAAATCTACAGGGGACGGCATTGCACAAGCAATTCACCAGAACTGCTTGTGCAATGATAAATGTTGAAAGTGTATGCTGTCGGCATTTATCGATGTGCAGAGGACTTGATCCGCTATATCATGTCCACTCGCACCTTAATAAATAGGCCCCAAAGCATGTATTCATGGAATAATAAGCCATGGGAAGAAAAAGACAGGTTTGATTGATGGGTGAATTAAAAAAATAATTATTTCAACTGGTTGCCTGGAATTAAATTTTGTATCAGTGACTATTTAGAAAAGATATAATTAAATGTTGAATGCTAATCAATCAATTTCAAAAGTCACACTTAATTTAAATGTTGGAAAATGGTTTGGAATTCGCCCCTCGATATAAGTAGAAAAACATACTGAAAATGCATCTTACATCTTAATTTTATTTGAATTTAAACGTTAAACCTACATTTAAAGGGACACAAAACCCATAGCTGGCTCTACCATTAGGCCAAATCGGTGGTCGCCTAAGGCCTCACATAAACAGGTGCCTCACATTATGAGCTCCATTTATGAAGCAGTGGATGCTGCTTATGAGTTCCATTGTTTCAGGCTCGCCTGAAACGGAAGCTAAGAAGCAAAAGTCATAAGATCGCTTCTCCTTAACCTGTCCGCCACTTTTTAGTGATAATTGACAGCCCCTGATAGCAGCTGATGAGCAGAGGCAGCATTGCACAAGCATTTCACTAGAAATGCCTGTGCAATGTTAAATGCCGACAGCTATAGCGAATCATGTCTGCTTGACATATAGTAAATCTATAAATAGAAGGGTTATACCCAGAAGAGTATATTCAAAAAATGAGACCTTAAAAAATAAACATTTTTATATGGAAATAAAAATCTAAAATCTTCTGGTAATAAATAGCACTAAAAACAGGGATACATCCAACTTTAAAATCTCTGCTGCAGACAGAGATTTATCTGATAGTACAAGTTAGCAAACAACAGCATTGAAGATATAAAGTCACAAGCGTATATGCTATAAAGAAATGATGCACATCCAAAACGAGTGCCACAGCGGTGGTTATGCACAAAGTTTTTATGTGCCGATTCCGAAAATACCTGATATAAACTCTGAAGCTCCGAGTCTTTGTATCCTTATAGATGTGTGCCTGAGGGGTTATATTTAGGCTGACCATATTGCCGCTTCAAAAAGGGACACATATGAAAAATACATATGCCAGGGCCGTTTTCAGGGCTGTTTAAAGAAATGTTTTGTATAAGAACCCTGACATATGTATTTTTCATATGTGTCCTTTTTTAAAGCGGAAATATGGTCACCCGAGTTATATTGTACAACTTTGTATCCTGCATGTCTAAATCTCACCCCTGTTGTCTCCTTAGTGTCTAAAAACATGAGTAGCATGCTGGGTAGTTATGGTGCACATGTAAATCGCACACAGCCTGTAGACATATGCAGATATGATTGAAAGGAGAATAGAGATTAGTGTGATCAACTGAAGAACCTGATGATGTGAGAATTAACCACACACTGCTTGAAGAGGAGCAGGGAGCATAGGAATAGCCTGTTTGAGGGAGCTCCAGAGGATAATCCTGTCTGTAATGCTGATAATGATTAAAAATAGCATATTCCTTTACTAGCTACTTTCTCTTTCTGCACTATCCCCTTCTCTTCTCCTCACTCTATCACTTTGTCCTCTCTTTTTCTGCCCCTTTTCCTTTTTTTCTCCTTATCTCTCTGTCTGCCTATCTCTGTTCTGGAAAAAAACTCTTCCCTTTCTTTTCTGTTTTTCTACACTCTCTTTTTCTCACTTTTCTCTCTTCAATCTCCCTTCTGTCTCTCTCTTTGCCCCCTATTTCTGCCTTCTTCTTCCTTTTCTCAATCTCTACTCTGTTCACTCTTCTTCCTCTATACGTTCTCTTCTTCTCTCCTTCTACAGCTCCCTTTTCACTCTTTCCCGTCTCTCCCTACTCTCTTCTCTATTCTGTCTCTTTTCTCTCTCTCTCTCTCTCTTTCTCTCTCTCTCTCTCTCTCTCTCTCTCTCTTTCTCTCTCTCTCTCTCTCTCTCTCTCTCTCTCCCCACTGTTCTCTTCTTTTTCTGTGTTTGTACGTTATATTTTCATTCTCTCCTCCTTTGTTTTTCTCTCTCTCTGCTCTTTCCTCTCAATTTCCTGTCTCTTTTTTATTTCCCTCTTCACTTTCTCTCCATTTTCCCATTCTCGCTTTCCTATTTCCTTGCTCTCTTTTCTCTTTACTTTCTTCTTTTTCTCTCACCTCTTTTAACTTTTACCTCTATTTTCTTTCTTTTCTATTTTCTCTCTCTCTCCCTTCTTTTCTCTCTATATTTTTCACTATTCTACCTCACTAACTCAAGAGCCGCCTCCAACGAAACCCCCAATTTTATTTCAAGATTAAGATTCAGACAGAGCATACAATTTTTAAAAAAGATCCTAATTTACTTCTATTATCAAATATGCTTCATTCTCGTATTATTCTATGTTAAATAAATATTTATATATGTAGTGTGCACATGTCTGGAGCACTACATGGCAGGAAAAAATGCTGTCATATAGTGTTGCAGAGTAAATTGGAAAGTTGTTTAAAATTGTATGCTCTGAATCATGTAAGAACACATTTAGGTTTTATACTATTAAAGAGACATTGAGGCTGTCTTTTTAAAGTGTCATTATAGTGATATAATTACAGACCAGTCAACACAGTAGATTTGCATAATTAACAAATTCAATATAACAAAACAATGCAATAGCACTTAGTCTGAACTTCAAATGAGTAGTAGATTTTTTTTCTGACAATTTTAAAAGTTATGTCTATTTCCACTCCCCCTGTACCATGTGACAGCCATCAGCCATTCACAAATGCATACACGTACCATGTGACAGCCATCAGCCATTCACAATGCATACACACTTATTTCTTGCACATGCTCAGTAGGAGCTGGTGACTCAAAAAGTTTAAATATAAAAATAATGTGCACATTTTGTTAATGGAAGTAAATTGGAAAGTTGTTTAAAATTGCATGCTCTATCTGAATAATGAAAGTTTAATTTTGATTGAGTGTCCCTTTAAGTTTTAAAGCATGTGATTTTATCACTAGTGACACTGTATCATTGTTTTTAATCCCTGCATACAATCAAATCAGAATGATCAAACAGATTTTAGAATATTTGTCAAACATTTGAAATTCTATTTGAAAAGGGAACAATATTCTGAGTTTTAAAATGTTCCAGACCATGGGGTATATTTATCATACGCTGTCGGCATTTATCATTGCACCAGCAGTTCTTGTGGGGGTGTCAATCAACCCGATCATATTGGATTGGGTTGATTTTAGGCAATGTCTGTCCGCCACCTCAGAGCAGGCGGACAGGTTATGGAGCAGCGGTCTTTAGATCATCGCTGCTTCATAACTTGTGTTTCTGGCGAGCCTTCAGAGCTTGATAAATAAGCCCCCATCACTCGTCTCTATTTAGGAGGTAGAAAATGATCAGTTGCATACCTTACTCTGTTTTTCGAGCACTGAATTTCTGTGCCTGAATTGTTTTATTTCTAAGAATGACAGATATATGTGTATTTAATACGAACTGAGCAGGAATTAATCATTTTCCTTTTTGATTCACTATACTTTGGTATAAAAACTACTGCATAGATTGTAATCACACACATTTATTTCCCGCAAAGACAAACTGAAGCCTGTTACTAGGGTCTTGTCATAAGTGACTACCTAATGTATGTTCTTGAACACTTACCCGCTGAAACCTGTACTGAATTCTATAATGGTCACATACATCAATCCAGCAATCTATTTTGTGGCATTAGCTTTTAAGAAAATAGATGTTTCTATAAATGACAAAATATGATGTGATAAACTGATTGCTAATTTTACGACTCCCTTAAAATCATGTTGTCAGCTGAAACAAAAACCTTTCAGACTTAGGTTAGACTATTTCTGAAGTTACTGGATGCTTTTGTATTTGTCTTTGTGACATACACGCTAAAGCTCTCTTAATAATGGACATATTTGTATATCTTTTGAAAAGCTTTTTTTTTATATACAAATGCATTGACTAAAATGATCAATCACCCGCAAGGATGATTTTTCTGTTTTATAGCTTACTTATATCTTACATGGCTGCTTTGTCAGAATGAGGCATGACAAGATTGGAGTTAAGCAAACAATCCATATCTTATTAGCCCTATAAAAGGAGAAAGTTATTTTTTTAAGTTTATATATATCTTTGCAATGTAAAAAGATATGAATTCAGAAAGAAAACAGAGGATTCTCTGTGAGATGTAATTTGCAAGCAGTGAGGTGCAAAATCATCTCATCATGGAGGCAACGTTAGGAACATTTTACAGCAGATCATTTCAGTTATAGATAAGACCATCTCTATAGGGCTCGGTACAAAATGTAATGTAATTGTTGGCAGTGATTTTTCTTTTAACTTTATACACACACAAATATCTAATATTATATATATATATGTGTATATATATATATATATATATATATTTATATATTAGGTCTGAAACTACTAATCGATAAAATCGATAATAATTGGTAATGAAAATCACTGTCAATGATTTTCATTATCGATCAGTTGTTTACCGTTTAGTTGTTTCTTGTTCACAGAGCCTGTTCGGCGCACTCTGTTTTGTTCGGTGCTGCGGTGCCAACTTAGACCTCCCCCTTACACCTCCCCTCTCCCACAGCGTGGAGACAGCCAACCATGACCTTATACTTCCCCCTCCCGCAGCGTGCATTGGTCTGCACTGCAGCGCCGGTGCAATTTTATGACTAATGCTGGACTGAATACTAGGCAAGACCAACCAGGTACTGAAAATAATATATATATACAAAATATTGCAGAGAGAGGGAGGAATGATGTACATATCATCAAACCTAAGAAAAGACAGAGAATTCAGCACAGATCTGCAAGTAGTCAACCTGTCCTTGTTTAAACGCAACCTTGCACATATGAATGTGCTAAAAAAGGACTATCCTGTCCAACTAACAATCTAGATAGGTTTGAATTTCTTAAGGACCTTCACTCCTTTGCAAGGCGTGTTGTATTATCCCAGATTATGAAAGGGAAAAGCAAAAATCTGGTAGAAGATGTGAATCTGAGTAAAGAGGACAGACTGGCTCTTAGAGACCAGGAAGAACTTCTGATAGAATTAGAAGTAAAGGTCAATGCACAAATACAAGATGAGGGGGATACTGTCCAGATGAGGGTTTCCTCACACTTTAGATCCAAATCCAAATTCATGCCACAGTTAGCAACGGTACTAGCTGTAAACATCTATGTAAAACGGGTAGAAAAAGATATACAAAAACTATTGATTGCAGGAATAATAAATGACAACCTTACTAGGGCCAAGAGGAGAGCCATGAATGAACTAATGAATGCCAAACAGGGTGTTATAAAACCAGCCGAAAGGGGGGAAACTTTGTCTTGTGGGATGAAACCCGGTATACTCTAGAAGTTAGAAGACAGCTACTAGATAAGACACAATACCAACGCCTTACCCATAGTCCAATTTTCTCCGTTCAATCTGAGCTGTTCAAAATCCTCAACGATGCCAAAATTGATGGCATCATTGACTCCGCTGAACTTAAATACATGTATCCTGAATTTCCCATCATGCCAGTTTTCTATTGTATTCCAAAAATACATAAAAATCTCACAAATCCCTGGGATGTCCCATCATAGCAGGGATAGGTAGCCTTACTAAAAAGTTGGGTAACTATATTCATTTCTTCTTAAGACCCTTTCTAAATGCAATGCCCTCCTTTGTACTAGACACTGCAGATTTTCTGTGGAAAATTGATGGACTAAAAATCTCACAAGGAGCTTTGTTGGTCTCCCTTGATGTGAAAAGCCTTTATTCATTCATCCCGCATGAGGTGGGTATAAAGGCTTGTGAACACTTTTTAATGACATGGGGTAACACCTACAGAAATCACACAGATGTTGTGATTAAATTACTATCCTTTTCCTTACAAATAATGTGTTTATGTTTGATGGAAAGATCCACAAACAATTGAGAGGAATGGCCATGCATATGCCTGCCTCCACTTGGGCTCATGGGAAATTAATAATGTCTATCAGAATGCACTCTTTGAAAAGCACATCCACATATGGCTTCAATATGTGGATGATGTCTTTTTAATTTGGGAAGGCTCTGTGGAAAGTCTGTGATTTTAACAAAAATTATAATAGCTTACGCTACATTATAGTGAGCAAGAGTTAGCATTCCTTTACATAAAAGTGAGGCTTGAAAGAGGCATTTTGGTAACAGAAAATTATCGGAAACAGATTTCAACCAACAGTCTACTATTGGCCTCAATCCACCATCCAGCCCATTTAAAGAAAGGGGCCCCTAAGGAACAGTTCCTCAGATTGCACAAGAACTGTTCCTCTAGGGAAAAAAATTAAAAGACATGCAGAAAAAAATGGAAAAGAGATTCCTAGAGAGGGGCTACTCAAAAAGAAATGTCACATGCTAGGAATATAGTGAGACACACTGATAAAGACAGATTACTTTTCCCTAAAGAAAACTACTTCCAAAATTAGGTTAATAACAGGTTTCAACTGCCATTGGAATGGCATAAAAGACATTCTGAAAAAGAATTGTAATGTGCTGACAAGTGATGAGAATGTGGCCTGTGAAGTTGGGGAATATCCTAGCATTACTGCAAGAAAAACCCCAAGCTTACGGGACAAATTGGTTAGGAGCCAGTTTATATCTACATCACCAGTGAAGAACTGATTGGCTAACCATAAAGTGATAGGAAACTTTCCCTGTGGGAATTGTGTGGGCTGTAAATGTATGGTTAGGACAAAAGAACTTGCACATCATGATGGAAAGATGTATAAGCTAAAGCATTCATTAATTGTAACACAGAAGGTGTGGTTTATCTTCTTTCATGCTCTTGTCCCAGCTTTTAAGTTGGTAAGACAAAAAGAGCCATACAAGATAGAATCACTGAACATTGTGACATTGTAAAGTACAAGGTTCAGACCAGTAGTGCAGCGAAACACTTTGAGCAATTCCATCAAAACAATCCTGACTCTCTGTGATTTCTAGGCAAAGACAAGGGTATAACTAATTGCAGAGGGGGTGACAATGATAAAGTCCTTCTGAGAAAAGAATGCAGATGGATATCCACCCTATCTACCATTTTCCAACAAAAGGAATGAACAAGAAACTTGATATGGCATGCTTCCTATAAAATGGGAATAATTCTTATCTGACAATAAAAGAGCAACAGTCTGTATATGCGTCTTTGTGAGGATCTGTAAATAGCAAACATAAAAATCTAGGAACTTCCAGATAAACTGTCTATGTCTATGATATTTGTAATATACACACATTTCTCCAACATAGGTGTGTCCGGTCCACGGCGTCATCCTTACTTGTGGGATATTCTCTTCCCCAACAGGAAATGGCAAAGAGCCCAGCAAAGCTGGTCACATGATCCCTCCTAGGCTCCGCCTACCCCAGTCATTCTCTTTGCCGTTGTACAGGCAACATCTCCACGGAGATGGCTTAGAGTTTTTTAGTGTTTAACTGTAGTTTTTATTATTCAATCAAGAGTTTGTTATTTTAAAATAGTGCTGGTATGTACTATTTACTCAGAAACAGAAAAGAGATGAAGATTTCTGTTTGTATGAGGAAAATGATTTTAGCAACCGTTACTAAAATCCATGGCTGTTCCACACAGGACTGTTGAGAGCAATTAACTTCAGTTGGGGGAACAGTGAGCAGTCTCTTACTGCTTGAGGTATGACACATTCTAACAAGACGATGTAATGCTGGAAGCTGTCATTTTCCCTATGGGATCCGGTAAGCCATGTTTATTAAGATAGTAAATAAGGGCTTCACAAGGGCTTATTAAGACTGTAGACTTTTTCTGGGCTAAATCGATTCATTATTAACACATATTTAGCCTTGAGGAATCATTTAATCTGGGTATTTTGATAAGATTATATCGGCAGGCACTGTTTTAGACACCTTATTCTTTAGGGGCTTTCCCAAATCATAGGCAGAGCCTCATTTTCGCGCCGGTGTTGCGCACTTGTTTTTGAGAGGCATGACATGCAGTCGCATGTGTGAGGAGCTCTGATACTTAGAAAAGACTTTCTGAAGGCGTCATTTGGTATCGTATTCCCCTTTGGGCTTGGTTGGGTCTCAGCAAAGCAGATACCAGGGACTGTAAAGGGGTTAAAGTTAAAAACGGCTCCGGTTCCGTTATTTTAAGGGTTAAAGCTTCCAAATTTGGTGTGCAATACTTTTAAGGCTTTAAGACACTGTGGTGAAATTTTGGTGAATTTTGAACAATTCCTTCATATTTTTTCGCAATTGCAGTAATAAAGTGTGTTCAGTTTAAAATTTAAAGTGACAGTAACGGTTTTATTTTAAAACGTTTTTTGTACTTTGTTATCAAGTTTATGCCTGTTTAACATGTCTGAACTACCAGATAGACTGTGTTCTGAATGTGGGGAAGCCAGAGTTCCTTCTCATTTAAATAAATGTGATTTATGTGACAATGACAATGATGCCCAAGATGATTCCTCAAGTGAGGGGAGTAAGCATGGTACTGCATCATTCCCTCCTTCGTCTACACGAGTCTTGCCCACTCAGGAGGCCCCTAGTACATCTAGCGCGCCAATACTCCTTACTATGCAACAATTAACGGCTGTAATGGATAATTCTGTCAAAAACATTTTAGCCAAAATGAACACTTATCAGCGTAAGCGCGACTGCTCTGTTTTAGATACTGAAGAGCATGACGACGCTGATAATAATGGTTCTGAAGGGCCCCTAAACCAGTCTGATGGGGCCAGGGAGGTTTTGTCTGAGGGAGAAATTACTGATTCAGGGAACATTTCTCAACAAGCTGAACCTGATGTGATTACGTTTAAATTTAAGTTGGAACATCTCCGCATTCTGCTTAAGGAGGTATTATCCACTCTGGATGATTGTGACAAGTTGGTCATCCCAGAGAAACTATGTAAAATGGACAAGTTCCTAGAGGTCCCGGGGCTCCCAGAAGCTTTTCCTATACCCAAGCGGGTGGCGGACATTGTAAATAAAGAATGGGAAAGGCCCGGTATTCCTTTCGTCCCTCCCCCCATATTTAAAATTTTTTTCCTATGGTCGACCCCAGAAAGGACTTATGGCAGACAGTCCCCAAGGTCGAGGGAGCGGTTTCCACCTTAAACAAACGCACCACTATACCCATAGAAGATAGTTGTGCTTTCAAAGATCCTATGGATAAAAAATTAGAAGGTTTACTTAAAAAGATGTTTGTTCAGCAGGGTTACCTTCTACAACCAATTTCATGCATTGTCCCTGCCGCTACAGCCGCGTGTTTCTGGTTCGATGAGCTGGTAAAGGCGGTCGATAGTGATTCTCCTCCTTATGAGGAGATTATGGACAGGATCAATGCTCTCAAATTGGCTAATTCTTTCACCTTAGACGCCACTTTGCAATTGGCTAGGTTAGCGGCTAAGAATTCTGGGTTTGCTATTGTGGCGCGCAGAGCGCTTTGGTTGAAATCTTGGTCAGCTGATGCGTCTTCCAAGAACAAGCTACTTAACATTCCTTTCAAGGGGAAAACGCTGTTTGGCCCTGACTTGAAAGAGATTATCTCTGATATCACTGGGGGTAAGGGCCACGCCCTTCCTCAGGATCGGCCTTTCAAGGCCAAAAATAAACCTAATTTTCATCCCTTTCGTAGAAACGAACCAGCCCAAAGTGCTACGTCCTCTAAGCAAGAGGGTAATACTTCTCAAGCCAAGCCAGCTTGGAGACCAATGCAAGGCTGGAACAAGGGAAAGCAGGCCAAGAAACCTGCCACTGCTACCAAGACAGCATGAAATGTTGGCCCCCGATCCGGGACCGGATCTGGTGGGGGGCAGACTCTCTCTCTTCGCTCAGGCTTGGGCAAGAGATGTTCTGGATCCTTGGGCGCTAGAAATAGTCTCCCAAGGTTATTTTCTGGAGTTCAAGGGGCTTCCCCCAAGGGGGAGGTTCCACAGGTCTCAGTTGTCTTCAGACCACATAAAAAGACAGGCATTCTTACATTGTGTAGAAGACCTGTTAAAAATGGGAGTGATTCATCCTGTTCCATTAGGAGAACAAGGGATGGGGTTCTACTCCAATCTGTTCATAGTTCCCAAAAAAGAGGGAACGTTCAGACCAATCTTAGATCTCAAGATCTTAAACAAGTTTCTCAAGGTTCCATCGTTCAAGATGGAAACCATTCGAACAATTCTTCCTTCCATCCAGGAAGGTCAATTCATGACCACGGTGGATTTAAAGGATGCGTATCTACATATTCCTATCCACAAGGAACATCATCGGTTCCTAAGGTTCGCATTCCTGGACAAGCATTACCAGTTCGTGGCGCTTCCTTTCGGATTAGCCACTGCTCCAAGGATTTTCACAAAGGTACTAGGGTCCCTTCTAGCTGTGCTAAGACCAAGGGGCATTGCCGTAGTACCTTACTTGGACGACATTCTGATTCAAGCGTCGTCCCTTCCTCAAGCAAAGGCTCACACGGACATTGTCCTGGCCTTTCTCAGATCTCACGGATGGAAAGTGAACGTGGAAAAGAGTTCTCTATCTCCGTCAACAAGGGTTCCCTTCTTGGGAACAATAATAGACTCCTTAGAAATGAGGATTTTTCTGACAGAAGCCAGAAAAACAAAACTTCTAGACTCTTGTCGGATACTTCATTCCGTTCCTCTTCCTTCCATAGCGCAGTGCATGGAAGTGATAGGTTTGATGGTAGCGGCAATGGACATAGTTCCTTTTGCGCGCATTCATCTAAGACCATTACAACTGTGCATGCTCAGTCAGTGGAATGGGGACTATACAGACTTGTCTCCGAAGATACAAGTAAATCAGAGGACCAGAGACTCACTCCGTTGGTGGCTGTCCCTGGACAACCTGTCACAAGGGATGACCTTCCGCAGACCAGAGTGGGTCATTGTCACGACCGACGCCAGTCTGATGGGCTGGGGCGCGGTCTGGGGATCCCTGAAAGCTCAGGGTCTTTGGTCTCGGGAAGAATCTCTTCTACCGATAAATATTCTGGAACTGAGAGCGATATTCAATGCTCTCAAAGCTTGGCCTCAGCTAGCGAGGGCCAAGTTCATACGGTTTCAATCAGACAACATGACAACTGTTGCGTACATCAACCATCAGGGGGGAACAAGGAGTTCCCTAGCGATGGAAGAAGTGACCAAAATCATTCTATGGGCGGAGTCTCACTCCTGCCACCTGTCTGCTATCCACATCCCAGGAGTGGAAAATTGGGAAGCGGATTTTCTGAGTCGTCAGACATTGCATCCGGGGGAGTGGGAACTCCATCCGGAAATCTTTGCCCAAGTCACTCAACTGTGGGGCATTCCAGACATGGATCTGATGGCCTCTCGTCAGAACTTCAAAGTTCCTTGCTACGGGTCCAGATCCAGGGATCCCAAGGCGGCTCTAGTGGATGCACTAGTAGCACCTTGGACCTTCAAACTAGCTTATGTGTTCCCGCCGTTTCCTCTCATCCCCAGGCTGGTAGCCAGGATCAATCAGGAGAGGGCGTCGGTGATCTTGATAGCTCCTGCGTGGCCACGCAGGACTTGGTATGCAGATCTGGTGAATATGTCATCGGCTCCACCATGGAAGCTACCTTTGAGACGAGACCTTCTTGTTCAGGGTCCGTTCGAACATCCGAATCTGGTCTCACTCCAGCTGACTGCTTGGAGATTGAACGCTTGATCTTATCGAAGCGAGGGTTCTCAGATTCTGTTATCGATACTCTTGTTCAGGCCAGAAAGCCTGTAACTAGAAAGATTTACCACAAAATTTGGAAAAAATATATCTGTTGGTGTGAATCTAAAGGATTCCCTTGGGACAAGGTTAAGATTCCTAAGATTCTATCCTTCCTTCAAGAAGGATTGGAAAAAGGATTATCTGCCAGTTCTCTGAAGGGACAGATTTCTGCCTTGTCTGTGTTACTTCACAAAAAGCTGGCAGCTGTGCCAGATGTTCAAGCCTTTGTTCAGGCTCTGGTCAGAATCAAGCCTGTTTACAAACCTTTGACTCCTCCTTGGAGTCTCAACTTAGTTCTTTCGGTTCTTCAGGGGGTTCCGTTTGAACCCTTACATTCCGTTGATATTAAGTTATTATCTTGGAAAGTTTTGTTTTTGGTTGCAATTTCTTCTGCTCGAAGAGTTTCAGAATTATCTGCTCTGCAGTGTTCTCCTCCTTATCTGGTGTTCCATGCAGATAAGGTGGTTTTACGTACTAAACCTGGTTTTCTTCCAAAAGTTGTTTCTAACAAAAACATTAACCAGGAGATTATCGTACCTTCTCTGTGTCCGAAACCAGTTTCGAAGAAGGAACGTTTGTTGCACAATTTGGATGTTGTTCGCGCTCTAAAATTCTATTTAGATGCTACAAAGGATTTTAGACAAACATCTTCCTTGTTTGTTGTTTATTCCGGTAAAAGGAGAGGTCAAAAAGCAACTTCTACCTCTCTCTCTTTTTGGATTAAAAGCATCATCAGATTGGCTTACGAGACTGCCGGACGGCAGCCTCCCGAAAGAATCACAGCTCATTCCACTAGGGCTGTGGCTTCCACATGGGCCTTCAAGAACGAGGCTTCTGTTGATCAGATATGTAGGGCAGCGACTTGGTCTTCACTGCACACTTTTACCAAATTTTACAAGTTTGATACTTTTGCTTCTTCTGAGGCTATTTTTGGGAGAAAGGTTTTGCAAGCCGTGGTGCCTTCCATTTAGGTGACCTGATTTGCTCCCTCCCTTCATCCGTGTCCTAAAGCTTTGGTATTGGTTCCCACAAGTAAGGATGACGCCGTGGACCGGACACACCTATGTTGGAGAAAACAGAATTTATGTTTACCTGATAAATTACTTTCTCCAACGGTGTGTCCGGTCCACGGCCCGCCCTGGTTTTTTAATCAGGTCTGATATTTTATTTTCTTTAACTACAGTCACCACGGTATCATATGGTTTCTCCTATGCAAATATTCCTCCTTAACGTCGGTCGAATGACTGGGGTAGGCGGAGCCTAGGAGGGATCATGTGACCAGCTTTGCTGGGCTCTTTGCCATTTCCTGTTGGGGAAGAGAATATCCCACAAGTAAGGATGACGCCGTGGACCGGACACACCGTTGGAGAAAGTAATTTATCAGGTAAACATAAATTCTGTTTTTTATGTTTTTTAAAAAGTTAGGTACAATGTTGCCATTTAGATTAGGCAAATGAATACCTTCACCTACCAGAAGGGGCAGAGAGAGGGTATATGTATAAAAAAGAGCGCTCTAGGTACGGATCTTACGCCCTAACGAAGCCCCGTCTTACCATTTGACGAGGGGGTGAAACGAGCGTCAGCATTGGCTGACCGGCCCCATGTGATGTGGACACAGGACTCCGGCATGTAACGCTGAATACTTTGCGTTTTTTCAAAATCCAAGAGCAGAGTTTCTGTTATAGCCGCAATATCTCTCTAATACACTGGCAGTACACAGAGGAAAACCGTGAGTGACCTCTTGATGAAAGGAAGGTGCAGTATATACCCGTAAAAAGACTTGGCAATTACGTAGGGATATACCTGTACTGCGCTCTAAACGGCGATGGTTCTATTGCTGAATGATTTACTTGCTGACCAATGTAATTACTACAGACGGTGAGATATATATCTATATGTGGTGACATACGTATGAACTTTCGGCTGCTGCTTACTGCATGACCTATGCTACTTGGACAGAAATGCACTTTAATTCTGTAACCACTGATATGAACTGCCTCCACTTACCCTTGCTACACATGTTGATATGTGTCACTAACCTATGATTGCATTTAATTGCTTTGCACTTTATATGCTCTTTTGCATTTCAGGGTGGGCCTATTAACAACTTAGATCCCTATTTTATACCTGCCCAGGCTATACCTCCCTGTCTTGCTTTGAGGGGTTCTGTGTGCAGCAAGGGTGTAGTTGGTTAATAATCCATCTTGTTTACATTAACTTGCATTGTTCTATGTAGTTACATTGGCACCCTGTGTTCACTTTGACCGGTCAGAGTTCTACTTCTTGTGTGTGTATGTTTGATGGGATTGTATACATGTATGATGCAGATTTGGTAGAGACTTTAATACTCTGCTGTTTTTTAAATACTGTGGATTTCAAAGTAAATTTTTGATACTATAATACATTTTCTATGATATTTTGTCAATCTGACCTTTGTCAATGTGCTGAATTCCCTGTCTTTTCTTAGGTTTGATGATATGTACATCATTCCTCCCTCTCTCTGCAATATTTTGTATATAAAGTTTTGTAAGGGTCTGCACCTCTAAGTGTGTATAAATATATATATAATATACACCCTTGTATTACAGCTCTAACTTAAGCAATTGATTCCCACTATATATTTTTTCTTGACATGAAAATAATATGTAATATAAAGTAATTAATTGTTATACCTCTTCTCCTTTCACTTGGATGAATTCAATATACATTTTTTATATTATTAAGAGTCCATCCATTATACTGCTAACTTTGGATGGACAGACTCTTAATAATATAAAAAAATATATATATTAAATTTATCCAAGTAAAAAGGAGAAGAGGGAAAAAATTAATTACTTTTTTATTACCGGTGGTGCAAACCCTTAAATATATATAAAAATCATATAGAAAGAATAAGACAACAGTTCTGTAAACTGTGTTAAAAAAAGACAGTTTATTGAACTGTTGTCTTATTCTTTCTACATGATTTTCTTTATTGGTTCTTTGGAATGGACACACTATAATATATATTGCTTTGGCTTTGGAAGGAAATTATATATATATATATATATAAATATTGCTTTGGATGGAATCATATATACATAATAAATATTGGGTTTGGATGGTGATAAACCCATGTCCTCTCCAAGCTCAGTGATACCCCTCATGTCCTCTCCAGGCTCAGTGATATACCCCATGTCTTCTCCAGGCTCAGTGATTTCCCCCATGTCTAAGGTTCATTTGGGGTGTATACCAAAGTATTGGGGGCGTGCCTTCCTTAAACTTCCCAGGCAGCAACCAAACAAAATGTGTAGATGGGGGAATTACATTACTTCAGGCTTTACCTAGAGCCGCTTGGGTAATGTCAGCTTTACCCGGGTAATCCTAGTATTACCAGTATTTCGAAATTTACCCGTAACACATATAATCCATAAATGCAAAAATCATACAGGTAAAAAGTGTATTAATATAACAGTGTTGGTTATGCAAAACAGGGAAATGTGTAATAAAGGGATTATCTATCTTTCTAAACAATGAATTTTGGTGTAGACCATCCCTTAAGTAAACTTTTTTTTTTTATCTGATTAATCGAAAAAATAATCGGCCAACTAATTGATTATAAAAATAATCATTAGTTGCAGCCCTAATACATATTTAATATGAAAACTTAAAGGGACATTATACATTAGAATTGTCTTTCTTTTAATAAGGCACATTATACACTAGATTTTACTTTCTTTAAACAAGGCATGTTAAAAAGAGCAGGTAAGAGTCTAAGTTTAGAAATATACTCATTGAAGGACCAATGCAGTTTATTTCTGGGAATTTAATTATCTTAATCTCGAATCTGTGATAGTGCAGGCTCCTCATACTGTAGTAATGTCCTATAGGAGGCTGTGAATCTTTTCATGGTTAGATATCTTTAGTGGACATCAATGTACACTCATGTTGAAAGCCAATATAAAATCATAATTGCGCTGTAATAGAGCAGGACATTTGTAATTAATAATATTACTCAAGCATATATATCTTTTCCCCTGTACATTTTGTCATTGTGCATATCACCCTCAAATATATGCATAGGGTTTTTACCTAATCTCTGTATAAAATGTTGAATAATATCATAACATAAGAAAGTTAACATTAATCTTAATCTGAGGTGATGTTTCCCAACTAAGGCCTCGCTTCCATTGAGTCGTTAAAAATGGAGCCGTAAGCTACCGAAGCGGCCGACAGCTAAAAGTAATTTACGGCTGCATTTTAGTACCAGGTTTCCATTGAAAAGATTAGCGTGTTGCGCGCAGTCGCTCTTTTCGTGTAGCTGTAAGTTAACGTTGTGTTAACGCTTCCATCTGACGTCAGATTTCTTGAAAATCAATTAGTTGCTAAGGTAACCCGACCTTACGCTATAGAATTTACGTTTAACGTCCGTGCTTATTACCTGTGATCGCCTCTCAAGAAAAATAAAAAAACACTTATCCATATTTTTAATAATCAAATACTATTTTCTAATATAATTATATTTAACACTTCATAAATATAAGTAATATTTCTTGCTGCCCTAGGCATAGGTCTAGTTTGCATTCTGTAGATATGTTCTTGCATATATTATTATATTTAAATATATACTGATATTTCTATTAGAATATAAGTTCAACTATTTCTATACATGAGACAACAATAAATATTACTTATAACAATTTATTTCTACATTAAAACACTTGCATTATTTGCAAGTTTTATAATTTCAATAGAAAATAGGTCTCAAAAAGCACAATATTCCTCTTTTACACCTAGTTGAGCTGGGGGTAATATATCTCAATGTATCGACAGCCTCCGACAATGTATTAACGGTTAGCGCTTTCAATGGAAACCTGGTATAATTTATCGATTAACGGCTTCTATTACTTTCTATGGGACGCGAAAATCTTTTCGGCAGCCGAAGTCCGGCAGCCGATATTGAGGTATAACGCGCCATTGGAAACAGTCGTTAAACGCTATTGCTTTCGACAGCATATTTAACGGTTTGCGAGTGCACGCAAACTGAATTACGACTCAATGGAAGCGAGGCCATAGTTTTTTTTACAGATTGGGTTCCCTCTGAAGTATTTATTTCTGTTTACTAGGTAAAACAATGGGCTAGATTCAAAGACGCCCATCATTTTCCATAAGGACTTGCTTCACCTATATTTTCCACAGTTTCCTTAGAGGGCATTCCTGCCTTAAAGGGATAGTAAAGTCATAATTAGACATTTGTGATTTAGACAGAGCATACAATTTTAAAGAACTTTCCAATTTACTTCTATTATTTCATTTGCTTTCTTCTGTTGTTATGCTTTGCTGAAAGGTTTATTTAGGTAAGCTCGGGAACAGCAAAGAACCTAGGTTCTAGCTGCTGATTGGTGACTGCATATATATACCGATTGTCATTCCTATGTGTTCAGTTATAAACCAGTAGTGCATTCCTGCTCCTTCAACAGATGATACCAAGAGAATGAAGCATATTTGATAATAAAAGTAAACTGTAAAGTTGTTTAAAATTGTATGTTCTACCTAAATCAGGAAAGACAAATTTGGGGTTTCATGACCCTTTAAAAATCTATAGTTAGAGTAAGATGGACAATACATGATATCCATCACAACAAATACAACTGGCTGGAAAACCAGGGACCATAAAATAAAAACCCAATAATTACAACTGCAATACTTTGGAAACACACTTGTGAAATGGTAAATGTTTATAATTGGAAAATATCTGTTCTGTTCGAAGAAGTGGTGTTGCTGGATGTAGCATAAGGCTTCTCAGCAATCTCGCGGACATGAACTGTGGGCTGCCTGTGTAGAGGATTTTTCACCTATACTTAGACCCAACATGTAGAATTCATAAAGACTTCATTTCTCCTGTGAATTACTTTCGTTCAAGATTGTATATTGCTATTGAATCTCATTTATTTTTTAATTTTGTTTTTCTTTAACTGTTTTCCTGTTTTATGTCAGTGTGGGCTGTTCTATAGAGGGGAGTTTTTCATTCCGATTTGCTCTGTGACACGTTGAAGGTGTTTTTGTGATGCCTGTATCCTTCACAGTGGAGCTGGTTCTGTGTGCCGAGAGGTTAATGTACTATTCTTGGACATAAAGCTAAATAGCTGTCACCCAATTGACACAATGGGGTATATTTAACAAATGCCGGGTGGACATGATTCGCTGCAGCGAATCATGTCTGCCCGGCATCGCTAAATGCAGACAGCATACGCTGTAGGCATTTAACATTGCACAAGCATTTCTTGTAAAATGCTTGTGCAATGCCGCCCTCTGCACATTCTCGACCAATATAGTCTATGTCACAGTTACTAAGTTAGATGTGTTGTACAAGCTGTATATTTTTATACTCTGCAATAAAATAGCGTTGTACCTTCTATGCTGTGTCCTGCATCTCATGACATGGTGTCAGAAGTACTTGCCTGTGCTTATGTTTCCTGATTAATGAAGATGTCGAAGTTTACCCCACCTGAGCCTTTTGACTTCTCTCAGCCTGCAGCTTAGCCCACATGGCGTCAGCGGTTTCAGCGCTTCAGGATTGCTTCCAAGCTGGACAAGAAGAGTGGTGAAGTACAAGTTAATTCTCTTTTATACTCTATGGGGAAAGATGTGGAGCCAGTGTATAATGCCTTTACATTCCAAGAAGGGGAAGAATTTGACTTTGAAATTGTCATGAACAAACTCAGTGTTTACTTTGTGCCCAAAAGAAATAGGATTCATGAGAGGGCCTATTTTCACAAACATGCTCAGCGTGTGGGAGAATCTGTGGAGTCATTTGTGCGCAGCCTGTATGAACTAGCTGAATTCTGTGAGTTTGGTGTTGATAAAGAAGAGCAAATCAGAGACAGAATAGTTATAGGAATTGTAGATGCTGAGATCTCACTGAAGCTACAGTTGGAGGCTGAATTAACATTAGATGGCGCTATTAGGATAGCCCGCCAGGGTGAACTGGTGAAAAATCAAAGTACTGATCTGAGGTCTGAGAGCATTGTGGATGAAGTGCAGCAGTTCCGGAGAGCTGCAGATGAAAGGCACAGTGTGAGCGGTAGACTAAGGGCAACAGATAGGCCCAGAAGCGGTTGGGTGCAGCAGGCTCGCTGCACGCGGTATAACCGTACCCATGATCCGAATGTCATATGCCCTGCTAAAGATAGAAGATGTAGGAAGTGTAACCGAATGGGCCATTTTGAAGTGGTGTGTAAAACTGAATCCATTAAGGAGATGCAGGTGAATAGTGAACAGGAGACTCAAGAAGTGTCCTTTGTAGGGTTTGTTGTTGAACGGTCTGGTTCAGATGAAGATTGGCGGGTTATCCTTACTGTAATGGGAGCCAAAGTTGCCTTCAAGATTGACACATGAGCAGACATCACTGTTATGTCCCTTGCAGCATTCATAAAACTGCCTCGACAGCCTCAGCTGGCGAAAGTTACAATGAAAGTTCATAGTCCTGATGGCCGCAGGGAAATTCCTTGCCAGCTGTGAGTACAAGCAGAGGAAATTCACCATGTGGGTACATGTAATTAGAGGTCAGTGTGTTAACAACCTTTTGAGCAGAAAAACAGCCTGTGGTTTGGGCCTTGTCGTCAGAGTGAATAAGATTACGGAAGACATGTTTAGTGATTTGGGTCTACTTGGGTCTACTGAATTTCAACCCATTTCAACATTGCAATGTTCCGACATTGCAAGCCACGTGTCAAAATTTGCCTTTTGCCGGGAACGCCGGCCTACTCAGAGAAGGGAGTCCTTGATTTATACCCCACTGCCGTAGCAGAAGATAGATTTGTCGGAACTGCATGGGAAGAAGTACCTAGTCATGATTGACTACTATTCCAGGTATTTGGAGATTGCACCCTTGAATGAGATCACCAGTCAAACCGTTATCACTCGTCTCAAGCGCTTATTTGCCCGGCGGGGCATACCATTGGAGTTAGTGAGTGATAACGGAATGCAGCTTGCCTCTATGGAGTTCAGTTTTTTCAGCAGTGAATATGATTTCGGCCATTCTACGTTAAGTCCACATTACCTGCAGGTCAATGAAATGGCTGAAAGGGCAGTTCAAACAACTAAGTTAATTTTGAAGCAATCTGAGACGTTACCTAGCTCTCTTGGCCTATAGGGCGACTCCCATCCAAGCCACAGGCTTTAGCCCTGCACAGTTGATGCTAGGACGACAGATCCGCACTACACTACCCTCAGTGGGTGTTTTCCAGCCTGCCTGCATTGTTTCTCGGGACAAGGTCCTTAGGAGGGATGAATAGGCAAAAAGGGGCTACCGATTCTTCTACAACAGAAAACACTCTGTGAGACCCTTGCAGGAACTGAATGTGGGCCAAAATGTCAGAGTTAAGATGGATGATGAGAAGGGATGGAAGACACCGGCTACAGTAATAGGATGCTCTCCAGAACCAAGGTCTTATGTAGTCCTTACTGAAAGAGGGGCAGTCACATGTCAAAATAGAAGACATCTTCAGCCAGTACCTGAGAGTTTGGGACTGAATGCCTCAGAGCCACAGCCGGTGGGATCCCCTGTTTTAAGAGGGGTAACTTCCCCTCAGCCAGACCACAGCGGGGATACTTCTTTGCTTCCAGCAGACTCTCAATCACCTTCTTCTGTATCAGAGAACAGTTCATGTAAAATGACGTAAAGTGGAAGAGTTGTGAAACTTCCAGCCCGATCAGGGCCATCTTTAATATTGACTGGACCCTGGGCGAAAATTTTCTTGCCCCCCCCATGCAATTTCGCTCTCCACCCTAACATCCCAAAAAACAACTAAATCAATTTTTTTTTACTGTGGATTCATTTAATATTCTTTTGAATGTGATTCTGGTGTGAGGTTAGTTGGTTAAAGAGATTTAGGGCAGCCAACAGGAGCAAAGCAAGGTAAAGACGGAGGAGGAAGCATGGAGGTGCAGTATAAGTTTACTGACTGGAACAGCAGAACTAAAGCTGTAAAATCTGAGACAGAGAAAAAACTAAAACTATAAAAATAAACCTTACATTAATGTGTGAAGTATCAGCATGACACTATACATCAGCCACAGCAGCACATGTCACTTCTTTGCTAGGAACAAGTTCCCTCTCACCTTGCACTAGACAATGCTGCATGGGGAGGGGTGTGTGTGCGCTCACTTATTCTTCCCACTGACACCTTTCTACAAAGCACTGTTCCCCTAACAAACTTCAGTTAGTTGATCTTAGGGCCACAGCAGAAAGAGCAGGGCTAAGGGGACCAGCAGACTGGATGCTGTCTGTGCAAGGCTGCATGGATACAGTGTGAGATGAGTCACACAGCCTCAAGACTGAATAGAGCAGTGTATGCAGCTGCACAGATGCTCAAATCCTCACGTGCTTGCCGCTCCAGCTTTCTGCTGCATGCGCCTACAGTCAGCCCTACCCAGAAACAATCCCTACCACCAGAGCAGTTACCTGGTAACAGTGGTAACCCCAGTAGGACCTTCTATGATGCAGTGGGAATGGCTGGATGCTGAGTTAGGGCTTTGAATTCAGTGCTGCACAGTGCACATCTAAAACAGCACATGGCAATAGCTTGGCATATCACATGACACCGGCACGGTCTGGGACAGTTTAAGTCAGGATTGTATTTTTTGTTGTTCATATATATTCTCTTATAACTTGTTTTTTGTTGTACACTATACAGAACTATTTTTGGATGCTTCTTATATACCTTGTTATTTGTTGTACTAAAAAAAAAAGTATGCTTTGTCCTTTGAAAAAGGGGAAGATGTGATGAGAGTGGGAGTGTGACGTAACTGGATGGGGGCGTGGCTTATAGCCGTTATAGTCTATGTCGTAGTTACTAAGTTAGATGTGTTGTACAAGCTGTATATTTATATGCTCTGCAATAAAATAGTGTTGTACCTTCTATGCTGTGTCCTGCATCTCATGACAACATGTATTTCAAATACATTTCTATTCAAAGATGTAATTCATTCATGTGCATTACAATTTTGACCGGAATATCCCTTTAAACTCTTGCAGTGCAAGCTTATTCATGTGAATCTGCAACAGGAACAACCATTGCTTCCTAATTTCTCTTCCACCACATAGGTGAAGAACATAACCTGGACTGATCCCTCCAGGAGGGTTGACTAGCACGGCTCATAGTTGATTGCACACGAGTAGGGTTTGGGCTGCACAAGTAAAATCTTATACAATAATAACTGCACAAAAGGGGGCGGAGAGGTAGGACAATACTATTAAATCATAGCATAAAACTCCACTATAACTTTTTTTCAAAAAAGATTGTTGTGATAACAACAATTATGATTAGCGGATGTGCAGGGTCCAGATAAAAATGTATATTTGCTACCTTAAAATTAGGTTTATATATATCAAAAATATAATTTTGATACCCTAGTAATTAAGGCTGTATTTTTTTATTGTCTAATAAGATATTTTAACAACAATTTCCATACTGCGTACATTTATATAGTTTTAATGATGCCCCTTTAAGAAGATCTGTTAAAATTACATTGTTTTAGCCTTTAATATCATCGTTATTTGTATAGCTTTTATATACATTTTCAGCAAATGATCCTAGCACTAATTACCACATTATTTAGTAATCACCAGTGGTTGATTAGTTTCATTGCTTTGTTTACAACATTGGCAGAAGGCATCAGTGGTCAAGTGCAAATTAATATCTCAGCTAACAGCAAACAGCACACAAAACAAAATAAAATTGCAAATATTTTTACAAGGCAAACATAAGGCAAATAGGTGCTAAAATTATTTATAGTTGGTTAATTACTAATATTTTGTTTTTTGTTGTTGAACACTACAAAGCATCAGCAAAGCATGTATACATATATATTTTTTTCTTTTGAGCTTTGCATCAATGTTATTGTATCTATTATCATTTTGAGAAATCAGTTTGATGGGATACAGCACTTCAAAGTGAAACAGTGCACGGTGTAAAGGGTAAGCTGCATACACACCTATGTCAATATAGTAAACAGGTTGACACCAGCACTGCAATAAACTTGCAATAAACTAAGTTTATTGCAGTGCTGGTATCAACCTGTTTACTATATTATCATTTTGAGGGTAGAGGTGATTGGAAGGTACTTTGTTTTCTATCTCTATTAGATTAAGGAAGGGGTCTTCAAACTATTTCCCCAAAACCCAGTGCAATGATACCACATACCTTCGTGACCCTATTTTTATGCTTGGTCTGAGAATTCCTGAAGTAATATACAACAAAATAGCTGTAATGTTTGGCTAGTGACTACAATGTGTGTGTACTTTATTCCTGAGTGTAGTCAAACTTGAAAGTGTTGTAAAAGCTAATAAAACACACTCTCATACAACATACAACACACACTCTCACACAACACACACACTCATACACCTCATACAACACACACACAACACATACTTTCATTCAAAACACATACTCCAAACAAAAAGTTCTCCTTAAAATCCTCAATTTTATTGTTGTATAACAGGAACAGGCATTGTCTGTTCCTGTTATACACAATAAAATTGAGGATTTCAATGAAAACTTTTTTGTTTGGTGTATTACAATTGATATTTACAAGCAGGCAGTAGCTTGTATTTGTTCTCCCTCCTCTTGGGTTCCAGTGCTGGATACAACTTGTGGATTTCAATTCAAAACACATACCACACACACTCTCATACAACACACACACCACATACACTCTCATAAAACACACACACACTTTCATTCAACACACACACCATGCACACTCTCATTCAACACACACACCACACACACTCTCATAAAACACACACACATCACACACTCTCATACAACACACACCACAAACCACGCATTCTCATACAACACACACACCACATACACTACAACACACACACCCATATAACACACACACTTACCACAGACTTCTATACAGCACACACCCACCACACACACTCTAATATAATCCACACACAAGTCGCGACCCAGTAAACATGGTGTTGAGATTAAAAAAAATAATAAATTGAATCCATTCGCCACTTTCTTTGATTTCTACTCAGCAAATGAATAATTACCATTGAACTACATTCTATCTGAAAAGATTAAAAACATTTCTTTCTGCAAAATATTATTTTAAATTCTAGTGTTATTTTTGTAGTTAAATTCTGTAATAAGCTGCACTGGAAATGAACCCAGTGGTGATTAACATAACTCTCTACCACCTCTGCTAGACCTCTTTGTATGTACCACTACATTTTCTGTAACATAGTATGATAAGGCTAGTATATATGTATATGTTACGGGTAAAGTCAGAAATCCGGGTTATCCTAGGATTATCTGTTTAAACCTGACATTACCCAAGTGGCTGTGGGTAAAGCCTGATGTGCTGTAATTCCCCCATTTACACTATTTCTTTTGCCTCTGCCTGGGGGGTTCAACAAAGGCACCCCGCCGATCCTCTGTCATCCACCCCAAGTGAACATTGGGGAATGAGGTTTACAAGGGGGGCTTCGCTCCCCTTAAACCCCACAGGTGAAAGCAAAAAAGATTGTGAGGATGTGTGAATTACAGTGCATCATATATATGTTGGATGCAGTGACTCGATGCACTCTGAGGAGATTTATCATGTTACATCAGGCTTTACCCACAGTCGCTTGGGTAATGTTTACCCGGGTAATCCTAGGATTACCCAATTTCTTACTTTACCCCCAACATATACTATATAAGTATATATGATAGTGCTCAATAGCTAATCTATACAAATAAACATACACCATACCAAAGAAATTATCATAATTAAAGAAATGTATTACAAATGATTAATGTTGACAGGCACTTTACCCCCTACAGAGAAAATTATTTTGGGTTACACCAACCCCAAAGGTACCACTACTTCAAAGTACATATGATAATATAAGTAAATAAAAAAAAGTATTGAATAATTGCATGCTCTAGCTGAACTATGATATTTTAATTTATGTCTCTTTAATTTTGTTGTGCTTGTGAAAATATAGCCATTCCTTTTAAGAATGTTAATGACTATCTTTGGACATTTTTGTACTCTATTATCCACACATAAATAAGATATATTGTACAAAACAAGATGGTTTTTCTGTACAAGACACGTTCACCCTGGGTGATTGACAGCCGCCATTGGCGGCATTGCAGAAGCAGACGCTTGTGCAATGTTAAATGCTTTCTGCAATCCCGGGCAGACAAGTTTGCAGAAGAAAACTACGGGCTTTGTTAAATTGACCCAAATATATCAATTTGTACTTTTCAACTTAACCCTTAACATATTTAACCTGTATAATGTCCTCCGTGATATTCTAAAAAGAAGAGAAAGAGATAAATGATGGATGGAAAAGACAACTGATAGCAAATCGCGTGTCCTTCATTAATAATGCAGTAGTTAGACAACTGGCTGGACAACAAATATACTATTAAATTGTGAGCTTTAGCCATCTGACATTGAAAGATGGGCGAGTAGTTATTAGCTTAAATAAATGTTCAAGTGAATGCCCTTGTTATGTAGTTTTAATATGTTAAAGGGATAGCCCAACCCTTTAAAGCAGTCATGCTAAAAAAAAAAATAAAGAAGGTTTTTAGAAGTTGTGTATTGCTGCTATACAAAACTTTGGCATTGTTTGCTGTTTACGAGATACAGTGAAGCTTGTATGTTTTTTCAAATGTGTATGTGAAGCAATTATTAGTTTATTATCAGTTCATACTCAACATCTAAGCCATTTCAGCTGTGGATTGTGTAGAGTGAAAATACATCTGGTAAGAGGACTGTTTTGCAGCTGCACTGGGTTTGAGCAATTATATGTTATAAAGTTATTTATTGATTAGTTTAGATATTTTATATGGTAAATGAAAAAAACTATTTTAACTCTTGGCTGCCTGAGAGACATGGGATTAAGGGCAACAAAATGATTATCTTTAATCACTCAATTGCTATCAGTTTTCAGACAGTAAACTAAGTGTCTAAGGGATGTTTTTATTGGAAAGATCTTTTTATATATATATATTATCTGTTTTTTTCTTGCAGTTATTTTACTGGATTCTAAAGAGTCTCAAGCAGAGTTAGGCTGGACCTCACACCCATCCAACGGAGTAAGTGCTTATGTTTAATTTTACTTATGTGGGGCTGTAGCTTAAATTCTTTAAGAATGGAGGGGCTGCATTAATGAATGTTTCATGTAGGGCTGATGTTGAGTTTTACTTTCCACTAGAGATCTGCATTCATTTCGTTATAAATGCAAATTCATAACAAAAAAACGGATATTCATTTTAACAAAACGAATATCCGAATTAATGCACCAACGAAATCTAAAGACAATGAAAAAATACTGACGAAATTTGTCACTATTCATTTGTTTTCTTTAAATTACCGTTAAGAGGTTAAATACTTGTCTTTAGCGCGCTGGAGAGTCGCACTAACTTGCTCCTCTTCTTCACAAAGCCCCTGCTGTGTTAATAGGAAGCTTAGTGTGGCTGCTCCCAGAACCTGCACTAAAGAAGAATGTCCTTTAGTGTAAGCCCTGGGAACTGATGTGCTAAGTCTTCTATTAGCACGTCTGAGGCTCTGTGATGGGTTAGCACAGCTCTCCAACACTCTAAAGGTAAGTATAAGCTACAGGTAACCTTCAGCTGTAGCTTAGGAACATTTACATTTGCTTAACAAAAACAAATGTGAATTCTTTACAAATATTCAGTATTTGTTTAGTTTAAAATGAAAAAATTATGAATCCAACAAATATTTGGGGAAATTAATTTTCTTGAATATTTGTTACAATAGATTCAGATAAACCAAAAGGCCTATAATATGCAATATTCATGGAAAATAACAAATCATCTGTATGTTACAACTCATCACAAACAGGTTTGAGACATTTCAATGCAGTAATAAAGCATTTTATTATTACACTACTGTCCCTTGATAGGTATGTTTAACATGTGCAAAGGGCTTATACACAAATGTATCCTCACCTGCCATCCTCAGCAGGATTCCTCCAGTGCGGCTTGGTTATATGTGTGTGCTGATTCTGAGCAACAGGACGCACAGTCACTCCCGAGAGGGACTTTAATAAAGTGTTTGCAGAAGTTAAATATATACCTGTTAAATATACAACTGATAAAGGGGTGTGACCAAGAAACGCGTTGTGAGTTTGCAGGTATTGTCTGGCCAGACAAGTGAGTTGCGGCTTGCTTTTATCTACTTTGACTTTTACTATTATAGTTTTGTTTTTGTTTTTTTCTAGTCTTTTCTAGTTAGCAATTGGTATTCCACCATGTCCAATATTTTATAATCCATGGGACCACTAGGATTTTAACTTTAACCAAATCCTGTTTGGAATTTTATACTTTGTCCTGTTAAATTCAGTTGCTTGATTGTTAACACACTAAAATTGTTTGGTGCGGAATAAGCTTCAGTCTGTTTTGACTGCAACTACTGATACTATTTCAAAATAGTTTCTTGCAAATTCTTGTGAATATTATTATTTATTAGTGTGTATAGAATTGTTGCAATAAAATTAAACAATTTCTTATACACAATTTTTGTTGCACTTATTTTTTGAACACTCACAATTAGCGCTGTTAGTGTGTTTTTATATCCTATCTGTTTTTGTATAACAGCAGCTTACCATGATATTTTATTTAATTCATATATAAAGATTATACACAAATATACATTTTTTAGTGGCACTCTCAATTTTTTTCCCCCTAAATATATACTTAACAAGGGACATTCATACAATAATAAAATGATTTAACAAATTATATCATTTAATTATTGTATTAACATGTGTGCCAAGTGTATCTATTAATAACGAATCTATATACAACCTATTTCAGATAGTCATACACATTCACCATCTTTACACCAAACCCCTCATTATTTTTACCTGGCGTATTCACAAAGTAAACTGAGGATAGACAGACATGGAGTGAAACCTCTGAATTACTTTCAAACAGTTTTATCCCTTAAAGGGATAGGAAAGTCAAAATTAAACTTTCATGATTCAGTCATTTTAAGACTTTTATATTCGCTTCTATTTTTAATACTTTATTGTCTTGGTATCCTTTGTTGAAAAATAATATGTACATATCCTACACTAGTGGAATCAAGCTGGTGATTGGTGGTTACACACATGTGTATCTGCCATTGGCAGACTAAATATCTTTAGATAGTTCCCGGTAATGCACTGTTTCTCCTTCAGCAAAAGATACCAACAAAATAAAACACATTTTATAATATAAGTAAATAAATTAAAGTTGTTTAAAATTGCATGTTTTATCTGAATCATGAAAGAAAAAAAATGATGTTTCATCTCCCTTTAAACCATAAATTCCCTACATTAAAAGCCCTACATATTTGTATATAATATGTAAAAATATACCCTGAACTCAAGTTTGCTGGCACCTTCCTCATGTCTCTCTCTATTTTGCAATATGTTGGAATATATATGGCTATGGAATGTATAATATCTAAGGGTTAATATACTAATGTGTTAGAGCATGTTATTATTGCACTATAACTATGTTTTTAACCCCAGCCAAGAGGTTAAATACATAGTTGAAGTCAGCCCATGAGCAGCAATGCACTACTGGGACCTAGCTGACCGCATCTGGAAAACCAGTTGCAAGAGGCATTTGTGTGTAGCCACCAATCACCAGCTAGCTCTCAGTAGTACATTGTTGCTCCTGAGCCTATCTAGGTATGTTTTTTTAACAAATGGGATTCCAAGTGAACAAAGTCAATTTGAAAATAGAAATACATTGAAATACAATTACATGCTCTATTTGAAATTTTAAAATGTAATATAAAATTATAACCCTAATTTACTCAATACATTTTTATTATAAGTATTACTCTTAGTAAGGCAAGCATTTCCTTATATTTTAATTATAGGATTAAGACATTATTTTTTGGAGTGGAAGTCTTATAGCATAGGGAAATGATATGCAGATTCCAATTACAATTCAGCATTTTTACAGCAAAACAAGTAAAACTGCCTGGATAAATTCGTATCTGAAGTTGTACCTGTCACCTTTAACCTGGCTGAACTTGATTTATTCTCCCATGCGTTCTTGTGATAAGCCACTTTCATAGTCTAGGAATGAAGAAGGTTATACATAAAGTTCCAATGGAAATATTCTCAAGAGAAGGGGATTTTACAGGAAGCTAGATAGGGACAGAATTTGCAGAAATAAAATACCTGTTCAGTATAACTTTATTGAAAAGCCATTGGACTAACATAATAAGCTCTTGTATAAACTGACTTTTATTAATAACATTATTTAACTGGCTTTTTCTCAGTGGCAATCATCAGAATAATGGGATCTGGGACTTTGGTGATTTGGCACTCCATTTGAAATATATTTATAATTTGTATGCCCACTAAATATACTTAGGGCCTGAGGATAAAAACATTTGCTAGTATGGAGAGAAATTCAGAGGCGTAACTAGAAACCACAGGTTCCTGGTGCAAGAATCTAAGAAGGGCCCACCCCCACCCCCCAAAAAAAGTGAATTTCATTACATGTATGTAAAAGGAGATACCCTGTGCCTACAGTCTGTGAGATGGTCTGACCCCCTATTACTGTATATAGTGACACTGTTTAACCCACCAGTACTCTATATATAGTGAGTCAGTGACACAGTCTGTAATCTGTTGGTGAGATGGCTGGCCTGACCCTACCCGCACCAGTACTTTATAAAGTGACCACAGTAGTCTGTAACATGGTCCAACCCCCCCCGTACTGTATATAGTGGTACTGTATAGACTGACACTGTTTACCCCCTATGCTGTAGTAACAAGGTCTGTAATTTGCTGGTTCCACAAACATACACACACACATACATGCATAAATACACACACAGTCACATACATACATACAAACATACACACACACACACATACATGCATAAATACACACACAGTCACATACATACACACACAATACATACATACACACACATAAACACCAATGGGTAAAACAGAAACACTAACCCCTGTAGTCAGAGACACTAGTGAAGCATCATGTCACACTCACATGATATCAGTGCAGGCTGTGGCAGGTCAACGTTTTTTATTGTAATTTTTTTTTTTTTTTTTTTTAAAGCAGGGTCGCAATTGCGACCTCTGCACCCCCTGTAGTTTCGTCCCTGGAGAAATCACTCAAAATTGTTGGGGCTTTTTTAGCAGTATATTGTACTGTATGTTCCTCTCTTTCATGTGCAGAACCCCACATAGATAGATAAACACTAGCTAACATTTCCCTTGCTAAAATTATTTGAGATACAGTACTGACTAGAAGTTTAGATTTTCTCACAACAGTGGATAGCTTTAGATCATCAGAGCCTTAGAACTGAATACATTTGAATCAGCCAATAAAATTTAATTTTAATTTTATTTAACTTTGAAATTCAAGGACAATATGAATGGAAGAATCACTACCATTTGGTAGGCAAAATCAACCAACCCCTTCTCTTTGTGTATGGATAGTTATGCAATGATTAGAAATGTGTTACAGATAAGCAATAGGTATATATAAAAGGTAACAAAATGTTATCATTTTTAGAATGGGCATTCATTTCCAAAAGAGTGGTTGATTTATGAAATAGACTTAAAATAGCTGTATTAGGAACCACTACTGTAAGGGAATTCAGGATTGCATGGGGTATGCCAAAGGAATTAAATAAGCTTACATGACAAAACATGATGATTCATATCTGCCATCAAAATCTATGCTAATTTAATTTATGTGTGTTAGATTTCCCTATTTATATATTACGTGGCGCTGATAAACAAACTAACCACATTCCAAGTGAGAAAACAGTATTTCAATAGAAATGTCACTCAACCAGACATTTTTATTTTTGTACGCAGCTAAATAGTACAATTAAAAGAGTAATGTTAGAGTTCATGTTTGTAATTGGTTTGCTGTTTATGAAGCACAAACAAATTATCAAAAATTCAGTAGAATGTGCATGCAAGTCAGTCTTGTTTTATGTTGTTGGATGTGACACTGTTTATTTTATTTATTTTTTGTCTTCGTTTTATATTTTAGTGGGAGGAAATAAGTGGCGTTGATGAAAACTATAAGCCCATTCGTACCTACCAGGTCTGCAATGTGATGGAGCCAAACCAGAATAACTGGCTACAGACGGGTTGGATCTTGAGAAGGAGTGGTCAAAGGATCTTTATTGAGCTCAAATTCACGTTGAGGGATTGTAACAGTATTCCTGGAGTTGTAGGGACATGCAAGGAAACCTTTAACCTCTACTATATTGAGTCTGATTTTGACCTGGGGAGAAATATTAAGGAGAGCAAATATGTGAAAATTGATACCATAGCAGCTGATGAGAGTTTCACCCAGGGAGATTTGGGAGAACGCAAAATGAAACTTAATACAGAAGTAAGGGAGATTGGGCACCTTAACCGGAGAGGCTTCCACCTAGGATTTCAAGATGTTGGGGCTTGCGTTGCCTTAGTGTCTGTGCGTGTGTATTATAAAAAGTGCCTCTCTACAGTGCAGAACCTGGCAGTATTCCCAGACACAGTGGCAGAGGCAGCATTTTCAACTCTGGTGGAAGTTAGGGGGACCTGTGTTAATAACTCTGAAGTAGATCTGGATAATCCACCCAGGATGCATTGCAGTGCAGAGGGGGAATGGCTCGTCCCTATTGGAAAATGTACTTGTAGTGCTGGATTTGAAGAAAAGGATGGTAGCTGCACAGGTAAAACTCACTTTATGGCTTCTACCGATGTGTTGAAATAATATCTGTGGTGTATTGGTAAAAATAATTCAAATCAGTGTGATATTTTAGTAGGACATTTTTTTTAGGTTTCCTTACTATTTTGTTCTATTGATCTATTAACATCTGTAAATGATGTATGTAACCTAGAATCTGTCTATGTATTTTACTTTGCAAGCTACCATTAAATATACAGAGACAGTGAAGTGTGACTTCTTATATTGTGCATGTAAATATCCATGTTTAAAATAATTACAAAACTTTTTTTTTTCAATAAATCGTACAAATCATAATTGTGATGTTGCTGCAGCACAAGCATGTCCAACCAAGCAAAGCCCCTCGTGCCTCAATTTAATTATGTGGACTGGCTGACTCTGAGAGCAATTCAAAATGTGCTGCTGCCCAGTTTCTGATTGGCTGGACCAAGTGAAGCATTTTTATACTAAGAAGACTGTAAATAAAAGCTGGGTGATTGCCCATTGGGCTGGTCCCTTTTCTCAACATAAAACAGTTTTTGTAGGCTAGGATTGGCTTGTTAGTTGGCTATTGGCTTATATAAAATAATTGTTCTCCAGGCTATAAAACTCCAGTCCTAGTTTACTTTTCTGTATTGATTTACGATGGACTTGCCTATGCTGCAATATGGATCAAAGATTTGTAGATTTTAAATTATATTAAATGACAGTCTTATTGTTCAAAACATGCATGCAAAATAAATAATATTGAAAGTTTCTTGTTCCATTTTACAGAGTGTACAAAATAGCTATGTAATGAAAAATAACAAATTTACAAGTACACTGAACCAGTACTTAGCAATTTTGTTACAGCTGTCGAAAGATTCAACCTTTGTATGTTGATTGTAAGTTGTAGGAAAAGCAGGATTACTAAAAAGTTAAACTGACTCTGGTAACACCTTGACTTGATGAGTTTTATATCTATTCATCTTGTGGCTGACAAAGAGCTAGTATGTCAGATAAAATCCTATAAATAGAAATATTTTACAAATGTAATGTGTTTCATATATATATATATATATATATATATATATATAGATATATATATAGATATAGATATATATAGATATATATATGTGTGTGTGTGTGTGTGTGTGTGTGTATGTGTGTATTATATACATATTATATATATATATATATATATATATACATATATATATATATACATATTTTATATATATATATATATATATATATATATATATATATATGTATAAAATATAACCTGCAACTTATTCTATGGTCCCCAAAACATTTTAAGCCTGTGACTGAAATTTACTATCTTAGCATGTTTATTATATGTCTTGCATTTAAGGATGCTATGGTTATTAATACTATAGGATAGTTGTTACCATTGGGAGATATTCAATGTACATTTAACTAATATCTGTGTGATGCATTGATTTTTCTTTAGAAGTGAGATCATTGCCAATAAACATTTCGTAACAATAGATCCCAGGGTCAACGTTTGTGATGTATAGTTGTACTTGAAGCAAGAAATACCGATAAGTGGGTTTGTAATATATATTTTAAAAAAACTGTTTTGTCCAATTCCATTTTAAAAGTTAATATTGATTTTTTTTAAGCTATTGTTTTTTGTTTTTTTTTTTTAAACTATCCAATCTGTTAATTAAAGAGCTTGTTGGCATATTGACTTTTAAACATCTCAGACCATTCTACCTCAGTTATGTTTACACTAGTTGAGAGCTGTCTGGTGTAGCAATCTATTTTACAATGAATTGCTGGGTTTTTAAAAGGGACACTAAACCCTAAAAAAAAAGTATACACATAATGGTGTATTCAAAGTAAAGATTAACCTGAGAATAATATGTAGCCATTTTTTTATTTTTTTTTTCATTTCTATTTGTTGTATAACTATGTAAGAAATAAGTGTAAAGCTTTAGTTTAATTTTAGCAGTGGTCACCACCATGTTGTAATTAAGATATTCTAAGTTAAAAAGATGTGTTGTTATCTGATCTGTTCTGCTGATGCCCCTAATGAAGATGGTTATAAATAATCTGAAAACTAATTAGAGGGTTTAGTGTTCTGTTAAGCTACGGGGTGAATTTCTGTGAAACCTTATTTGTAAATTCTGTTGTTGCATACTTAAAGGGACATTGTGCTCATAAATGTTTTATCATGCATATGAAAAGGCACCATTTCACCCTAATAAAATATTTTTTTGCATGAAAAGGAACAAACTGTTGAGCTGTTTAAAATGTAAATTTAACCTAGCAAGACAATGAATACTGCTTTACTAAGGCTCACAAGCTGGTTGGGTATATCACCCACAGGTCTATAAATGGAGAGGGAAACAAACTTGCTAACAAAAAAAATGTGCTATTCAGTATAGATATTTTCATTAAAAAAAACTTCAATACATTTTGAAATTTATTTATTTTTAGCTTAAAATAGAAATAAATAAATAAATAAACACGGGTACAATATCCCTTTAACGTATATTCATGTTACCATACAATAGGATTTACACTGAAGTATTATCTTATTATTGTTAATTGAACCAGTAAGTCAAAAACTTAAATTAACTCATGTTCTTCCATTTTGTATTAACTACAGTTGTAATTTTTTCTTATTTGAAAATAAATGTTATTTTTTCCCACTAAAAGCCAGTTGAACGTCTATTATTTTTGGCTGACTAAAAGGGTAAGGGTGTGATCTGTATGCTAAGTGTAAAAATAAGCTACTTATCATTGGTTTTAGAGGGATGGATGACATTTGATTAAAGGGACATTGTACACTGTTTTTTCTCATAAAGTTTAAAGTGCAGCAGTTAAACATCTAGGGCCTGATTACAAGTGAAGTGGTATTTAAGGCTCGCACGCTAACTTCGCTAGAAGTAAGCTTTTTGCACAAGTCGGGTAGCGCTTGTATTACAAGTTGAAAGTAAAAACATTTTGCTCATGCGCTAACCCAATGCACGCAAAAAGTTTAACTTTGAATATTCCGATCGCGTTAAGGTATTCCCCTATAGAAGTCAATGGAGTAAAAAAAAGTGGAAAACAACTATGAAAATATGAATATTTCACATTCCAATGTTCTTCACATAGCAGAATATGTTCTATTTATTCATAAATACATATTTCTACATATTCTTATATGATGCTATTTTGTTACACTATATATCTATACCTATATAGAAGGCTTTCCACAATATTCAGAAGTGTGTCTGTGGAGCATTTCTAAGGGTGAGCAATGTTGGACAAGAAGGTCTGGCACGCAATCAATATTCCAATTCTTCCCAAAGATGTTTAGCTGGGTTGAGATCCGGGTTCTGTGCAGACCACTCAAGTTCCTCCTAAACAAACTGATCAAACTTTGTCTTCAGGGATTTTACACAGGGGTATTGCCCTGCTGGAACAGGGACAGACCTTTCCCTTTTTGCGTCACAAAGTTTGAAGCACATACCTTTTGCCATATAGGGTATCAGAAAGTGTGTAAACAGGCTTTTTAAGGTAATGGGGCCATATTATCAAGCTCCTTGATGTCCCTGTTTCCGCGTGAGCCTTCAGGCTCGCCGGAAACAGCAGTTATGAAACAGCAGTCTTAAAACCGCTGCTCCATAACTGGTCCGCCTGCTGCGGTCATCAGGTTGCGGTCATCAATTCCCCTGATCCTATACGGTCAGGCTGATTGACACCCCCTGCTAGCGGCCAATTAGCTGCAAATCTGCAGGGGGGGCATTGCACAAGCATTTCAGAAGAACTGCTTGGGCAATGATAAATGCCGACAGCATATGCTGTCGGCATTTATTGATGTCTTTCAGATATGATCTGCTGAGAGGATCATGACAAACAGACCGATGTAAATCGGCTCCAAAGTCTTATCAAAGAGCATTTCCATAAAACCCAAAAATAGCATCTAATTGTTTGCAAATTATTAATGGATTATATTTTAGTTTTATATACATCACTAACGCCTTCATCATAAATACTGTAAAAAACAAAACAAAAACGGATGAACTGCATATGCCAGAAACATTGTTTGCAAGAGAGCATTTTTCAGTTATAGTACAGATTTGGGTATAATAGAGATGCCCAGTGGTCTACTAAAAATACTTGATTGAACAATCAAGCAGAATGTTTTCCATGTTTCCCCATTTTAAAGAGATATTAACTACTAAATACATTTTAAAAGTATTGTATTGAGGTTAAACCAGTCCCCCTCTAGTCATGGGTGCCACAATGTTGATATCTAGCTGTCACTGCATTCTAATGCTTCAGATACTCTCAGTGTAACCTAGGTACCAAAATGGCTCAATCCACAAATAGAGGGAGGGGTGTATTTAATGTTTAATGTCCCTTTAAAACCTTTGCTCTGTATACCATTAAAATAAGAGGTTTACATATGTTTTCACAGGTTGTTAGCAACTTTCTTTAGTCTTACTGAATGCACAGTAACCAGGTATTACGCATAATACTTATTTTCACACCTATTTAGTTACATAGCTGTTTTCTTCCGGGCCTCCACCCCCACATACCCTTGCAGTGACATACAGCGTAGCTCTAAGCCTCACAAAGCAAGTGGTGCCAACTGCTAAACTATACCTGGCAGCATTGTTCCGCTACAAAAAAAAGAAAGCTTTGATAACATAGCTAAAGCATAAAAAGTATATTACAATCCTAATACCCATTAAAAAGATGTAGATTTGTAATACTTATACATCTGATTTATGAGGCTAAGAAAAGTGAAGATCTCCGTCTCATAATCGGATATGTTAAAACAGATAAGTGTGATTACTGGGAAGCCACTAATGATAAGTATTACTCTGCAATCAGAAATCAACAGGCTGCATGATTTAAAGTGCTTAATACCACCTGCAAATATTGTGTTATTTTAACATTTATGAATTTATAAAAAAAATTAATTTGTACTGATAAATGGGTTGTTGACAATGACAATATGTGTGACATTTGAAGGTAAACCTGCATAGGAAATATTCTCTGATTTTCATAGTTCTACAGAGGTGATACAGACATCAATGTAAAGAAAAAGTGTTTTTCATATAAAAGGACATAAACACATTTCCCCCTATGTTTACTTGTCGGGAAGTACTCATCCAGCCACATATAGGGTTAATAGACATTTGCTCACAAAAGTTTTTGACAAATCAGTCTTCATAACAAAAAAAAACAACAACAAAAAAACATTTTGTCTTCTACCTGGCCATGGTGTTTAGAATTTGTTAACAAAAATCTGTTTGTCCCCTATTTTCTATAGGGAACGTGTTTAGGGCAGCATAAGAGCAGATAGACAGCAGCTTAATCTTAAAGGGACAGTATACTATAAAAAAATTCCCCTTAATGTGTTTCCAATTACTTTTTTTACCAGCTGCAGAGTATAAAATGTATGAGATTTGCTTTTTTAAGGCTTATTTGTGTATATGAATTAGCTGATTTTGTGTTTTGAAGCCACAACCTAATAAAATGGGTTGAGCTTGTAGGTATAATCAGATCTCATTACTTTATCACATTGTGTACATATAACTGCTTCTTTATCTTATATCTGTCCATAAACCAATCACCAATGCTTGGAGAGAACAATGGAAAATTAACATTTTATTACATTATCTCTTCTATAACCCACTGGGAGTGCAATTTCTTCTACTGGCTGTGTTAACACAGCTTAGCCTCGTGGCCAAAAACTTTCAGGATGGGTGGGGACACCACAGGCTAAATAAACTAATTAAAATGCCAATATAAGGTTAATGGAAATACTTGTAAACAATTTAATACACTCCAGCAGGTAAAGTGGATCATTGGGAACACGTTAAAGGGGAGAACATGTGTGTCCCTTTAAGTAAAGATAAAATGCAAGGCGGGGTTTGGAGATTGCAAAACAATTTCACTTAACAAGATAATTTTAAATTCTTTACACTTGGCTAAAATCGAATTCTATAGCAAGACACCAGACATGTTTTATAATAACGTGTTTTGTGTCCCTTTAAACTCTGTACATTCCCCAATATGCTGTTTGTGATCACAGCTAAAACAATGGCTTTCCTACCTGATACGGGACCATTAGAATAGTATGATCAACAAATACATTATAAAGAGACAACACAATAACACTGAATTATAAATGAGCGGTAGATTTTTTGTGTGACAAATTTCAAAATCCTTTCATTTCCTTGTCTTCTGTATCATGTGACATCCATCAGCGAATCACAGACTCACAGTAGGAGCTGGTGCCTCAGAAAGTACACGTTTAAAATGATGGTGTACAGTTTGACATTGAAAGTAAATTGGAAAACTTTTTTTAAATGAGATGCTCTATCTGAATCATGAAAGTTTAATTTTGACGTCAGTGTCCCTTTTAACATAAAGTTCATGGTGTTTAAAGGGACAGCACAACTTCTGTGTAGTAACAAATCATATGTTTTAGCATTTGTATATAGTTACAACAAACCAACATTTTGTATGACAAATCAGATGTTGTAATGCTGACTAGAGTACTGGACACTTTTATCTGTGACCTATATGGCATATTTTTATATGGTTTGAAAGTTTAAAAATAAATAATTCATAAAGTTTGAATAAAATCTTGTGATGGTTGCCCCTTACCAGATATCAGCAGTGATTTACCTTTATACACATGGTGGATACCCCTCCTTCAGTGGTAAGTTTAAGATAGTGACAATGGTGTCCATTGACTAACTGCTACAATCAAGTGCGGGTCCAGGGTGTGCTACCCATTAAAATGAGAAAAATATGTGAAAACTCTACCTAATGATATATCTTTTTACCAAAGTTTATAAAGATTGGTGCAGTCGTTTCAACTGTATATCTCTGTCTAAAAAATCCTCATATTTCCATATGGAAAAGATGTATCTTTTTATATATTAAAACTTGAACAATACAGAACTGATTTACCATGATCCTTTCAAGGTTTGTAGTAACTGCTAATTTGAGTAAAATTGCTATGTTTTAGATAAATTTGTTCAGCCATTCAGTGGTTGTGAACATTTGAAAAACCCCATTTAATATACAATGTTCATTCAAACTTAAGCAATGGCTGCACCATCATACAGCTGCAATTTGCATGTGGTTTGATAGAACAGTTTCATTTCTATTTGAGATACAAAGCAATCAGGGAAATGTATGTGCATAATTGTAAAATGGGCGTCCAATGCAGTTTTTGCTCTAGGAATGTGCAGAAAATAAACACATACAATGGAGTTTATTATTTACCATTTATTCATTCACTCATGTAAATCTTAAACAATCCAAACTATGCTACCTTGAAACAGCCGAAGTAAACACTTATCGATACTGAGTTTTCAATTTAATGTCTTTAGAATGTCATAGAGTTTTTGCCTTGTCCTTTGATATTGGGCAACATTGCAAAAACTAATTTACTCCAACTAACAGGTAATTACCACAACTTGCTCCTCAGTCTAATTAAGTTGTGACATGTCCAAACTGTAATTATAATTTAACTCCCAGGTGCGTTGTACATAATTTCTCGTTCAGTAGCATTGTTATAATCAACATGGTATAATATCATTACTGAAAGTCCATTGATTTTTTTTTTTTTAATATAAAATAGGTCTGGATTTCAGAAATGATATCAAACTTGGGAGTCAGTCACTAGAAGAGCCAGCTATGTATATAGATATTTGTGAAATAATGGTTATGATCCAGGGTAAAATTCTAGCCTTGATCTCAACTAATTTTTTAAACAAGGACATTTAGAATAAATAAATATGCACAGGAAAAATAGAATGTATCCAAGTAAAACTGCATCTACAAATGGGATCAGTAGGGCTGCTGCCTTTCTTGGAAACATACCAACCATGCTTATTAGTATAAATTTGCCTAAATAATTATAAAAGTATAACTTTGAAACTGAAGCTACTAGGGCTAATTTTACATAATAATTTGTTATAATTTGTTATAAATAGAATTTACATGCAAAAGAAATCTCACCATTTATGTCTATATACAGTATGTTCTTTATTATCTCCTTTGACTTACCATTAAATATAGTAGAATTGCAAAATCAACAAATGCATAGTAAAAAGAAATTGCAATAGCAATTTGAATTTAAAATGAGTAGTAGAGGTTTTTTTGACAAATTTCAAAGCTACTTCATATGACACCCATCATCTAATCATAAAACACATATATGTATACATTGTGAGCTCTTGCACATGCTCAGTAGGTGCTGATACCTCAGATGTGTGCATATAAAAAGATTGTGCACATTGTAATAATAAAAGTAAATTGGAATTTTTTCTTTCTTAAGACACAGTGAGTCCACAGATCAGCAATTACTGTTGGGAATATCACTCCTGGCCAGCAGGAGGAGGCAAAGAGCACCACAACAAAGCTGTTAAGTATCACTTCCCTTACCACAACCCCCAGTCATTCTCTTTGCTGTCAGTGTAAGGAGGTGGTGAAGTTTTAGGAGTCTGATTAAGATTCTTCTATCAAGATTTTTTTTATTTTGAAGCCAGAGCAGGCTTGCTCTGATTTTCCCTGACAGACTGGGTTTAGCTGTACTCCACGTTAATCTCTTAGTAGGGTTGTGGTAGCTTTTAAGCAGTCAGGAACTTGTGGGGTGGGCCTCACTGCTTTTTCCTGTCAAGTTGCTGCCCTCAAACAGAATTCCAAAGTAGACTTTCTCTGTTCCTTCTTCTATCCATAGGTCTCTGTGAGGAGGAGCTTACTCTCATACCAGGTGAGATGTCCTCCTGTCGGACAGTCAGAGGTGCAGGTAAGTGCCATTTTAGTTTTTGAAGGAGACGTGTTTTCAGTTATCCTGGGACAGGATATCAGGTCCTTGGAGAGAGAGTGTTAAGATTGTTTTAAATTCTTATTTTTATTGGTGGCTCAGTGTTATAGACTGCTGGTGTGGGCAGTCATTTTACTTTAGAGGTTCACAGTAGGTGCCGATATGCACTTGTGGTCTATATAATTAAACCGGCCGTGATGTCAGGAGGGGCGGAGCTCCTTCCTCTGGGCGCAGGGTGTGCTGTGACTTTGCGCATTTTCTCTGCTAACGGCTTATGGCGGTTCACTCATGCAGCAGCTAAGCGTGTTTCTCCTTCGTTCTGTGCCAGACAAGGATCAGGTAGGCACCTCACCTTAGCACTGAGGTGTTGAGGGGCCAGATCATTTATATATCATTGCCATTTTAATAAAAGATTTCTGTGGGTTTTTTAAAAAGAGTTGCCCTTAAGAAAGAGAGGCGATCTTGTTTAGCTACGGTTTTGTAACCAATGTCCTGTTTTTTATCTAATATTTAAAATACCAGGACAGTACCAAATAAAAAAATGGTTTTATTATTTTTTTTTTAAGGTTGTGAACTTATTGTTGTAAGATGGACTTAGAGTCTATGCCTGATATAGAGTGCACAATTTGTTTTGAATGCCCATGTTGAACCTCCTTTGCCTTTTTGAAAGAACTCTGATGTATAAAGACAGACTATTTGTTTCTGACCTACCAAAGTCTCCTCCTCAAGTGCCCCAAGTCACATTACCACCTCAGGCAGTGCCCTGCGGTTCCTCACAAACTCTTGATGGAGTGTTTTTGAAGGCAGCTGCCCAAGTGTCCTCAATGGTATCTGAGGCGCTAGCTGCCATTCCCTTACTGCAGGGGAAACGTAAGAGGAAAAGTAGAGAATCAGAGAGTAAGGTAGCAGATCCGGTTCTTTCCCATAAGTCGGATGAGGAAGATACTTCGGTAGCCTCTGAGGGTGAAATCTCAGATTCGCATAGTGTAATTTCTTCTTCTGATGCTGTAATGGTTTCCTTCAGATTCAAGCTTGTGCACCTCCGTGTTTTGTTAAAGGAGGTTTTAGCTACCTTGGACGACTCCAATGGGCTTATTGTTGTCAACCCTAAAAAGTCTAGTAAATTAAATAGATGCTTTGATGTTCCCTCACCTGGGGAGGTGTTTCCAGTACCAGACCATGCCACAGAGATTATTACCCGGGAATGGGAGAGATCAGGAATTCCTATTTCCCCCTCCCCTGTCTGTAGGAAGATGTTCCCGGTGGCTGACTCCATTAAGGAGTCATGGCAGATGGTTCCAAAGGTGGAAGGGGCGATTTCCACTTTGGCCAAGAGAACTACTATTCCTATTGAGGATAGTTGCTCTTTCAAGGATCCTATGGATAAAAATCTGGAGGCCTTTTCTAAAAAAATGTATACTCATCAGGGGTTACAATGGCAACCGGCGGTGTGCAATGCTACAGTGCGGCAGCCAATTGGTTTGACGCCTTGTCTGAATCCCTTTAAGCTGAGACTCCTTTGGAGGAGATTCAGGATAGGATAAAGGCTCTAAAGTTAGCTACTTCCTATATCACTGACACTTCTTTGCCGGTCATTTATTTGAGGGCCAAAATATCTGGCTTTGCAATCTTAGCATGCAGAGCGATATGGCTTAAATATTGGCCTGCTGATGTGTCTTCTAAATCTAAGCTTTTAGCAAAATGAAGGTATGTCAGACTAATTTTCGTTCCTTTCGTAACTTCAGAGGTAAGTTTTCCCCTGCCTCTACCAAACAGGAACAATCCAAGCCCTCTTGGAAGCCTAGTCAGTCTTGTAACAAGGGGAAGCAATCCAAGAAACCCAAAGCTGAATCCAAGTCAGCATGGGGGGCAGACTCTCTCAGTTCACGCAAGCTTGGGAACGAGATGTCCCAGACCCATGGGCAGTGGACATAGTTTCCCAGGGGTACAAGTTAGAGTTCAAGACATTCCTCCCAGGGGCAGGTTCCACCTCTCAAGATTATCTGTAGGCCAGATAAAAAGAGAGGCGTTCTTGGAATGTGTACAGGACCTTTTCCTCTTGGGAGTGATGGTTCCTGTTCCAAGTCAGGAACAGGGTCTCAGATTTTTCTCAAACCTGTTTGTGGTTCCCAAAAAAGAGGGAACTTTCAGGCCCATTCTAGATCTAAAGTTACTAAACAGATTCCTCAGAGTGCCATCCTTCAAGATGGAGATTATCTGCTCCATTCTGCCTCTGATTCAAGAGGGTCAATTCATGATGACCATAGTCCTGAAGGATGCATGTACCTGCAAATGCCCATTCACAGGGATCATCACAAATATATGAGATTTGCCTATCTAGACACTTTAAATTTGTAGTGCTTCCATTTGGCCTCGCCACAGCTCCCAGAATTTTCTTAAAGGTTCTAGGAGCTCTATTGGCAGTAATTTGGTCCCGAGAATTGCAGTGGCACCTTATCTGGACGACATTTGGGTTCAGACGCCATCTTTGCAACTAGCAGAATCTCATACAAGGATCTTGTTGGCGGTTCTTCATCCCCACGGTTGGAAGGTCAATTTGGAAAAAAGTTCTCTTGTTCTGGCTACAAGAGTGATCTTAGGAACCATTATAGATTCTCTATCAATGAAAATATTTCTGACGGAGGCCAGAAGAGCCAAGATTCTGTCCGTTTGCCTGTCCCTACAGTTGGCGGCATGAGCATCAGTGGCCCAATGCATGGAGGTAATCGGGTTGATGGTAGCTTCCATGGACATAGTTCCGTTTGCTAGTTTCCATTTGAGACCTCTGCAGCTATGCATGCTCGCTTAGTGGAACAAGGATTATACAGAGATATCTCAGAGAATAGTTCAATATCAATCAACAAGAACATTTGTCCCTGGGGACGTGTTTTCAGAGACCCTCTTGGGTAATTGTGACCACGGCCTGTTGGGTTGGGGATCAGTCTGGGACTCGGTGAAGGCACATGGACTTTGGCCTCAGGAAGAATCTGCTCTCCCCATAAACATTCTGGAGTTGAGAGCGATCTTCAATGCCTTGATGGCTTGGCCTCAGCCTGCCCTAGCCCGGGCTATCAGGTTCCAGACAAACAACATTACCTCAGTGGCCTACATCAACCACCAAGGGGGAACTCTGAGTTACTTAGTCATGAAGGAGGTGGCACGGATCATCCAGTGGGCGTAGGCTCACAATTGCTGTCTATCTGCCATCCATATTCCAGGAGTGGACAATTGGGAAGTGGATTTTCTGAGCAAACAGATTTTCCATCCTGGGGAGTGGGAACTCCATCCAGAAGTGTTCTCCAGGTTAACAACCAAATGGGGGTTACAAGATTTTGATCTGAAGGCGTCTCGTCAGAACACCAAGCTCCCAAGCTCATTCCACTAGGGCTGTTTCTTCTTCTTGGGCCTTCAAGAATTAGGCCTCTGTAGAACAGATTTGTAAGGCTGCGACTTGGTCTTCTTTGCACTTTTTTCTAAATTCTATAAATCTGATAGTTTTGCCTTGGCTGAGGCTTCTTTTGGGAGAAAGGTTCTGCAAGCAGTGGTGCCTTCTGTTTAGGTTACCTGTCTTTTCCCTCCCTAATCATCTGTGTCGTCTAGCTTGGGTATTGATTCCCAACAGTAATTGCTGATCCGTGGACTCACCGTGTCTAAAGAAAGAAAACAAAATTTATGCTTACCTGATAAATTTCTTTCTTTCTTGACACGGTGACTCTGAGGCCCTTTCTGTTTTCAGACAGTTTTTTTATATAAACCTCAGGCACCTCTGCACCTTGTGTTATTTACTTTCTCTCCTTTTCCTTCGGTCAAATGACTGGGGATTGTGGGAAGGGAAGTGATACTTAACAGCTTTGCTGTGGTGCTCTTTGCCTCCTCCTGCTGGCCAGGAGTGATATTCCCAACAGATCTAATTTCTCTGATTACATCTGTACCTAATTTCAGTAGTTTCTCTTTATAATTTGCGCCCATCTTTCCATGTGTTTTTTAAAAGATATTTTGACATCATGACAATAAAAAGTTTTGGCTCAGCTGATATGAATATCATAAACACAGAAAAAAGCTCAGTCTCTGTCCTCTGCATAGGACATTACTTAAAGGGACAGGCTACACCATAATTTTTATTGTTAAAAAAGATAGATAATCCCTTTATTGCTTATTCTCTAGTTTTGCATAACCAACACAGTTATATAAATACACTTTTTACCTCTGTGATTACCTTGTATCTAAGCCTCTGCAAACTGCCCCCTTATTTCAGTTCTTTTGACAGACATCCATTTTAGCCAATCAGTGCTGGCTCCCTGGAACTCCACGTGCGTGAGCACAGTGTTATCTATTTGACACACATGAACTAACACCCTCTTGTGGTGAAAAACTGTCAAAATGCCCTGAGAGAAGAGGCGGCCTTCAAGGGCTTAGAAATTAGCATATGAACCTCCTAGGTTTATTTTTCAACTAAGAATACCAAGAGAATAAAGCAAAATTGGTGATAAAAGTAAATTGGAAAATTGTTTTAGATTACATTCTCTATCTGAATCGTGAAAGTTTACTTTGGACTAGACTGTCCCTTTAACACATTTCTTAATTTATATTTTTGAAACATGAGCTATTGTATTGGAATTTCAATGATAACGATCTATACATTCACCTCAACCTTGCCCCCTTCCAAAACACCAACACTAAGATCTACATATTTCTAAAAAACTTAACTTTAAAGCAGTTTTCTCCAGTCTAAAGCTGTTGCAAATTATTACAATGTTGGAAAAAGATTGCTGATCTATATATTGCAATTAAATCCATTTGAAATACTGCAGATTTTGGAAAATTGGCACAGTCTTCCTAACCCCTTGCCAGCTAACACATTAACCCTGCTGTAACCTTTAACAGCAGAATTTAGGTACCCGTGATTTTAGTGAAACATTTCAAATGTTGCATTGAGCTATTTAGAGTGGAGCCAAGGTAGTAAACTCTTTAAACATAATTTTGCATACAATAAATCTTTTTGTCTCTTTGATTGATACATTTTAAATAAAGGTTCATTTTGAATAGTCTAATACAATAAGTAATAACTCACTTTTTTTTATACACATAATTAGTTCTAGGTATGTGCTTCAGGGAGAATTGAAATCAAAGGGAAATAAAGAGCATTAGTAAAATGCCATAATTAAATAAAACATTTTAAAGGAATACTAAAGCCAAAATTAAACTTCCATGATTCAGATAGAGCATGACATTTAAAAAAAACTTTCTAAATTACTTTCGTTATGAAATTATGCTCAGTCTTTTTATATGCACATTTTCTGAGGTACCAGCCCCTACTGAGTATGTACAAGAATCCCCAGTATATACGTATATGCATTTAGGGATTGGCTGATTTCTGTCACATGATACAGGAGGTAGGTAATATATGCAAATTTTGAAATTTACAGAATAAATATCTATTGCTCATTTGAGATTCAGAGCAAGTGCTTTTGCAGTCTCTTGTAATTATACATTGTTGATTACTGTATGTAATGGTCCTTTAAAGGGACATTGTATGCTAGATTTTTCCTTGCATACATGTTTTGTAGATGATCCATCTGAGAGTGTTATTGTAACGATGCTTAGTTTTGCTTATTTTTAAATAATATTGTGCTTATTTTCAGACTTCTAACCAAGCCCTAAGGTATCAAATTTAGACCATTTTTTTAAACCTGTCCTCAGGCTTCCCAAACGGGCCAGGTTTTCAGTATTACGTTGGATGAGAGCAGGTATTATAACCATGTTTACTAACCAGTTGATTATTTCACTTGTGCTTCAGTTCAGATATCCTCAAAATGTGGCCTGTTAGGGAGGTCTGAGGACAGGTCTGAAAACCAGTGATATAGACTGAAGTCTACAGATTCCTGCTTGCTCCTGTTTGTGTAATCTGTCTTTTCATATGCAGGGGAGGGGGGAAGTGTCTGCGCTTCCTGCTTTTACAGCCCCTTTCAATGGTCGTCCCATCCTAACCTCATCAACAGAGCTAAGTAAGTTTTTAAAAGGTTTTTTCGATCAGTATATGTGCCTATTCTTCTTTATAGTGGTGTCTATTATATGCAGTTATATGAAAATTGGTGTATACTGTTTCTTGCTTAGAACTATGGATTTAAAATGACAGTAAAGTCAAACTTATACTTTCATGATTCAGATAGAGCAGACATTTTAAACAACTTTCCAATTTACTTCTATTAATAAAATGTGCACAGTCTTTTTATATTTACACTTTTTGAGTCACCAGCTCCTACTAAGCATGTGCAAGAATTCACAGAGTATACGTATATGCATTTGTGATTGGCTGATGGCTATCACATGATGCAGTGGGAGTCGAAATAGACATAACTGAAATTTTTTAGAAAAAAATCTACTACTCATGTGAAGCTCAGACTAAGTGCTATTGTATTGTCTTTTTATCATACATGTTTTGATTATGCAAATCTAATATATTTACTGGTCCTTTAACCCCCCTCAAATTAGTTATACGCATAGCAAAAGTACAGCTCCAGAGCAGTAATGAATTGAACCTGTACATATGCCACACCTGATTGGCTCAGGGGTTGTGTTCAGCTTAGCACCAGTACTTTAACTACTCTTTTGCTAGGGTTATACACACAGTTTTGCACAAGGAATAGTGCACTAATAAAATGCGCTAGAACATTACAGCATTTTACTTTTTTCTACCTCATGTCTCATTAATTAAAAATTCAATATCTGTTAATATTGATCAAACCATTCAGTCCAAACAAAAACCAATGCCCGTCACATATACAATTATAAAATGTGTTCATAATTTCATACAATATTATTATATATACCAACACCCTGGACATTTGGCTTAAATTTAGATTTCGCATGAATTACACATTCAATTGTGTACAAATATCTGGATACAACTTTTCTAACAACCTTTGCTAAGAATTTAGTTTATATACTTCCTAAAATACACCTTGTGCCCCTTTGGAAAACTCTTTGCTTTGCATTGCACATCATTGCAAGCCACAAAATAAAAGAATGGAAGTGCATTTATTGTATTGAGAAAAGCTTGCTAAGCGTTTAATGTGAGAATGGCCTCTTTCTGAGATTAGTCTGGTTCACCTCAGAGGTGACCGCTGGGTTTTGCCTGCTAAGATTGGCTTTTTTAAATACCAAGGATAATGGTTCCTGACATCCGAGAGAAGAAATAGTATTTTATGGTTCTTTGCAGAACATCTTAAATGTGCATATTTTTATATTGTTGTGTGCAGTTATTTAACAGTGTGTTTGACCATATAATCAAAATATGTTTTGAGATAAAATGTATTATTACAAGGACGTAAAAAAAGGTACCATTAAGTATGTTTCTATTTATTTACATCAGAAATGAAAGAGCCAATATATTAATGAAATTACATTTTTTTTTGTGTGTTAAACCCCTGAAAAGCTGTTAAATATTTAGTAGAAGTACCACTCATGACCCACAGTACACTGCTGGTCCTAAGCGGAAACAGCGGTAGTTACACAGTTGGGTTGTGCAACTAGTGCTGCTAATTGCTTTAGCAGCATTTTCTGTTTAGGTGCAGTACTCTGCAGGTCCAAAGTGATTCTTCTACTATGTGTTTAATCCCTTTGCGCTGGTTAAAAAAAACATAGAAGAACATTTTCTATTTATTTTTAGATACTTCTATATATATCTGATATATTTTTTGTAACATATATATATGTGTAAATATGTGTGTGTGTGTGTGTGTATATATATATATATATATATATATATATATATATATATATATATATATATATATAGTGCAAAAAAAGTGCACTCTCACCTCCCAGTGAACCACCAGTGTGCATGCAAAAATTCTTATAAATCCACTAAAAGCATGCACTCATTGGAATTTGTGACCAGAGTGCTTTATTAGCACAAAAGATACAACACTGGAATGTAAAATATTTACAGTAAATACACAGAAAAACTTTTCTTATTTTCAGGTATTTGAGTGGAAAGGGCTCCAAAGTATATATTCATATGTATATATGTGTATACATGTGTATATATGAATTTATATGTGTGTATATGTATATTCCTACATATATATACAGTATATACATACATTCACATGTATTTGTATGCATATACACATTATAGCCCTTTTAATTCAAATACATTGTCATATATCGTATACCTTTTAATCGTTATAACTTTTTCAAATATTTATATGAATAATTTTATTTGTAAGTGTATATATGAGTGTAACTGTTCATTTTAATGTATTTATGTTGTGTTTAATGTGTTTAAATATATGTACAGTATACACACACACACACACACACACACATATATATATATATATATATATACATATACAGGTAGCCCTCAGTTTACGCCGGGGTTAGGTTCCAGAAGGAATCGTTGTAAATCGAAACCGTTGTAAATTGAAACCCAGTTTATAATGTAAGTCAATGGGAAGTGAGGGAGATAGGTTCCAGGCCCCTCTCAAAATTGTCATAAGTAACACCTAATACATTATTTTTAAAGCTTTGAAATGAAGACTTTAAATACTAAACAGCATTATAAACCTAATAAAATAATCACACAACACAGAATATATAATTAAACTAAGTTAAATGAACAAAAACATTTGCTAAACAGCATTATAAACCTAATAAAATAATCACACAACACAGACTTCACTTGCATTTTTCTGCAAACAGTTCTTTCTGTGCATTCCAATCTGGACTGATTTATAGACAAGAAGATCTTGTTCCTTTGAAATCTGCTTGATAGCTCAGGTCTGGTTAAACTGATTAATTTCAGCTTGCATGGCTTTGCTGCAACACAAGCGGACAGCTCCATCTACTGGCTATTTTAATAAATGCACTGCTTCTCAATGCTTTTCAATAGCAGTCACATGACTGGAAAAAAAGGTTGTTATTCTGAAACGGTGTAAATTGAACCGTTGTAAAACGAGGGCCACCTGTATATATATATATATATATATATATATATATATATATATATATATATATAGTGTGTGATGGTAGAGATGGAGGGCACTCACAGGACTTCACATATTAGATAACTTTTATTGTACTGGTTATATTAATACAGTGTCGACGTTTCAGCCTTTTCTTAGGCCTTCTTCAAGACAAATTTCATAGTCTAAAAACATAAACAAAAAGCATATGATAAAATACGTTACCAAAGTGTAGTGTCCGAATATACACCAAAGTGTGACCCTCCACCAGAAGAAACCATCATGTCCCAAGAAAAATTTAAAAAGACTTCAAAAGACATAAAGAAGTCAAATCATCAAGCTGCCGTGGGAGAAGTAAGAAGAGGCAAGAGTGCCATGAGAAAAAGGGAACACAGAAAGAGAAGAAAAGGGAATATGGATGGAACTATGACAAACTGAACCACTGCTGGAACCACCGTAGTTCACATGGAACAACATCCTCATGTGTCAGCTGTGTACAGTGATGCACCTTGTGGCGGGCCCATGTAACTAGTGTCAGAACTAGGGATTTTAAAATCATAATAGTAACATAATTTATAGTAACAGGTCCTGTAAATTCTAAACCAGGTTGCGCCATAATCCCTAATTATATAATCAGATTCACAAACAGGTAGCTATATACATTCCACAGTGTGAGCAATACAGTAATAATATCCATTGCTCTCCTAGATTGATCTATACTGGGAGATATGTGTGGCAGCACATCCACGGAGAGATTACTCAACCATGCGTGCACAGAAAAAACAAAACAAATATCTGACAAAACCCATAATGTGCGCTACGTCCTCAGCCCCTACTCACTGGGTGGATGAGGGTAAAACAAAAAGCTGTTCCGCATGATTTAAGGTAGGAGGGGTTATGGCTCATGTTGTTGCTCTTGAACTCCCTGTACTGATTGCGGTTGATGTAATATGTGCTTGTTTAAGAAGTTAGCTGCCTGACTCACATGCTTGTGTCCACTCTGGCTATAAGACGCACGGTTGGGGGTGACCGGGGGTAGTACATCTGAATTGTGATGCTTACATTCGTGAGGCACGTAATCTAAGTGGAATGTGCAATTTGGCTTTCTGCCTTTATTATGTAAACGTTTGATAATCTGCTTCTGAGGTACCGCTTTAAGTGTTTGCTTTATGAGGTGTGTGATATTAGTATGGGTGGCCCCAAGATAATGATACAGCTTTTTGTTTTACCCTCACCCCCCCTGTGAGTAGGGGCTGAGGACGTAGCGCACATGTTTGTGAATCTGATTATATAATTAGGGATTATGGCGCAACCTGGTTTAGAATTTACAGGACCTGTTACTATAAATTATGTTACTATTATGATTTTAAAATCCCTAGTTCTGACACTAGTTACATGGGCCCGCCACAAGGTGCATCACTGTACACAGCTGACACATGAGGATGTTGTTCCATGTGAACTACGGTGGTTCCAGCAGTGGTTCCGTTTGTCATAGTTCCATCCATATTCCCTTTTCTTCTCTTTCTCTGTTCCCTTTTTCTCATGGCACTCTTGCCTCTTCTTACTTCTCCCACGGCAGCTTGATGATTTGACTTCTTTATGTCTTTTGAAGTCTTTTTAAATTTTTCTTGGGACATGATGGTTTCTTCTGGTGGAGGGTCACACTTTGGTGTATATTCGGACACTACACTTTGGTAACATATTTTATTATATGCTTTTTGTTTATGTTTTTAGACTATGAAATTTGTCTTGAAGAAGGCCTAAGAAAAGGCCGAAACGTCGACACTGTATTAATATAACCAGTACAATAAAAGTTATCTAATATGTGAAGTCCTGTGAGTGCCCTCCATCTCTTCCATCACACTATACATATCATTTGAGGATAGCACCCAGGCAGTGGCAACATTGATGTGGAAGGAGTGCTAGGTTACCGGCTACTATATATATATATATATATATATATATATATATATATATATATATATATATATATATATATACAGTATATACATACAGTATATACACATGTATTTGTATGCATATATACATTATAGCCTTTTCAATTCAAATACATTGTCATATATCGTATACCTTTTAATCATTATAACTTTTTTTTTAAATACTTATATGAATCATTTTATTAGAAAGTGTATATGTGAGTGAAACTTCAGTCACACTATCCCGATAAGCACAAACTTAATTTACTTTCAACTTATAAAAAGCGTGCAAATTAATACGCTAATGTGCGCCTCTTGTAATCTTGCCCTTGGAGTGGACTGTTTTATAGATCTTAGTATCTGATTTTACAAAGGTGAAAAGAGTCTGCATATTATAACCTTTGAGGAGATTTATATTAACAAGTAAATATTTGCTAGTCAATACTTAGGGGCATATTTATCAAAGTGCGAGCGGACATGATACGATAATCTTTAAAGAAAAATGTATCATTTAAAATTTCTTATTTAAACAGTTATTCCTTCCGTTTGAATGATTTAAAGACTTCACTTAGCCATTACAATTTTAATCCATATACATTTCTCAGTCTGCATAACCGTAACAATCTGCAAAGACATTTCATACCAAAATGTTGCACATATTTGTAATTGTATTGTCGTTATACAGTAATTTGTTTTTGTCCTATAGGTTAATGTTATTGTAAACTAGATGCAATCAAATTGAATCATCATACCATAAGCCATGTTTGCCTTAACAAGATTCATTTTCCTTCAAACAAGAAAAAACATATGAAAGTGCTCCAGGTGCGGAAACTGATTAGGGCAACTGAATAAACAGACTTCTACCGTGACAAACATCTGGTAAAATTGTGTGTATTCTCAAAGACCACTTCTTGGATGTTCCGATATATTGGGCTGTATAGAGTCAGCTGCTACAATGGCTTGATGTCATATTAACAAGCCCTAAAGCAAAGACGCCAAAACAAATCCTGCAAACCGCCACAGGGCGAGAGACTGAAACTCCAGATAGCTCCTGCTATAAACCAAAAGGCGGGCACCGATGTAAAAGTTTAAAACATAGCTATTATTCAGCACATCATAAAAGGGGTAATGTAGTAGACAAGATCATAGATCCAAGATGGCACCGGTCCTACGCGTTTCTGCAGTGCGCCGAAAAGGCAAAGGCAGGTTTTGCTTATTAAAATCATCACCCTGTGTTTTCAAGGATATGCCCACTTAAAGTTGATCCCCCTTACCGTTGCTGTGCCTGGTTTGTCTCGCTGGAGGGACCGTTATTCTCCAGTCTGCCACACGCGCACTACAAGTAGTGCAAATCCAAATGTGAGTTGCCACTTGTCACCATATCAAGTGTTTTTCTCTATTTAGACATACTCACCCTATGAGGCGCCTCTTGTCTTTTTCTGTTATAACACAGAGTATACCAAACTATGTGATGCTTCCATACAGCTGACAGCTAAAACTGGGAAAAAGCTTTAATAACTGTGTTTTTCCTGTTTTACTTGAGATGATACAACATGTGTCTTTCTAGGCGGATTTGTGTAACTGTGTATATAAAGGTCTATGATCTCTCTGAAAGCATAAATAATGCAGCGTGTGTTGCTAAAACATTGCTCATTTAAAGCTTGTATACACAGAGGCATATTTATTTCTTTCTTCAATCAAATTTGTTCAGTGACCTGAAAGTGAAAATGAAAAGAACTCCAGTGTGTCTTTTCATCAGAATATTAATCACCTCTGCTCCTATATCACATTCAAGTAGCCATAAAGGAGAAGATGCTGCAATTTCTAGAAATAGCAGATTTCCTATAGTGACACCATTTTAGCAACCAGATCAAACATGCTAAGCAATAAATAATACTCGTTTCATAAAGCTGACAATCAACTATAATAAGGGTATCTAAATTACATTTAGAGGCCCATTTATCAAGCTCTATATGGAGCTTGTGGGCCCGTGTTTCTGGCGAGTCTTGAGACTCGCCAGAAACAGCAGTTATGAAGCAGCGGTCTAAAGACCGCTGCTCCATAACCCTGTCCGCCTGCCGCCACAATTCAACCCGATTGAGTACGATCGGGTTGATTGACAACTCCCTGCACCTGATCTGCACTGTCGGACCTTTGATACATAGACCTCTTAATCTTAAAGGGATATGAAACCCAAATTTTTTCTTTCAGGATTCAGATAGAAAATGCAGTTTTAAGCAACTTTCTAATTTACTCCTATTATCAATGTTTCTTCGTTCTCTTGGTATCTTTATTTGAAAAAGCAGGAATGTAAGCTTAAGAGCAGCCCATTTTTGGCTCAGCACCTAAGTAGCACTTGTGGATTGGTGGCTAAATGTAGCCACCAATCAGCAAGCACTAAACAGGGTGCTGAACCAAAAATTGTCCAGTTCCTAAGCTTACATTCCTCCTTTTTCAAATAAAGATACCAAGAGAACGAAGAAACATTGATAATAGGAGTAAATTAGAAAGTTGCTTAAAACTGCATTTTCTATCTGAATCATGAAAGAAAAAGTGTGGGTTTTAAATCCCTTTAAGAGCAACCAACTTTTTCCTTAAGTAAAATAAACCTGCCACTAAACTCCACCTAAAATAATGTTAAATAAGCATGAACACTAACTGTTACTCTATAATAAGCAAAATGTGTCTAACACGTGCACTATGAAATATAAAATAGTTTATGTGTTCCAGTTGTCTTCTGAAGAAGTGTCCTTAAAGGAGGAAAGAAAAAACAACAATAGTGATGTACTGTTTAAACTCCAGTTAGAAAATTGAGTGAAATATTACTCACACAGATGAGAGCTATAAATTAGCTCTTAGTATGAAAGCACATGGATAATCCTTGACCAGATAACAGAGGACCCAAATGGACTCCAAGCTTAATAAAAGCAAATATTTATTGTGAATAGAAAGTCACTCGGGTATATACAGACTTAACTATAGAACAGACCAAGCTATTGTCGGATCAACAACGCTTATCAAACAAGTGCTAGCCAACAGTTCACAGATGTTCAGAAAGAGTCCCAACCCTCCCTGTGCTAGCGTCCAATAGATCCGACGTACGTTTCTCTGGAATCACCCCCTTCTTTTTTAACAACACTGCTTATTTGAAGCTTGTTTACACAGAGGCATATTTATTTTTTTATTCAATCAAATGTGTTCACTAACTGTTACTCTGTCCACAAGCTGTTAACCTAAACTACTGATGACCTGAACCTCCAGCACTACATATAACCTTAACTCTCTTTTAGCCAATTAACCCCAACAACAACTATTTCTTTTAATACTTTTTGAGTGTAGGTATTAGGTTTTTTTTGCAATATGGCATGGTATAGAGTAGGTGGAGGGGCAATATTTAATGAAGACTATTTGTGATGTGGGAGTAAATTGTGTAAGGATAGTTAGATTTTGTGTTGGTTACCAGTAGGAGTATTGTATAGTGAAGTTGTGGGGTGATAGGGATATCATAGTTAGGGTTAACAGATATTGGGGGTAGTATGACTGTGCTAAGTGATGGTTATGGTTAAACTGCAGCAAAAAAAAAAAAGATAAGCCTGAGAAAAACATGTAGAGAAAAGGCATTTTAACTACCAATAGCAGCTTGCTTAGGGCCCAAGTGTTTGGTTTATACTTTGCACAGAGAGGGATTTTTTCTGATCTCTAGCACTCAAAGGATATTGTGATACCACATCTTTGTTACTCATTTCTGTCTATACTAATTAATAGATAATGATCTTAGCATGATCTTTAGTTATGAAAGTAATTACCTAGGATATAAAACATTATGACAATTACAGATACATGCAAGATTAATCATTTACAATTAACATTTGTTAGGCATTCTCACGTTAGCATCTCACAATGCTGCAGGGAAAGAGGGAATGTGAGAGAAAAAAAAATATTAATATTAACTGTAAGTCTAATGTGATTAAGGAACATGCTAATAATGTAACATTTTGAGTAATGTTGCTTGAGGAATTGTATGTTTTCACTGCAACAACTTAGATTATTTTTTGATCAAAATATGTAACTGTGTTTGCCTTAGATATACAGATGTCTCTTATTGCCACCACGTATTTGACCCTTCAGCTGCCTGAAAAAGAGCTGGTATACATAGCATTAGTGCCTTTTGTGTTAGCCAAGTGGTTTAACCCCCTTGCTACTGGGAATTTCACACTACTGGAGTTTCCTGAAGCTGCGACATAGATCTACGTTATGCAATACGATGGGCTATGTACTGCATGGTGTCGCTCTACGTCATATAGGGGCAAGGGGTTAAAGAATGTGAATGCTTATTTCCCCCTTAACAATCCAGTGATTATTCTATCTATTAAATTGACATATATGCCTTGTAATTAATTACAAGACTTTTCTGTAGTCCTGCAGAATAAATTTACATACCAGGTGGGTGTGAAATGTTTCTAAATACAATAACCGCTTGTTTGCTGCAACAGTTTTTTGATGGCCAAACTACCTCTATCATTTGCTTTATTTGGAGGAACCAATCAAAACTTGTTACAGTAGTAGACAAGGTCAGCCTTGGTCATTTTGTTTGTACAACTTGTATTAACTTTGGGTTGATTTGTAATATTACCTCTCCTGAAGCCAATTAGTGACATATATGTAGTAGGGTTAGGCTTTGTAAGTTTGCAGAGTGAACTTCCAAATCTCAGAATTGGAAAACCCCAAATTGGAAAACCCCAAATTTTCCAAATTAAATTACAGGAAAGGGGGGAGATAAATAGTTAAAATATATTGCAAGAGTTTTTACTAGACATCATTTAAACATTTTATTTTATTTATTTTAAAATTTCAATGTGTTTTGTGTCTATCTATCACATTATCCTAAAGCACATATAGTTTACCTTTCTCAAACTCACATCAAAATTAAACTTTCATGATTCAGATAGAGCATGCAATTTTAAATAACTTTCTTATTTACTTGCATTAACAAAATGTGCACAGTATTTTTATATTTACACTTTTTGAGTCACCAGTAGGGATGGGCGAATGTGTTTATATTCAAATGTAAATGTTAGAACAAATGTTATTGTAGAAATTCAATTTACATAATAGAATGTTGATAAGAACGAATATTCTTAAAAATTCTATTATCGAATGTTATTTACAGTTTTCGAATGTCACATTCAAATTCGAATGTCACATTCAAATTCGAATGTCAGATTTAAATGTCACATTCAAATTTGATTACATTTATAAAACACAATTGTAGACTAGAAATACTATTTTGAATTTGAATGTCACATTCAAAATTGAATATTACATTATTAAAACACAGTATTAGACTAGAAATACTATTTCAAATTTGAATGTTACATTTGAATTCAAATGTAGCATTCAAATTCGAATATTACATTTATTAAACACAGTTGTAAACTAGAAATACTATTTTGAATTCAAATGTCACATTCGAATTTGAATATTACATTTAAAAAACACAGTATTAGACTAGAAATACTATTTTGAATTCAAATGTGACATTCAAATTCAAATGTAGCATTCAAATTCGAATATTACATTTATTAAATACAGTATTAGACTAGAAATACTATTTAAAATTTTAATCTTACATTCAAATTCGAATGTAACATTTGAATTTGAATGTGACATTCAAATTCGAATGTGACATTCGAATTTAAATATTACATTTCAAAATTGAATGAATACATAGCTAAACATTCTATTATTCGAACAAATATTTTTGAATTTGATTGAAAAATTCAAAAACGAAAATTTGAAAATAGAATGTTATATAAACATTCGAAATTCGATTTGAACAAATGAATGTATCAAAATTTGGTTTAAATTTTGAATTTTCAGAAGCATTCGCCCATCCCTAGTTACCAGCTCCTACTGAGAATGTGCAAGAATTCACAGAATATATACGTATACGCACTTGTGATTGGTTGATGGCTGTCACATGATACAGGAGGAGTGGACATAGACATAAAATTTGTCACAAAAAAAAATCTACTACTCATTTGAAGTTCAGACTAAGGGGTTGATTTATCATTTGTCAAGCAGACATGATTCGCTAAAGCGAATCATGTCCCCTCGAACATCGCTAAATGCAGACAGCATACACAATGTCGCCCCTGCTCACTGGTGACCAATCGGCCGCTAGCAGGTGCTGTCAATCATTCTAATCATATTGTATCGGAATGATTTCAATCCGGTTTAGGAGCAGCAGTCTTATGACATCTGTTTCTTAAAGGGACAGTAAAATCATAATTAGACATTCATGATATAGACAGAGCATATCATTTGAAACAACTTTCCATTTTACTTCTATTATTTAATTTGCTTTCTTCTCTTGCTATCCTTTGCTGAAAGGTTTATCTAGGTAAGCTCAGGAGCAGTAAAGAACCTAGGTTCTAGCTGCTGATTGGTGGCTGCATATATATACTGATTGTCATTGGCTCACCCATGTGTTCAGTTAAAAATCAGTAGTGCATTGCTGCTCCTTCAACAATTGAAGTAAACTGGAAAGTTGTTTAAAATTATATGTTCTACCTAAATCATCAAAAATAATTTTTGGGTTTCATGTCCCATTAACTTCTGTTTCTAGCAAGCCTGAAATGATGGGCCTCCGAAGCAGCATCCATTGCTTAATAAATGGAGACCTAAGTGCTATTGCATTGTCTTTTTATCATGCATTTGTTGATTATGCAAATCTACTGTATTTACTGGTCCTTTAAGCCAATCAGGATATATATAGTGATACTAATAACAATGGAGGATTAGGTCAATCTGTTTTGATTTTGTTTCTCCATACATATAAGCTACAGGATAAGTAATACATATCATAGATTTATGATAATTTATATTTATAATATACACATCTAGACTTCTAAGCTCCCTGGCTTTATTAAAGGGACACCATCAAACCCAAAATGTTTCTTTCATGATTCAGATAGAGCATGTAATGTTAAGCAACTTTCTAATTTACTGCTATTATCATTTTTTCTTCGTTCTCTTGGTATCTTTATTTGACAAAGAAGGCATCTAAGCTAAGGAGCCAACCAATTTTTGGTTCAGCATAATCGTCAGCACTTGTTTATTGGTGGGAGAATGTATCCAACAATCAGCAAGAACAACTCAGGTTGTTCCCCAAAATTGGGCCGGCATCTAAACTTACATTCCTGCTTTTCAAATAAAGATACCAAGAGAACGAAGAACATTTGATAATAGGAGTAAATTAGAAAGTTGCTTAAAATTGCATGCTCTATCACGAAAGAAAACATTTGGGTTCAGTGTCCCTTTAAGCCATTTTTACAATACATGTTGATAAACTGACATATAATTGTATTAGATGTTGCTTCCCCCTCCAGATTTTCCTTATTTCCCAAAAAGTAGTAACAGCCTGTTTGCCAAGAATGAGTTGGTTGTTTGCAAGGAAACTCACAAAGCTATTTTATAATGATAATGAACGAGGAGGGTGATGTGTTTGGAACTCGTAAAACATTTAGGCTCATCAGACTCATGTTCCTTGCTGTCCTATCTGAGGTTTAACACATTTCCGGATAGTGTTAAAAAGCTCTGATTTCTTTATATAAGGCCTTATTGACTCCACAAAAATGTGATCTCACTACAAACTCTCCCCATTTAAGATTAGGATATAAATCCTACAAAACAGTCTCAAGCTCCGCTGTGCAGCCAAGTATACAACAGACAGCGGGGAATTGATTTGCAAAGTCGCATCACTTGATCAGCCAGGCATGCAACTCTTTGAGTGAAGGTGCCCCTTAGGTAATCTTGGCATGACTTTAAAAATAAAAAAGACATTTAAATTTAAACTAAAAAAAATGGTTTATTCCCCATTGTTTTGCCTTGTAAAATTAATAAATAAATTTAAAAAGCAAAATAAATAAATAAATACTTATTTAGGTGAAAAAAGGTGAGTAGGAAATTAAAAATTTTGCAAGTTTATAGTTTGCTCTTTGATTTAAAGGAATACTAAACACAAAATTTTATTTCATGATTCAAACAGAGCATGCAATGTTAAAGTGAAAGTAAATCCTAGCGTTTTACAAATGCTAGGATTTACTATTGAAACAAATAAAGGGGACAGCTCCTTTATTTGATTCAATCGATCGCCGTTTTTAGCTCCTACAGCAGCCCACAGTTAAAACATTTTTTGGCTAAGAGGTGACGTTTTCACCTCTAAACCAATAGCCGTGCGGTAAATCCGGCTTGACGCCCTTGGGAGCCGGATTTACCGCACTGCTATTGGCTAAGAGGTGAAAACGTCACCTGTTAGCCAAAATTTGTTTTAGCCGTGCTCTGCTGTAGCAGCTAAGAGCGGCGATCTATTGAATCAAATAAAGGAGCTTTCTACATGAAGTATCTTATACTTCATGAATGAAAATGCCCTTTATTTGTTTCAAATGTAAATCCTAGCATTTGTAAAATGCTAGGATTTACTTTCACTTTAAGCAACTTTCTAATTTACTCCTATTATCAATTTTTCTTCATTCTCTTGCTATCTTTATTTGAAAAAGAAGGCATCTAAGCTAAGGAGCCAGACAATTTTTGGTTCAGTACCCTGGATAGCACTTGTTTATTGGTGGGAGAATGTATCCACCAATCAGCAAGAACAACTCAGGTTGTTCACCAAAAATGGGCCAGCTTCTAAACTTACATTCTTGCTTTTCAAATAAAGGTACCAAGAGAATGAAGATAATAGGAGTAAATTAGAAAGTTGCTTAAAATTACATGCTCTATCTGAATCATGAAAGAAAAATTTGGGTTCAGTGTCCCTTTAAGGTTGGTTAATTCTTAATAGTTAAATACATACAAAGGATATATATATATATATATATATATATATATATATATATATATATATATATATATATATATATATATATATATATATATAAGAGAAGCCATAAAGAATAACATACTAGTTGGAGTCATTTCAGAGTAACAGACTGTTTATCGTATTTCCTTAGATTAAAATAAATGAATAATTAAAATAGTGAAAAGTATTAAAAATATTAAATGCTTGTTCTAAACAAATGTTAAATGTTTTCCAAATATACAGAAAAATGTTTGATGAAAACAAATGTTAACTTTTGCTATAACCAATTAAACCTTTAAATCTACAAATAATAAAATTAAAATGTTGATTCTCATACACGTCAATATATGCCTATTGCAGTCAGCATTCCTATAAAATAACTGAATTATATAATTGAAGTGTTATAATGTTGTACTCAGTTTTTGTGTATATTAATATTAAAGGGATATGAAACCCATTTTTTTTTAATTTTTTTTTATGATTCAGATAGAGTATGCTGTTTTAAGCAACTTTCTAATTTACTCCTATTATCCATTTTTATTTGTTATCTTTGTATCTTTATTTGAAAAATCAGGAATATAAGCTTAGTAGCCAGCCCATTTTTGGTTCAACAACTGGGTAGTACTTGCTTATTGGTGGCTAAATAAATGTAGCCAACAATCAGCAATAGCTACCCAGGTGCTAAACCAAAAATGGACCGACTCCTAAGCTTACATTCCTGCTTTTTCAAATAAAGATACCAAGAGAACAAAGAACAATTTATAATGGGAGTAAATTAGAAAGTTGTTTAAAATTGCATGTTCTATCTGAATCATAAAAGAAAAAATGTGGGTTTCATATCCCTTTAGGGCCACTGTAAGTAAATTTTTTCTATGCCTGTTACTAACTACCCCAAATACGCTTTTTATCAATAGCATTTCATTAACATATCTCTACCGTATATCAGAAATCTTGTCTGCAAATTTAATTGTTTTCCAAACCCACTCCATGGGTATCCTTTGCTCTGTACCAATCCGCTTACAATACCTAGGTTTCAAAATGGCGCTTTAAACACAAAGTTATTGGTTTAAGTATTTTGAACATGCAGTGCTGAAAATAGTGGGCAGGATAACGTGACATCATCAGCGAATAAAAGATATAACTTTTAGAACATTATGAAACTTTGTTTTGGAGATAATATAGGTCAGTAGGTTTTAATTAATGTTTATTAACTTTAATATGTTAGTTGTTTAGCTTAAAAATTATAACAGAAAGTAATCCTTTAACTATTCATTGGTAAATATTTCTAATGGAATGGTAGAACAAATATCAAGCAATACATTCGTTTTACTATTCTACTGTTAAAAAAACAAAACAAAAAAAAGATATTTGCACCCGTAGTTGAAAGGATGAATTGTGTCTAATACTTAAAGGGCCAGTAAACCCACAAAATAATGTTATATAATTCTGCAGATAGTGCAGAATTATAAAACATCAGCTTAGCGCCAACTTTCTACCTGAAAGGATTTCAGTGAAAAACTGCTACGAAAGTTACTTTTACAGTACGCCACTCCTGGCTCTACTGAGCGGGTCTGTTTGTTTTCCCTAAGCGCATCTGGCACGCTGTCTATTCACAGCCGGTCTGATCGCGCCATTAAACTCAATGTAGCTCGCTCCTGCTACCAGACCAGAGCAGGAGCAAGTTACATTGAGTTTAATGGCGTGATCGGGCCGGCTGTGAATAGACAGCGTGCCCGATGCGCTTAGGGAAAAGAAACAGACCCGCTCAGTAGAGCCAGGAGCGGCGTACTGTAAAAGTAACTTTCGTAACAGTTTTTCACTGAAATCCTTTCAGGTAGAAAGTTGGCGCTAAGCTGATGTTTTATAATTCTGCACTATCTGCAGAATTATATAACATTATTTTGTGGGTTTACTGGCCCTTTAATGGATTGGAAATTAAATAGATATTGATATATGCTATTTAAATCAGACTTATTTGTCACTGCTTTTATAGTGTTTTTTTTCTAAAGGGACACTAAACCCAAATTATTTCTTTTGTGATTCAGATAGAGCATGCAATTTTAAGCAACTTTGTAATTTACTCCTATTATCAATTTTTCTTCTTTCTATTGGTATCCTTACTTGAAAAAGCAGAAATCTAAGCTTAGGAACTGACCCATTTTTGGTTCAGCACCCTGGGTAGCGTTTGCTGATTGGTGGTTACATTTAGCCACCAATAAGCAAGTGCTACTCTGGTGCTGAACTAAAAATGGGCCAGTTTCTAAGCTTAGATTTGTGTGTTTCAAATAAAGATTGCAAGAGAATGAAGAAAATTGATAATAGGAGTTAATTACAAAGTTGCTAAAAACTGCATGCTCTATCTGAATAAAGAAAGAAAAAAGTGGGTTTAGTATCCCTTGAAAGTTGTTAAAATATTCTTGAAATTGACACAAATCACACCTCACATTCTTGGTGAGCTTGTCAACTGTTTTGTTATAGTAGCGCCGTTATCCTTCACGATGGACCTTGTGCTATGCGGCGAGAGGTGAAGGATTATGAGGTAGATGTTGCTCTATTTATTATAATGCTGACTCAATCACAACTCACAGGTGAGGAGGGGCAGGTACAAATTATTCTGAATTGGGCAATTTTCAAATTGTTATGATGCAAAGGTTTCTGTGAGATTTTGCAAATTAGTTTTAATTAATCTGGGCCATTGAACATTATATAAAAAATGTTAAGATTTTGGCAACATTATTCACAAAAATAAAGAGATTTTTGACAGATACAAATTTTTGTATATATGCATCTATATTATTTTCACTACTACTGTCTTCATGTCTTTTTTATAAGAGTAGTGGTATATAATAACACTGTTATAGCATAACAAATGAGTAATTAATGATTATATCATAGAATAAGATTTGTAAGGAGTTACAACACATGGCAATTAGTTATAGCTAATTGTACATTGTTTTAAGCACCACAAAGCAAAACAAATTACTAAACTATACTGCAAAATAACATAGAGGGAGACATATTAGCTTAAAGGACCAGTAAATATAGGTGAATCCAGTAGAAGGATCTGTGATAGAATAAACAGGTATAAATCAAATTTACAATCCTAGTTTCCAATCATTTTTTAGATGCAGGAAATAGTGTTTTACAATTAAGATTCCAGATTATAGAACATGTGGTGAAATCAAGAATAGGGGGTGACAAGGAAAAAGAGAAGCATTTTGGATCTATAAATTGGATGCAATGCATCTGGTTGGAATAAACAGGGAGATAATTCATACTAAATAGATTTTCCTGGATTTTTTTTCTAGATAGTGTTTTCTAAATATTATTTCTGAATGGGTATTATAGATTTTTTTTTTTTTAAAAAATGAATATATATTAAGGTCTATTGGTGTATAGGCAATGTGTATATAGTAAAAGAGATTTATAGAAAATGATACTGATCAATATGTATTATATTATTATATGAAATTTGTTGCTGCTTCTATGTGTTTTTAATAGATATCCACCCATAGAGGGAGCTGTAGTAGAAGTGTATTATTGAACATAAGGGGTTAAAAGACTCACAAGTGTGAGTCTTGACTCCGCCCATTATGGGTTTAAATTGTGATGGTTTGTATATGTTTATATTAACATAATTAAGGTCTGTTAGTCTGAAACGTTATTGCTGTATTTTGTTTTGTTTTAATAAACCTTACCATGGATGATTGGAAGATTGGTGCTGCTGCTTATTGGGAATTTTTACTGTGATATATAGGGTTATGTGCAGAACCCTGCAGTGTGCACTTTACCAGTTTGTACGAGGTGCTGTACACTTCTATTGTCTTTTGGAGTGACAGTCTCAGTAGCCCAAGACATAGTCAGGCAGCCTAGACAGGTTTAGATGTATCCGTCTGGAGCAGCTATAAATCAAGAACTAAAGCTGTTAGGACTGATTTTCAATGATCATTTGTTTGTAATTAGATTCCAATAAACGTAGAATATGTTTGGCCACGATAGCATCTTTATTTCTATATTTAATCTTTATTTTCCACTTTGATCGGAACCTTTAAAACCTCAGCCATGTCAATAAAATACCAGCTGGGTGAAAAACCTAGGAGCAGCCCAGGGGTGTTGATTTAAATCTCTGGACACAGTTTGACTTTGGGAATAAAAGATATATAAAGGGTAAAAAAGAAGGGAAAAGGCAGAGCTTCCATACCTGGACTATCTTGCAAAATGAGGGATGATTAGAATCTCAAGATACCAACATACTTCCTGAATAAGCACTGCTCTCTATTTACTTATACAGACACCCATTGTTTGCTCTCACATGCATATTTCATGATACATTAAATACATTAACATGTAAATACAGTTTAGGCTTTCAATTTTTTAGCAGTGCTCAATTTTCTGCATCCAGTCTGTGCCTTGTCTGTTCAGTAACAGCATCTTCTATTTGCATATAAAAATCAACACAAATGACATAATAATTAGCATCAGTCCCTCAGTGCATTTGCATCTGTAATGAACCTTTCATATAGTATTATAATGGTGTGACTGTATTAGGCTTTTACACAACTTCTAGTCTGACGCCTATGCATTTGCCTATGTAACCAATCTGTTGGCTGTATTCTAAATACTAAAGCTTTAAAATAATTTATCTCAAAAACTCTTCTCATATACTTACCTGGCAGGGGAGTCTTAGCCATGATCACTAAGGTGGCTCTCCCAGGGCGAGGCTGGTTCATTGCACTCCGGGCCCGCTGACCTCTGTGGTTTCCCCACATGCGGGAAACTCGACTGCACAATTTGTGGTAGTGGGGGACTGCGTGCCCGCTCTCCCCTGAAAAAAAACTCTTCTCATAAGTCAGGGTGGATATTGTAGGTAAAATGCTTTTGTAACGGATTAGAATTTACTCCTACAATTGCAAACCATTTGATAAAAAAAACAAATCACATTTTTGTATGCTGGCAGTTTTATTCTTGCTGTGACTTTCATAGTTTTAGTGCTGTTTATATTTAGATTTATTTTGTATCAAAGTAACATTTCAGGGCAAACAATTTTGTGGTATATCCCCTGAATAGTGAACTAGGATATCCCTTTAAGATCATATCTTTGTTTTGGTACTATCATATTTATGTATTGTATTCTATTTGCCCTTTTAAACCTAAATATCAATAATTAAAGAGATATTTAACAGTAAATACATGATAGGCATAATCATGTATTCAAAGCAAAAGTTAGCATGAGAATATTATGTAGATTCATTACTTACAATTATATTAATTGTTTAAATATTGAAGATATAAGTGTAAAGGTTTAGTTTCTATAAAGTAATGAACACTCTTGTGTTAAAACTTAAAGGGATATAAAAACAGTCTGTTGCAGTAGATTATTCTTAATAGAAAACATTGCAATATCTATTAATGCACTAGCTATAGCTTTTACTTGGCTCTAGCAACAGGAAGTTGGTTACTAGCCCATGCTCAGTAGAGGGTTTTTGCTGCAAAAATCATGTGACAAGATGTTAGACAAAAACTCAAGTTTATCTTGGCAGCTTCCTTCCCTTCCTACAAGCATCATCTACTTTTATGTTATTTTGGAAAAAAAAGTAATGAGTCTACTTAACACATTAGATTTTTTTTATGTTTGCTTTGATTTTAAAATATTTTAACTAAATGAGCGTTATGTTACATCCCTTTATGCCCCCCTTATATATCTCTTCTGCTGAGGACAATAAGAGACAATACAATGACATGGCACCAAAACAGTGGAATTTAGAAAACCAACAATTTTTAGAGTTAAATAACAGAAAAAGGGGCAAAATAAATAATGACAGTGAATTGCATATGTTTTAAAAAGTACACAAGGTTATGTTCCAATCTTATACTGTTTAATATCCCAGCACTACTGAATTTTACCCAGCGCTACAGAATTTTGCCTAATTCCAGGAAATTTTATGGCACTATACAAATAAATTATGATAATAATAACAACAATAAGAGTAATAAAAATCCCTTTAAAGGGACATGAAACCCAAACCCTTTATTTAATGAGTCAGACAGAGCTTACAATTTTAAACAACTTTCCAATTTACTTCTATTATGAAATTTGATTAAAGGGAAACTAACCCCAAATTTTTTCTTTCATCATTCAGATAGAGCATGCAATTTTAAGCAACTTTATAATTTACTCCTATTATCAATTTTTCTTTGTTCTCATGTTATCTTGATTTGAAAAAGCAGTAATTAAAGGTTAGGAGCCGGCCCATTTTTAGTTCAGCATCTTGGTAGCGCTTGCCTATGGTTTGCTACATTTAGCCACAAATCAGCAAGTGCTACCCAGGTGCTGAACAAAAAATGGTCCAGCTTTAAAGCTTACAGTACTGCTTTTCAAATCAAGATAACATGAGAACAAAGAAAAATTGATAATAGGAGTAAATTAGAAAGGTGCTTAAAATCTCATGCTCTATCTGAATCCTGAAAAAAAATTGGGTTTAGTGTTCCTTTAAAGGAACATAAACCCATTTTTTTCTTTCATGATTTAGATAGAACATAACATTTTAAACAACTTTCTAATTTACTTCTATTATCAAATTTTCTTCATTTTCTTATTATCCTTATTTGAAAAGCAGGAAGGTAAGTACAAGAGTGTGCACACGTCTGCAGCACTATATGGCAGCAGCTTTGCAACAATGTTATACATTAGCAAGAGCACTAGATGGCAGTGCTATTTCCTGTCATGTTGTGCTCCAGACCTGTGCACATTACCTATCTAGATATCTCTTCAACAAAGAATAACATTAGAATGAATCAAATTTGATAATAGAAGTAAATTGGAAACTTTTTAAAAATTGTATTCTCTATCTGAATCATGAAACAAAAATTTTGGGTTTAATGTCCCTTTAATTCTCTTGGTATCCTTTGTTGAAGGAGCAACAATGCAATGTTGGGTACATCAGGTGAGCTAATTACAGGAGGCAGTCATGTGTAGCCACTAATCAGCAGCTGGCTCCCAGCAGTGCACTGTTGCTCCTGAGCCTTCCTACGTATGCTTTCTAACAAAGGAAACCAAGAGACCTAAACAAATTAGAATACAGTGGTAAATTGGAAATTTGCTTAAAATGTTATGCTTTATAGGAATCATGAAGACTCATTAATGGTTTCATGTTAGAGACAATAGATATGTCACAACAATAATCACATTAAACCAATATAGCATATGCAGAATCCTTTGTCTGACACAGGTTAGAAAACCTTGTAACAGAAATACAATAATTCCAGACTGTGTGTTTCCTCTATGCAGTTTGTAAATTACTGCTGGACTTTCTACACTCTGACTATAAGCGGAGAAGGCGTAACATGCCTAACCAAAATCAACATTTTATCAATATGAGTCTAGCAGCAGTATATGAGTACAAAAGAGGAAACACCACTGTCTGTGGGTAGGATTGCTTGACTAATGTTTATCACGCTTCAATGCTGAGATGTAATTTGCAAAACCACTTATTTACTAAACTGTAGATATGTGGAATAGTCTCCCAATAGAAGTAGCAAGGATAAAATAACGGTATTAACAAAAACCGGGAATATATAAAAGTATCCGGATTAATTGATTAAGCAAATTTGATAATATAAGTACATTGCAAAGCACATTGTATACTTGGAAAATGTGTTTTCCTGCTTGTAGATTGTGTTGCTGTCCACCAATAGCTGTGGTAGATTTCTTTATTAAAGGGACAGTCAAGTCCAAAAAAAACTTTAATTTTTCAAATAGGGCACGTATTTTCCAATTTACTTTTATCAACAATTTTGCTTTGTTCTCTTGGTATTCTAGTTGAAAGCAAACCTAGGAAGGCACATATGATAATTTCTAAGCCCTTGAAGGCCGCCTCTATTGTATTTACTTTTCACAGCAGGGGAGAGCAAGCTCATGTAGGCCATATAGATAGCATTGTGATCACGCCCGTGGCTAGTGGCAGACACTGCACTAATTGGCTAAAATGCAAGTCAATAGATAATAACTAAAAGTCATGTGATTAGGGGCGGTCAGAAGATGCTTAGATACAAGTTAGTCACAGAAGTAAAAAGTGTATTCATATAACAGTGTTGGTTATGCAAAACTGGGGAATGGGTAATAAAGGGATTAGCTATCTTTTTAAACAACAAAAATTCTGGTGTTGACTGTCCCTTTAAATGGTAACCGGTCTATTCAACTAGTTGTGTTCAAGCATTTCTTGTTAATTTTCTTGTTATCTTTTAACATGTTTAAATAGTGTTCTTTCATAGTATATTTGTTTTGCTTAATGTCTTGTTAATATAGCCTTTCATTTGAAAATTTTAAAAACCCTGCATTATAACAATGGTCACAAAAAAATAATATATATATATCTGTCTAGGGAGATTACATAGGGCCTGTGCAACCTGTCTGTGCAATTTGTAGGGTCATAGGATGTTTATCTAGTCTAGTTTGAGGGGCCTATTTATCAAAGTGTCAACCGAAAATACGCTGGAGTTCTGCGTTGTAATTGTTGCGAGATTGATCCGACCTAGTTATCAAAGCCTCAAGATCGTCAAATGTTGAAATTTGTGATGTAACATACAATCTCAATCCAACGCAGATCGATGCTTACGTCATTACAGATTACATTCAGCTCTATTTGACACTTTTCCCCATTTATAAAACATTTAACAGAAACGCTTGCGGCTATTCCGACGTATCGTACCTAGTTTTCAATCCACCACCCTTGAGGCCATGGATGCCATAGAAATCAATGGGAGTCTGAAAGCACCAAAAGCTTATAATCGATGCTGCAAGACAATGAAGTATACCCCATTAATTTCTATGGTTGAAAACAAGCTACGTTTACACCTAACACCCTAACATAAACCCTGAGTCTAAACACCCCTAATCTGCCACCCCTGACATCGCCGCAACCTAAAAAAATGTATTAACCCCTATTCCGCCGCTCCCTGACACCGCCGCCACTAAATAAACTTATTAACCCCTAGACCTCTGGCCTCCCACATCACCACCACGAACTAAACCTATTAACCACTAAAAAAGGATAATGCTATATATAAAAGGAAGTTCACTAAGCGCCTGCCTGAGAAAAGACCCTTAGCTCTGGAAAATTGACTCCTAGTAGTCAACAAGAAAGTACAGGTTAATGTATAGCGAATACCAAAGCGCCAAATGAGGCTGGGTCTGAATAAACTGACGTGGATTACCAACTAGATAGTATAACATAGGAATTTATTAATACATAACAAATGTACATGGATCCATGTTAATTACAAACATAAAACATAAGCATCTGTATAAAAGTACAGTATATTACAATGCTACAATAAATTTAAAACAATCCAATATATTAAAATCAATGCAGTTTAAAACCAATTCAATAATCTCTTAGTAAAGGTTGAAGGAGGAGCCTGGTAAATTCTTGACTTTTATTTGATTTTCACAGCACATTGTTCACACATTCACAGATTGCATAGATGTTTGAGCTTTGAATATCATTTGGATTACACACTATCAATTTGATATAAATTGGATTTTAATTTGGATCACCACCATTATTTTGTCTTTTAATCAATTGTTTTTTAATCAACTATTTACATTGATCAGCCTACGCATTCACTACACGTGAATTGTTCACTACACATGAATTGTTAGCAAACAATCCCAATCACCAATTAATTTACTTATTTATTTTAATGACTTAAAACAGTTAATGTCTATCTATGTAAATTACATTTTTAGGATATTTTTACATTAAACACATAGTTGCAACATTAAACACATAGTTGCAATCAATCCCACTGATTTTCTTGTTAAATCACTACAAGAATTTACCAGGCTCCTCCTTCAACCTTTACTAAGAGATTGTTGAATTGGTTTTAAACTGCATTGATTTTAATATATTGCATTGTTTTAAATTTATTGTAGCATTGTAATATACTGTACTTTTATACAGATGCTTATGTTTTATGTTTGTAATTAACATGGATCCATGTATATTTGTTATGTATTAATAAATTCCTATTTTGGGTAATCCACGTCAGTTTATTCAGAACCAGCCTCATTTGGCGCTTTGGTATTCACTATACATTTACCTATTAACCACTAAACCATCAGCCCCCCACATTGCAAAAAACTAAATTAAGCTATTAACCCCTAAACCTAACAACCCCCTAACTTTAAATTAAAATTGCAACATCCCTATCTTAATATAAATTAAAACTTACCTATAGAATTAACATAAACTAATTCAAGTTCAAACTGATTTGAACAGCCAACAGAATTTCAGTAGCTCTCATCCTATTGGCTGATTTGAACAGCCAATAGGAAGAGAAGCTCCGCGTCGGATGTCTTCAGGATGGACCCACTCCGCGCCGGCTGGATGAAGATAGAAGACGCCGTCTGGATGAAGACTTCTTGCTGCATGGATGAGGATTTCGCCGGCTGGATGAAGATAGAAGAGGCCGCCTGGATGAAGACTTCTTGCCGCATGGATGAGGACTTCGCCGGCTGGATAAAGATTGAAGAGGCCACCTGGATGAAGACTTCTTGCCGACTGGATGATAACTTCGCTGGCTGGATGGATCCTTCAAGCAGGACTTCATCAACTGTAAATGGATCGTCGGGGGTTAGTGTTAGGTTCTTTTTAAGGGTTTTTGGGTGGGTTTTATTTTTAGATTAGGGTCTGGGCAGTAAAAGAGCTAAATGCCCTGTTAAGGGTAATGCCCATACAAATGCTCTTTTCAGGGCAATGGGTAGCTTAGGTTTTTTTTAGAGTTAGGGTTTTTATTTGGGGGGTTGGTTGGGTGGTGAGTTTTACTGTTGGGGGAGGTGTTTGTATTTTTTTTTGCCAGGTAAAAGAGCTGATATCTTTGGGGCAATGCCCAACAAAAGGCCCTTTTAAGGGCCATTGGTAGTTTATTGTAGGCTAGGGTTTTTTATTTTTGGGGGGCTTTTTTTTGAAAGGGCTATAAGATTAGGTATAAAAAAATATTTTTGATAATTTAGTTTGTTATTTTTCGGAATTTAGTGTTTGTTTGTTTTTTGTAACTTAGTTTTTTTGGGTTATTTAGTACTTTTTAATAAGGTTTAATTGTATATTTAAATAATTATAGTACGGTTAGTTTTTTTTAATATGTAATTTAGTTTATTTAATTAGTAGTTTAATTTAATTGTAGTATAATAGTTAGGGTAGGTTAATTAATAGTTTAAAATTAGTTTATTTTAATTATACAGGTAAGTTCTAATTTATATTAAGATAGGGATGTTGTAATTTTAATTTAAAGTTAAGGGGTTGTTAGGTTTAGGGGTTAATAGCTTAATTTAGTTGTTTGCGATTTGGGGGGCTGACGGTTTTTGGGGTTAATAGGTTTAGTTAGTGGTTGTGATTTGGGAAGCCAGAGGTTTAGGGGTTAATAAGTTTATTTAGTGGCGGCGGTGTCGGGGAGCGGTGGAATAGGGGGTTAATACATTTTATTTAGGTTGTGCCGATGTCGGGGGCGGCAAATTAGGGGTTATTAGGTTTATTATAGTGGCAGCGATGTGGGAGGGCGGCGGTTTAAGGGTTAATAGGTAGTTTATGGGTGTTAGTGTACTTTGTAGCAGTTTAGTTGGTATAAATAAAGTTGTGAAAAACCTGAATAACAGCGTCATCGATGACTGTTAGTTAACAACAGTCCGATGCTCATCGCCCCATACTTGGTGCTCAGGTTTTTGACGACTTTGTTTATAAATTAGGAGAGCGTATTGAGATCTGCGGCCGCAATGTTAGGCGAGCGTATTGACACCAGCGAATGCAATATAGTTTACGCTTTGATAAATATCTCCCTGAGAGTGCAGTCCATTTCTGTGTTTTATATATATACAATTATACAATTATTATATACAATTATAATTCTTTTGCATTTTCTTTGTACTTTCTCTTGACGTAGTTTTGCCCTTTGCAGTCTAGAAAACTCTAATGGCCTTTTTGTATATCTTCTATTTTAAGTAATATAACATCAAGTACTTTCATCAAACAAAAAGAAAAAAAGGATTTCAGCTGTGCTTCAATACATTAGACTCTTAAAATATTAACGTGTGTTCTGAGATTTTTTTTTCCTTCCATTTTCAAATAAGAAAGGCGAATCTTTAAAAAGCACTTTATCTTCTATTTGTTCACTTTAAATCACAGAGTAAAAAGACACAGTTAAAATCATATTGCAGTCGTGCCATTGTTCTTCGCTTCAGTACACCAATGGCAGCTAGCCATTAGCAGCCATCTGTTTAGAGCAGAACATTTACATACCAAGTCCCTGAAGAGATTTGCACTAATGTTTTAGGTTTTCTTTATGTTGAATGTGAATAATTTATTTGCTCTGTGGACGAATAACTGGAAATAATTGAATGGATTACATTTAACTAGTCGGTGGCAGATAAGCTGAACGGTAATAAAATGGTTAATAATCAAATGGATTTTAATGTCTTTTTTTTAACAAAGCAAAATATTAAGACAGCTGAAGATCTCTGGAAATAAAAACCTGTGTTGATTACAATTTTTGGAAATATAATGCGGAGTTGATATAACTTGTAAATAAACATTGGAAAATCAGCGAACTGTAGAAGTAAAATGTTTTAGAGAGAGAAACAAGAGAACATGCTGTGAAACTGACAGACAATGGAAAAGGGAAGATTTTTACTTATTTTGAAGAAGAGCAGTAGATACGCTGATCTGCATTTATCAAGCTGCATGTGCTGTTTAAACACCCATGCAGTTCTTCTTAGCTGCTCCTCCACATCAGTTAAACTATCATGGAATGTTTAATCCAGGATGATTGACAAGCCCTGCTCCCACGCAATTGGTTGTATGAGACCAGGGGAAGAGCTATATAAACACAGATATTTAATATTAAATGTGGGCAGCAGATTCTCCCTCATGAACCCCAAGCATTGTGGACAGGTTCCGTGGCTGGCAACCTTGTCCTTTTTTGTTAAATGAGACCCATAGTGTTTATATAATGGAGGTGGTAAAGTCTAGAATAAGTTAGAACATCTTAACCCCTTAATTTCCCTGATTTTGTGCATGTTTTTGAAAACTATTACAATAGATTCATTAGATTTTTTGTTTTAATATTACAGTGATTGTGTTGCAATAAGTAAATTACAAAATTCTAATTGGCTGTATTGCAAAACTATATCTATTAAAATATGGTAAGGGGCATATAACCCACATTTTTTTGTCATGATTCAGATAGAGCATATAATTGTAATAAAAAAGTTTCCAATATAGTTCTATTATCAACTTTAATTAGTTATCTTGGTATCCTTTGTTTAAAATCAGGTAGGTAGGCTTAGGAGCATGCAAACGTTGGAAGCACTACTTGACAGCAGTTTTGCAAGAATTCTTTTAACAATGTTAAGTGTTCAAAAACATTCTGTCATATAGTTGTCCAGATACGTACACTCTACTTACCAAGGTATTCTCCTCAACACAGTAAAATTTAAAATAGAAATAAATTGGACATTTTCTTAAATTGTATTATTACCTAAACCATGAAAGACATTTATGGGTCGTTTGAAGCTTTGAACCTACAAAACTGGATATGAAATTTAAGGGAGACAAGCAATTTTCTTGTGCATTATAACATCAAGTCAGAGAACAGTTGATCAATTCATAAAGGTTTGACTTTGAAATGATTGGACACTGAAAAAGGTTGCACCATACAACACAAGTGCATAACTACAACAAATCATACTTATTTTAACAGTAATTAAATACAGGTGTCAGTTGTTATTGTGTCATTTTGGAATGGGCGAATACAAACCTGACTCTTATTGTTAAAGTGCATTGGAGGGTTTAGGACAGCACAGCTTGGTTTAAAGTACTTAGGTGTTGTTGAGACAGCATGGCTCAATTTAAAGTGCAGGTGTCACAGTTTAAAAATCAATGGTCTATAACACTAGTACCTGTGTTATATAGATACCAGTGTTATTATAAAAACCCCTGTGACCAGCCATCAGGTGCAGCTATAATTTAGTAACTTGTATATAGTGCATTGACACTAAACAACAGTGGTGCAATCCAGTCACTAAAATAAAGACAATATGAAAAACCCGTTGTAGCAAAATGTTTTTCATAGCAACCCTGTTATAGTGACTTCCATACATAGGGGATAATTTATTATGATGCAGGGGGACATTATCTACTGTAGCATATCTTGTCCGTCCGACATCCCTAAATGCCGATATGCATGTTGGCATTTAACATTGCACAAGCATTTCTAGTAAAATGCTTGTGCAATGCCACTCCCTGCAGATTCGCGGCCGCTAGCAGGGGGTGTCAATCATCCAGATCGTAGCTGATCGGGATGATTGCTGCCCGCGCCTCAGAAGTGGCGGACGAGTTAAAGGGACAGTCAACACCAGAATTGTTATTGTTTTAAAAGATAGATAATCCCTTAATTACCCATTCCACCGGTTTTGCATAACCAACACAGTTATATTAATACACTTTTTACCTCTGTGATTACCTTGTATCTAAGCATCTGCAGACTGCCCCCTTAATTCAGTTCTTTTGACAGACTTGCATTTTAGCCAATCATTGCTCACTACTCGGTAAATTCAAGTGCATGAGCTCAATGTTATCTATATGAAACACATGAACTAACACCCTCTAGTGGTGAAAAACTGTCAAAATGCATTCAGATTAGAGGCAGCCTTCAAGGTCTAAGAAATTAGTATATGAATCTCCAAGGTTTAGCTTGCAACTAAGAATACCAAGCGATCAAAGCAAAATTGGTGATAAAAGTAAATTGGAAAGTTGTTTAAAATGACATGCCCTATTTGAATCATGAGCGTTTTTTTTAGACTTCACTGTCCCTTTAAGAAACAGCAGTGTTAAGACCGCTGCTTATTAACTTACGTTTCAGGGGAACCTGAAACTAGGGGGTAGATTGCAGCATCCGCTGCTTGTTAAATCTACCCCATAGTATCTTGAGCATAGTTTTTGACAACAAATAAAAATGTAAAGGCCATACTACTTTTCCAATTCACCTTACAAAAATGCTTAGGCTTACTTGATTCTTTCCAATCACATAACATGAAGTAAATACAGCTTTAACTAAGGTAAGAACATTTCTGCAGCTTAAATTATATTGCAGTGCTAGACACCCTGCAATATTACTTTCCATAGAGCTGAGCTCGATTATATAAACCTCAAGTTTCAGCCACATTTATTAGTTAAAGGGACAGTAAAGTCATAATTAGACATTCATGATTTAGACAGAGCATACTATTTTAAACAACTTTCCAATTTACTTCTATTATTCAATTTGCTTCCTTATCTTGTTATCCTTTGCTGAAAGATTTATCTAGGTAAGCTCAGGAGCAGCAAAGAACCTAGGTTCTAGCTGCTGATTGGTGGGTTCATATATACACCGACTCTCATTGGCTCACCCATGTGTTCAGTTAGAAACCAGTAATGAATTGCTGCTCCTTCAACAAATGATACCAAGAGAATGAAACACATTAGATAATAAAAGTAAATTAGAAAGATGTTTAAAATCGTATTCTCTATCTGAATCATGAAAGAAAAAATTTGTTTTGTTGAATTGAATGAACATTCTTGTTTCCTAAGCAGTAGTTTGTAGAACCCATGTACCCTTATTTCTGTGTCAAGTAATGTTCAAGAAACAAAAAAGAAAAGCTATTGCTCTGTATTTGCTATTTTATAATGTTGAGGGTGTGTTGTGCAGTGCTGAAGAGGAAATGGTTATGTTTTTGACTTTGAAGTGATAATATTAGTATCCTGGAGAGAGGTTAATTGTACATTGGGAGCTATTTTTGTTTTCCTGTTGTTTCTGCTGATTCAAATTATAACCTAAATAGAGCTTCATAGCTTGATAAGTATGGAAAACATTGGTATAAGTTTACAAAAAAAAATTTGGTTAAACTCTGCAGAATGACAGAGAAAAAAAAATAAATCTCTTACAGGCTGGAGGTTATCCAAACTCTCTGTTAGGAGCAAATTCAAACTGTGGATCATTATCATTGTATAATTGGACAACAATTGGAGAACCACGTTGCATAAAAATACAAAAGTAATATAGATATTTTTTAATAGCATCTGCATTTTTTGCTGCATTGTACCACACAAATGCAATTTAACTAATCCCTCTAGCGCATAAAGTACATAGAGCGATTGGTATTGAAATGTTCTCTTCTCCTGACAACAACAAAAACAGAGTTGCCCTTGGTTTGGTTGTGAATAAATGAGTTTCTTCCTGCATCCTAATTTACAAACACATTGCATTTAATTCAGATCACTGTCACTCAAGCAAACCAAACCTTCACTGCTATTCACAGCCACTTTATCAAACATCAATTACACTTACATTAACTTGCTGGGCAATCAATAGCTTATATGAGAGGCCCCCTTTGACAAGAACGTTGTTTTTTTTTTTTTAACTGCAGAATTGCAAGGCCCACTTTTAATCTGATTACAGCTGTGGCATTTTATGTTTGTGATTTGCACAATGTACATTACAATAAAGAAAGACCTTGCTGAAAACCACTCTGCAATTATTGTTTTGTGAAGCAGTCAGCTCTAAATATAATACTTGCTTAAAGATCCGAGTGAAATTTAATTGTAAAGCTGGTTTATAAGTGAAAGCATTGAAAGGTTGCTATTTTCAAATAGTATAATAACTGGCCAATTGATCAAACAAATGACATTTTTCACTAGATTTTTACATTAAAAGACACAAACTTAATCTCAAATGTATTGTTGTCCATTTCAAATGTAATCTTATTTGGGACAAAAATGATTCATTCAGCCATTTTTGAGTGTCACACAAACTGATACAATATATTACTGTGTACTTTCAGATACACTCTTGTGAGGACTTGTATCCAGCAGTTTAATGTCCCTTTAAACTTGATGCATACTGTTGTATTTCCTTATATGCCTGCAGCTCTCTTTAAAGACATTATCTTATTTAAACTCATTACAGAATCCCGCTGGTAAAGCTCTGCATTTTGTGCCGGGCACCGCCATCTTGTAGCAGCGTATTGTTGCATCCTGGGACAGAAGCAATGCACTTTCACTGATTTATGATGTTACTGGGTTTTTTTACAGCTGTATCTTGCATTTAAAGTGATGGTAAAGTTAGATCAAACTCTATTAACTACAGCATTATGTGTGACAAATAAGTATAAGTTTCAGTCATCAGTTTCTATATATTATATTATTTATAAAGTTATTACCTTTAGAAAGTCAATTCGTTACGTTACTAAATGCAACCCATATAAACAAAAACAAAAATCTCCCTCGATCACGTTTTCTTTTAGGCCAATTGAAATTCTGGCCGTTAGGCAGCCGTCATACGACGTCATCCGCCCCTTCCTTTATCTGCGCATGGGCTAGATACTTTTTCTAAACCAAGAGATGCACGCACGCTCCCGTTTCGCAGAAGAATATACTGCTCGCCGATTATCGCATGCGCAGTGACAAGAAGCCTCGGCGAAAAGCGCATGCGCATTGGAATTCCGATTTGTGAACGCGCATTGGAGAGCGGGTGGGACAGCTGTAGATAGTCACTAGTTGAAGAAGACGGAAGTAGGGCTTGGGAGGAGCCAGGAGCCGAATGGTAGGGACTTTGACATAAAGATTTTTATGTAAATTGTATATGTAATCACAAAAATAACCTAGCGACTACATTAAGTAGACATTGATAAATGCTAGATTTTATTCATAAGCGCATAACTTAACCTTCACTTTAAGTTTAGCTTAAATAATAGAGAGAGGAAGTGTTACATTAGTTTAGCTTAAACAATAGAGAGGAAATGTTACATTTTTGCAGTTTTTTGTTACATAACAAATGTAAGTTCCAAGATGGCTGTACCCAGTGTGAAGATGCTTTACTAACTGATAATTGTAAGGGGTTAATTTAAAAAGAACAGCTGCAGGCTCAGGAGGAGAAACGATAGCATGGTAAGTAGTAACCATGCTACTTCAGTTGTACTTAAGGTTGCCACCTCGGCCATGTTTCCCTGGACACTTATGAGTTATACATGCTGCAGGGTTTTCAGAGGGGAACAAGAATAGCACACAAATAGTGATCCTGGACAGCACTATTCAGCAGAACAGAAATATATAAATGCAGTGCTATCTAACCTGGAACTGCAGCTATACATTTTTACATGCTGTTTTTAAATTTAGCCTTATCTTTTATGCAGTAAAATCTTTTCACTATTCAAAGTATTTAGAAAAAAAATAATAATATCGTCTGTTTCTTAATGCAATCTAATATATTTTTATTATAATACAAACAAGAAATAATTGAAAAATACAACATTTAAATGTCATCTTATTTGTGTATCTCTTGTCATTTCCTTACTCCACTATAATTGAAGGTTTTAGCTTTATTTATTTCTGTTGGTTCATAGAACACATTTAAAAGGCGTTAAATAACGTTTTAATCTTTTTTCCCATCAGCCATGTGTATGCCATATGTGCAGATTTAATGTGTGTGTGTATAGATAGATATAGAGATAGACATACAGATAGATATATAGATAGGTAATATTCTTTCTATACCTATTTTCTCTATTCTTCTCTTTATTTTCGTTTATTTATGACAGAGAGTGTATTCCCAAAACGTGTGTGATTGACACCCTCATGTAAATGCTACCTCTATTCAGTTAAACCTCCTCTATCAAACTCCCATCACCTTCTGTTACGTCCGTCCTGTTCTACAAGGAGAATTTAAACAAGGCCCAAGGTTAATGTTTTCCAATCTGATTGGTCGCAAATGAGACAACTTGAGACTTGGGAGATAATGCTGTGGAGGCCTATGTTTAGAAATTAAAATTGTCTCTTCTGATGGAGAAACTATCAAACAGCTGCATAGTATCTCCGGTCAATCAAGGTCAGACTTTGCAGTTTCATTTTCTCATTCTGTTTAACTCTTGTGCGACCAGTAAAGGTTATTATCACATAAATATAACCTACATTTAAGAACATTTGCGGGATGCAAAGAACTGCCAGACCCACTCACTTTACTCTTTATTTAATGCTCTGTAACCATAAAAAAAAAAAAAAATTGATTGAATAGGTTGTCTTCCAAATATCTTTATCTTGCTAAAATACTTTAAAGGGACAGTCTAGTCCAAAAGAAACGTTCATGATTTAAATAGGGCATGTAATTTTCCAACTTTCCAATATACTTTTATAACCAATTTTGCTTTGTTCTCTTGGTATTCTTAATTAAAAGCTAAACCTAGGAGGTTCTTATGCTAATCTCTTAGACCTTGAAGGCCGCCTCTAATCTAAATGCATTTAAAAAAAAATTCACCACTAGAAGGCGTTAGTTTATGTGTTTCATATAGATAACATTAAGCTCATGCATGTGAATTTACAGAGGAGGGAGCACTGTTTGGCTAAAATGCAAGTCTGTCAAAAGAACTGAAATAAGGGGGCAGTCTGCAGAGGCTTAGATACAAGGTAATTACAGAGGTAAAACTTGTATTATTACAACTGTGTTGGTTATGCAAAACTGGGGATTGGGTAATTAAGGGATTATCTATCTTTTAAAACAACAAAAATTCTGGTGCTGACTGTCCCTTTAATGTATTGCTGTATTAACTTACTCAAGCTTTTTTCTTGAATGCCAAGTACTGCTGAATCACTCATATCATAATGCAGTTTAAGAGCATCACTTATGAAATATAAGCCCCATTTTCACTTATGAGTCTTCAAGTCACTATTTCAGGTATGTGTACAAAGCCTGGAGTCTAAAAATGTTAATTACTTATTGTCCCTCTTTTTTCATTAATGTTCCTATATAGCACCGATGCCAATAAACACTTCCTTGCTGCTAGTGTTGACATTTTTGCAAAGCTTCACCAGGTGCTGGAAAAAATACTCCTACATTAAGGGGGGGATCTCAAACCAAGAGAAAAACATTTCCTGTGAGATACTACCCCTTAAAAGTTAATTAGTTTTAATGATCAAATTTAAGTTAAAAATTTTATTTTTATATAGAAATCAGTTTTCATATCAAAACAAACTAATCATTTGAGTTCTTACCAAGCATAAACAAACTTACTGTGGCCATAGAAAAATATCATTACATCAAAGAAACATAAAAAAAATATAGATCATAAAATGCAAATAATACATTCCCAATAAGTGTACCAATTAATATGAATATGTGTTGACTATTACATGAATTTAAACCCTTAATTGTCTTTTAATGGGGATTCTGTTTTTGATAGCATGGCTCTCGTTGTTGGAGGCGAAACCAGCGCTATTATGGGCCAAAACCCCTTAAAGGGACACTAAACCCAAATTTGTTCTTTTATGATTCAGGTAGAGAATACAATTTTAAACAACATTCAAATTTACTTCTATTATCTAATTTGCTTCATTCTTTAGATATCATTTGTTGAAGAAATAGTGATTCACATGGGTGAGCCAATCACACAAGGCATCTATGTGCAGCCACCAATCAGCAGCTACTAAGCCTATCTAGATATGCTTTTCATCAAAGGATATCAAGAGAATGAAGCAAATTAGATAATAGAAGTAAATTAGAAAGCTGTTTATAATTGCATGTCCTTTATAAATCATGAAAGAAAAAAATTGGGGGTCTATGTCCCTTTAAGGACCAGTGATGTACAGGGTACGTTGTAAGGATGTCTGTCTCTTATGCAATCAAATAATACAGCCTTCAAGCATATCAGTTAGATGCATTTTCAGGAAGGAATCGAAAATCACTGCGCTAGTAGTATACATTAAAGGGATATGGACCTCAATTTTTTTTCTTTCATGATTCAGTATGCAATTTTAAGCAAATTTCTAATTTACTACGATTATCAATTTGTCTTCATTCTCTTTGTATCTTTATTAAAAAAAAACAGGAATGTAAGCTTCGGAGCTGGATCATTTTTTGTTCAGCATCCTGGGTAGCGCTTGCTGATTGGTGGCTACATTTACCCAACAATCAGCAAGCAATACCCAGTTACTGGCAGGCTCCTAAGCTTACACTAAATAAAGATACCAAGAGAGCCAAGATAAATTGATAATAGGAGAAAATTAGAAAGGTTTCTTAAAATTTCATGCTCTATCTGAATCATGAAATAATCATATGTCTTTAAAGATTCAATGGCTCAGCACTTATGAAGCATAACCAGATTTTTAAAACATCCTCAAGTTAAATATAACCATGTTTTTTTAAATGGCTGCAAACTATCACCTGTTCCATATTTTGTTTTAAATTAAAAAATGAAACACTAAATACATTTTATAAGCATAGAATTGAGATTATGTCCCGCCTTCCTCTAGTCATGGGCGCTGCCATGTTGAAATCTAACTTTCACTAAATTTCAGTGCTGATGCGTTTGTTCATGTGCAGCAACTTCCCTTATGCCATTATGTAACCTAGGTTCCATAATGCCAGCAGCTATGATTAGATGGAGGTGCATTTAGTGTTTAGGGTCCCTTTAAGTATCATATCTTAGCAGTCAATATAGAGCCAATATGGAAGCAAATCACAGGAGCTGGTATGATATAACAGTAAAGAGCAGCACGAGCAGCTGTTATTTTGTGATTAAAATTTACAGCAGATATGCTTCCCTGTTAAAACATTGATCTGTGGTATTTCTTTATATCCCTTTAAGAGCGCAGTAAATTTGAAAGATAGATTTTTATGGAAGAAACAAACAAGCCACTTTTGCCATTTAGCAAGTGAACAGTATGCTTAGGATTACTCACATCTTAAAGGGACACTGAACCCACATTTTTTATTTCGTGATTCAGATAGAGCATGCAATTTTAAGCAACTTTCTAATTTACTCCTTTTATCAATTTTTATTTGTTCTCTTGCTATCTTTATTTGAAAAAGAAGGCATCTAAGCTATGGAGCCAGCCAATGTTTGGTTCAGAACCATGGACAGCACTTGTTTATTGATGGGTGAATGTATCCACCAATCAGCAAGAACAACCCAGGTTGTTCACCAAAAACGGGCCAGCATCTAAACTTACATTCTTGCTTTTCAAATAAAGATACCAAGAGCATGAAGAAAATTTGATAATATGAGTAAATTAGAAAGTTGCTTAAAATTGCATGCTCTATCTGAATCACAAAAGGAAAAAATCTGGGTTCAGTGTCCCTTTAATATACCAAAGAGAGTTAAACTGTAGAATCGCACCACAGAAAATTGCAGCATTCGATAAGAAATCAGAAGTGAGATATGTGGTTCAGAAGAGAGAAAACAGATCCCAGATGCAGAATTTTGAATGAAAGTGAGAGACATGATGCAGGCTAATAACAATGTTGTACCAATAAATGGTGGATTTTGTGATATTAGACGTTACATCAAATAGGACCAAATGGCCTTTTTAGCCTGCCTATTTTCATTCTGTTTTCCCTAATGATGTGTATTTTTCTTACCCCCATAGTGCAAGCCATTATGCATACATCTGTTTGTGTCATAAATAGAGCTGTACATTATACAGAGTAGTGTTTGCATAGCAATGAACATTCCCTTAATGCACTCCTGCCATCCTGCTGCCACATGGAGTTTTTATCTCCTGCAAACTCCAGGGTAAGATCTGAGCAGCATTTCATTCATTATGTCTGGAAGGAACCATAATGGAAGTAAAGAAAATCGTTTTTATGTGCCACTTTGGAAGATTGTACAGCTTCCAGATATCCCAGCAGCAAGGGGGCTCATTTCATTAGAGAAACCAGCAGATTCTTCCCATCTACCTGCTGATATCCCCTTTCAAGGAGAAAATGGATGCAAAATACACAGTTTAAATACACGTTATAGATTCATTTTAACCATTTCAGCTGTGAATGCAATTCAGTCATATAATATAATATAATATAATATAATATAATATAATATATATATATATATATATATATATGTGTGTGTGTGTGTGTGTGTGTGTGTGTGTGTGTTTGTTCATGTGTGAATAAATACTACAGTCATAAAAATGAATTAGATAAAGATACATGGCCATGAAACCCACATTTTCCAATTTACCTCTATCAAATTTGTTTTGTTATCTTGGTGTCCTTTGTTGAGAAGCATACCTAGGTAGGCTCAAGAGGTGGGAGCTAGCTGCTGATTGGCGGTTGCAAATATATGCCTCTTGAATCATTAAAGAAAACAAAATAGTTTAATGCCAGTAAACAGTCAAACAAAAGTAATTGACAGTAAACATTAATAATGGTGCCTATAAAAAAAAATGTTTCCTGCCCTTACTATAATGTTAAAAATAATTATTTGATGTGAAACCAGTGTGTAGATTACCTGTTGTTTCATAAAATCCATAGGGGAGGACAGCTTGGTGTGTAATTGTGCGCACTTTTACACTGTTTTGCTTTCAAACACCATGGGTAGGCTCTATTTTAAGGCACAGTTTTTCTTAAGCATTTACTCCTTTTAAGTTCTCACTCCATAAAAGCAATATCATTCTAACTTAGGTTTAACAGTTTTGGGAAGATGATGGTATAGAGTTTCTAATTTTTCCTATGTGATATTCTATTCAATATTTAATCTTTGTTTAAGTGCTCATACTACAAAAGTAGGATCACTGCTCTTTATGTTTAGCACATTTGTGAAGTTGAATCTGTGTTTTTGTGTGTGGGAATGAGATTTATGGCCTATTGGCATGGACAAATATCATGCAAAACCCTGTATAGTGAAATAAATTGCTCTCAAGCTACAATTTGTCTTTGTAAAATTACAATACTGACAAGACTTCTTAGATAGTATATCAGGTAGGAAGCCCGCACACATTGCATAAATCCCCAAATTACTTCCAAAATTACTCAATTTCCAGCCTCCAAAAGTTTCCTTAATAGACTTTTATTTTGCAACTGGGTCCATAGGAGCAAACAAACAAACATTGTTTCAGGCCTGCAATAGGCCCTTAGTCATGTACATGAACATGACTAAGGGACTATTGCAGGCCTGAAACTTTGTTTGTTTGTTTGCTCCTATGGACCCAGTTGCAAAATAAAGGTCTTTTAAGGAAACTTTTGGAGGTTGGAAATTGTTAATTTCAGAAGACTTCTTAGGTAACCTCACCAGAGCTGTGAGCTTTCGATCATTAGGCCCTTAAAGGGACATGGAACCCATTTTTTTTTTTATTTCATGGTTCAGAAAGAACATGCAATTTTAAACAACTTTCCAATTTATTTTGATATCCTTTGTTGAAAAGCATATATAATATATGCTCAGTAGCTGCTAATTTGTGGCTGTACATAGATGCATGGATGGAATATTGATTACAATTGTGTTCTCTATATGAATCATGAAAGAAACATTTTGGGTTTCATGTCCCTTTGACTCTCAAAATAAAATGATTCTCTCAACTTAACCATAATTAAATCTCAAGATTTAAAAAAAAATGAACATACATAATGGAACCACAAAGAATATTGAGGAGCCAAATACACACTTTTAAGATCCAGACCATGATATTTATATATAGCCATAAAAAACATATTTAAAATTTAAGCCAGAAGAATATTCTAGGAGATGTAGGTAACTTTGAGAACAAGGATTTATCAATGTCTGCCTGTGCTATCTCGAGACTCTAACTATTTTTAAACAGCTATTAGTAATGCCGAGGTTAATTTTGCAAATTCCCAAAGTGCACATGTCAAAAATAATATCAATCATTTATATAAAAATTACACTAATTTGCAAAAATGTAATTAAAGGGACATTAAACCCAAATATGTTCTTTCATGATTCAGATAGAGAATACAATTTAAAACAACTTTCCAATTTACTACTTTTATTTAATTTGCTTCCTTCTCTTGTTATCCTTTGCTGAAAGGTTTATCTAGGCAAACTCAGGAGCAGAAGAGAACATAGGTTCTAGGTGTTGATTGGTGGCTGCATATATATATATATATATATATATATATATATCGATTGTGGTTGACTCACCTATGTGTTCAGTTAGAAACCATCAGTGCATTGCTGCTCCTTCAACAAATGATACCAAGAGAATGAAACAAATTAGATAATAGAAGTAAATTAGAAAGTTATTTAAAATTGTATTCTCTATCTGAATCATGAAAGAAAAAAAATTGGGTTTCATGTCCCTTTAATTTAGTGTAAGCTTGAGGGCCTCTCTAACTGTAGCTCACTTTGTATAAACGTCCATCTACAACTGATTGTACTCAAGGGTAAGGCGCTCCTCTCCTTTTACTTATGTTTGTCAATGTAAGTGTAGTAATGTACAGTGTATAGTCTTACATAATGTAAGTTTTTGTTGTATTGTATCCTTATGATTATAATGTACCTTTTTATAGCGCTGTGTAAAATGTTTGGGCTTTATAATATAAACAATGATAATAATAATAATAATAATATTTAATTACAAATATCTCTGGAAAATCTACTCATATACACTTATTTATTTTCAGAAGACAGCAAAAACTCTTAGGTTATGCCCTCTGGTATTTGTGCATTCAACCTTTGGCATGTGGCTGTGTCCCAAGAAATTGGATGGCACCCCATGGGGGAATTCATAAATGTGAGCTATTATTGAAGATACCATTTTTTAAGGGGAGGTGTATACTGGCAGTGCTAAGCATAAATTTGCATAAATAATTATACCGCTTTACTCAGAATCTGATCATTTGTGTGATCAAATTATTTATTTTTATTGTATCCCAACACTTAAATTACATTTCACCATAACAGGGCCTTCATTTGTTTATTTATTCATTATTTTTCTTCATTAAATTGGGCCTTAAAAATACTAGACTTACCAGTAGAATAGTGACTGGATGTCAACCCATATTATTCTCAAAAACTGCTTAACCAATTCACTTAAAGGGACACTGAGCCCAATTTTTTTCTTTCGTGATTCAGATAGAGCATGCAATTTTAAGCAACTCTAATTTACTCCTATTATCAATTTGTCTTCATTCTCTTGCTATCTTTATTTGAAGAAGAAAAAAAAGGATTCTAAGCTTTTTTTGGTTTAGGACTCTGGACAACACTTTTTTTTATTGGTGGATGAATTTATCCTCCAATCAGCAAGGACCACCCAGGTTGTTCACCAAAAATGGGCCGGCATCTAAACTTACATTCTTGCATTTCAAATAATGATACCAAGAGAATAAAGAACATTTGATAATAGGAGTTATTAGAAAGTTGCTTAAAATTTCATGCTCTATCAGTGTCCCTTTAAATGAACACTAAAGTCAAAATTAAACATTCATGATTCAGATAGAGCATGCTGTTTGAAAAACTTTCAAATTTACTTGTGCACAGTCTTTTTATACACACACTTTCTAAAGCACCAGCTCCTACTGAGCATGTGCACAAGTTCACAGGGTATACATATACTAGTCAGTGATTGGCTGAAGGCAAGGACATAGGAGCAAATGTGAAATTTGTCAGAACTAAATCTACTGTCCACTTTATTAAAATTATTACTATTCCATTGTATTTTTATTATGCATTTGTTGATAAAACAATGCTAATGTAGATAATGCTCCTTTAGGTATTCAGGGTTCATAATGATTCTTGACTGAAGTAAAAACAAATGATAAAATGAAATGCAATTTTGCTAAACCATTTTACAGAAAATCAAGGTTTTTAATGGTAGCTCTGATCAACCTTAAAGGGACAATAAACACTGATATTGTAATATAAAATGCTTGATTATGTGTACTAAAGAAAAACAATGTTGCAATTTAAAGGGACAGGAAACCCATTTTTTTCTTTCATGATTCAGATAGATCATATAATATTAAACAGCTTTCCAATTTATTTCTATTATCTAATTTGCTCTAATTTCTTGGAATCCAGAAGGAGCAGTAATCCAGTAATAGGAGCTTGCTGAAAGCCAATGAGAAGATTCATATATGTGCAACCACCCCTCAGCAGCCTCTGAGCCTACCAAGGTATTTTTTTATCAAAGAGAACAAAACAAATTAGGCAATAGACATTATTTGGAAAGTTATTTAAAATTATGTGAACTGTCTGAACCATGAAAGAAAAAATTAGGTTTCATGCCCCTTTAAGTTTGAAAAGTAAACGTTTTCCAATTCTAAGAACTAATATTGCACAAGGAAGGCTTCACAAGCCACCCTGCTACACATCTGTAACTAATTGGCTTCATCAGTGATGAAAAGAACTGCAATACAATGGAATGGAAAACCTTGGGTGAGATTACATATGCGGCGCAAGCTTCAGCGCAACTGCTAAAACTTGCACCGCCTGTAATTTCACCTTGCACATCGGGGTATCACATAAACCCCGCCGGCAGTTCATAAAGTGCCATAAATCAGATAAACTAGCGATGTCCAGAAATGAGCGTAAATACAAATTTCTGGAGTCGCCAATGACTTACAGCACTTTAGAAACTGCTGGCGCCTAAGAAAATAAAAAAAATATAAAATCTCTCGTAAAAGTCTAACCCGCCTCCCAAAAATAAACCTGACATGTAAAAACCCCTATAGCCACCATCAAACCCACTTCTCAACTAATATTAAAAGTATTTACCCCTAAACGAACAAACCCCACAATGCAATATGCCTAATTAAACTATTAACTACTAATCCACCATTCACCCACATCACAACTAATAATAAAAATATTAACCCCTAAACCGACAACCCCCCCAATGCAATATACCTAATAAATGTATTAACACTAATCCGCCATTCACCCACATTGCAAAGTCCCTATTAAAACTATTAACCCCTAATCTGCCATTAACCCACATCGCAATAAACCTTATAAATCTATTAACCCCTAATCCGCCAAACTCACACAATGCACTACTCCTAATAAAACTATTAACCCCTAAACTGCCAAACCCACACAATGAACTACTCCTAATAAAACTATTAACTCCTAAACCACCAACCCCCCACAATGCAAATAATTAATTAAATTACTAAGCCCCCTAACCTAACACCCCCTAAATTAACCCCAATTACCTAAATTAAAAAATACTAAGTTACAAACAATTAAAATAAAAAAGCTAACATTACTTAAAAATCCAAAAATAAAAAATTGTTCCTGGAAGAAGATAGAAGATATCGCCGCTTGGAAGAATACTTTCCTGCCAGACTTCAGGAACTGTGAGTACCTATCTGGGGGTTAGACTTAGGCTTTTTTTTTTTTTTTTTTTTAGATTAGGGATTTAATGAGCCTT